>NC_084837.1:104955679-105270896 GCF_033115175.1 Lepus europaeus
AGGGCTGCCTCCGTGCCCCACCCCGCCCAGAGGCTGGCCCCCAGGGAGCTGCCGTGGTCTGGGGCAGTGAGGAGCCTGGCCAGGCCAAGGCAAGGCTCAGCTGGCCGCCGCCCAAGCTGCCCGTGCCCCCCACCCCTGACTTGTTCCTTGTCCTGCATTAAGCAGGATTCCTTGGCTGGCTCTAGGGGTGCAGCCTGGGAGGCAGGAGCAGGGGAGGGGGTTTGAGCAGATGGCCCGGTCACCCAGGGCGGCCTCCCTTGCGGCCTCTCCTATCTTGGGTTTCATGGAAGAGTATGTTTTTGCAACAGTCAGTCCTCCTGTTGAACCCCAGGGCCTGCAGCTGCTGGCCTCTCCAGGTATTTCCTGGAGACCATTCCTGTGGGCAGGTACTGTTTTCTTTATCACTCCCAACACTATCTAAGGCTCTAACGGGAGAGGGAGTCCAACTGGCACTATCAGTTTGGCGACAAGAGCCTGGGCCCAGGTAGGGGAGTCAGGCCCCTGTTACCCCAGACTGTAGAGTTTTAAATCCACGCATCACCCTGACTGCAGACACTCCCCGTGGGTGCCCTCAAACCTCTCTCTCACCTCAGCTACCCCCACCCACCCACACACAACAAAGCCAGCCGGCTGGCTTTCACCAAAGTGCCCACAGACGCGCGTGGAAGGGCAGCAGCCGCGTTCCGAGGTGCTTGACCCGACACGGGAGAGAAGAGAGCTTTGGGTTTCCTTCTGGGCGCTTACCTGCACCGTCTGGAGTAATCGCACAGGAATCAAACCTTTAGCAGGTGTGAAATGCAGCCACGCATGCCTGTCCTGCACCATCCGGCTCCACGCCCCCCGGGGTCCCTCCTGGCCGCTGGGTGCTGACTGCGCGGGGTCTGGCAGGCTCCCAGCCCATCCTGGGGTAGGGCCCTTCCTGTTCTGGCTAACCCATTTTATAGGACTGGCATACTAGGGTGTCTGTGGGTGGGGGGAGGGGCCAGAGGCTAGGCGTGAGCTGGCGGTGACATATCTGGTCCTGCTGGGGCTGGATCCCAACCTGGCCAGCCTTCCTCATTTTCCCAAGGATTGGGGTGGGTCTGCACCTCCCTGGGACCGTGGGGCTGCTCTGATGGCATCTTTCCACTGGCCTCCCGTGCCCCGCCTTGGCCGCCCATCAGTGGACGTGGTCTCGAGGGGCAGGCTGGGCTGCATGTCCTGGAAGGAGGGCTCTGAGATGCACCAGGGTCTTTCCGAATCCTCACCCTCTGTGGCCTTGCAGCTCCAACAAGCCCCTGCGTCTCCCTCTTCATCCCCAGAAGGAAGGCAGCCCAGCACATCTTCTCGCTAAGTTTTCCCACCCATCTGTCATCCGGAGTAGGGTTTCCCAACCTCGGCGGAATCGACATCTTGGATTGGCTAATTCGCTGCAGTGGGGGGTTGTTCCCACCCTGGTCTGTACCTGCTGGATGCCAGCAGTACCCCCACTCCAGCACCCAGAACCCAGAAGAGCCGCGGGGGACAGAACCCCTCCCAGTGGGGAGCCACTGCCCCAGGCTGAGGCGTGGGGCTGTCACGAGGTGGCAGGAATTGCCTGGAAACCGAGCGCCGAGGCGCCTCCCGCACCCAAGCCGCCTGGTACGGCTGCACCGCGTCTGCCTGACATCTGAGGACGCCACGCCCGGATCGGGGGTCCTCGTGGGGGAGGAGAGGCCCGCACAGTTACAGGGGTGCTCTCGGGGAGAGACAGGCGAGAACCTGGGGGATGTTGGAGCTGCCGGTGATCTTGACTGTGGTGGCGACTTCATGGGCGTGCACGTCCATCCGAACGTATCAAACTGTCTGCCCTAGATACACACAGTTTACAGCGTGCCAATCATTCCTCAATAAAGCTGTCCTTAAAATGTAGGTAATACTTTTGAAAATTCGCTAGCGTGCAGTAGCCCATTTCCTGACGGGGCTAGGTAAGTAAAGACCTCACAGTAGGACTTCAAAAAATGAAAGCAACAGGGGCAGGGGTTGTGGCACAGTGGGTTAAGCCCCCACCTGTGACGCCCATGGGCACCCGTTTGATTCCCAGCTGCTGCGGTTCTGATCCAGCTCCCTGCCTTACACGTAGAAGGCAGGGGGAGATGGCCCAAGTGCTAGGGCCCCTGCACCCCTAAGGGAGACCTGGCTTCAGGCTCCTGGCTTGTGGCCGTCAGGGAAGTGAACACGCTGATGGAAGATAGTGTGCTCTCTCGCTCGCTCTCTGTAACTCTGATTTTCAAATAAGTAAAATAAATCTTAGGGAAAAAAAGCATTCATGGGCTAAGGTTAAGCTAAGACAGTGGAGGGAGGAAGAAAGTGGGAGGAGCCCCCCATTGGGAGCCCTCAGGGCTGGTGCCGTGGCTCAACAGGCTAATCCTCCGCCTTGCGGCGCCGGCACACTGGGTTCTAGTCCTGGTCGGGGCACCGATCCTGTCCCAGTTGCCCCTTTTCCAGGCCAGCTCTCTGCTGTGGCCAGGGAGTGCAGTGGAGGATGGCCCAAGTGCTTGGGCCCTGCACCCCATGGGAGACCAGGAGAAGCACCTGGCTCCTGCCTTGGGATCAGCGCAGTGCGCTGGCTGCAGCAGCCATTGGAGGGTGAACCAATGGCAAAGGAAGACCTTTTGCTCTGTCTCTCTCTCTCACTGTCCACTCTGCCTGTCAAAAAATAAATAAATAAATAAATAAATAAATAAATAAATAAATTTTTTTAAAAAAAGGAGCCCTCAGGAGTCTTTCCGCTGGGCGATGCTATCAAGCCAACATGTCTGGAACAGTAGTATCAGGAAAACAGAATAACAAATGCAGTGCTGGCTGCCAGGAAGGGGAGACAGGATTCTGAAAATTACAGGCTTCTCCACTCGCCCTAATCCCGAAAACAAACATCGCAGGGGGAGCAGCCCGGCGGTACCTGCTGGCGGGAGGGGCCAGGCACACCTGGACACAGCAGACGCCGTGCGCCAGCCCGCACCTGCACAGGGCCTGCCCTTGGCAGGGGTGGGGTGGGGGCCTCTGAGCTCATGGAGACCTCCACCCAGGTTCTAGGGAGCCCCTGGGCAAGGCAGGGGAGCGAGGGGAAGGGGGGGGGGGACAAGTTCTGTGCAAGGGACGAGTTCTGCGTGTGGAAGGCTGACTGTGCACCAGGCATGGATCCTGGTTAAGCACCTACTGGATGCAGGCCCTCTGCCCAGGCTCCAGTGTCAGGGAGGGGGGCAGACAACATGCAGACGCGTGCGCTGGAGCATTCGAAGGACTCGTAGGGCAGGGATGGGCGTTGTGGCACAGTGGTTAGGCCACCACTTGGGGTGCGGTACCATATCCCATATCCGAGTGCTGGTTCAAGTCCAGCCACTCCACTGTGATCTAACTCCTTGTCGATGCACTGGAAAGGCGATGGATATGGCCCAGGTCCTTGGGCTCCTACCGTCCACGTGGGAGACCCCTATGGAGTTCCTGGCTCTTGGCTTTGGCCTGGCCCAGCCCTTGTGGCCATCTGCAGGGTGAACCAGTGGATGGAAGATCTCTCTCTCTCCCTCTCCCACACTTCCTCTCTCTCTCTCCTTCTCTCTTTCTATCTCATGCTCTGCCTTTCAAATAAATAATCTTAAAAAAAAAAAAAAGGATCAATGGGGCTCCCAGGGGGAAGGGGGGCTGCTGTCCCTTGTAGTCAGGGAGGGCCTCTGGGAGGAGGTGATATTTGAGTTCAAGGAACAGGCAAAGCTGTGAAGATGGGGAGGAGGTTTTCCCAGGCAGAGAGAAGGGCGGGGACTGAGGCCTGGGGTCTGAGCTCAGGCATGTGGCCAGCAGATGGCTCTTGGAGTGAGCGTGGAGGAGCTGAGGTGAGCAGGGTGGGCACAGGGTACCTCACCACAGCTGGGTTCCAATGTCAACCTGAACTATCAGCGCAGTGTTCAGTTTTTGGAAAATTGTACGAATTTACCTTCTTTATTTAATTTCACTTTATTTGAAAGAGAGATTGAGACAAGCGATTCTCTATCGGCTGCTCCACTCCGCAAATGGCCACAACACCAGCGCTGGGCCAGGCTGAAGCCAGAAGCCAAATACCTGCGGTACCCGGGCATCTGGAACTCCGTTCTGGTCTCCCACGTGGGTGCCAGGGACCCAGTACTTGAGCCACCACCTCCCGCCTCCCGGAGTGTACCTTAGGGAGCTCGGATAGGGGACAGGGTGTCCCAACCGGCTACCTAACGGCTGCCCCAAACATGGGCCCCGATTCACCTTTGAGAAGAGATGCAGTGGGCAGGAGAGGGAACCGGCCACAGCCCCAGCCCAGGCAGCCCCAGGGTGACCCTCCCGAGGGTGCACGGTGGGGCCTGGCCTGGGGAAGTCGAGGGTCATCAGCCCGTGGGCAGGAGTGCGAGCCCTGTGTCCAATCAGGGCGGTGGGGGCCAGCACAGGACCAGGTTGGCAGGGGCGGTCAACCTGCAGTCCCACAGCCTAGCCCCTTCGGCCCATTCGGCTGCTTCTCCCTCAACCACACCCCCGTGGGCATCAGTGGCAGGAGTCCTGGCCGCAGAGGGAGGCAGGCGACAGCTCTCAGGACACACGTGGGCTGCCCCAGGCAGGCACTGTGCTAAATGCTTTCCAACGGTTGCCTCATTTATTGCTCATAACAGCCCTGGAGCCAGCTACAGACCCATTACTACCCCCATTTCACAGATTGGTAAATTGAGGCCTCGAGACTTGCTCAGAGTCCTTGAGGAAGAGAAGCCCTGGGGAGCAAGACTGCTCGCCGCCTCTGGAAGTGGACTGGGCAGGGCTGAGGCAGCCACAATCCCCCTGGGCGAGCTGGTGTGGGGTGGGTGCTCAGGTGTGGGTCACCCTTGACATTGGTGGGGCAAGACTTGTTCATCTGCCCTCTCATGGGGGCTTCAAAAGTTGGGGAAAATGGACTTGAAAGATGTTGATTTTGGTGCAAAAGGCTTCTGGAATCTTTGCATCATTGTTACTCCTCTTTTTAAAGATTTGTTGTTTCTTTTTATTTGAAAGGCAGAGAGCGAGCGAGCAGCCATCTGCTGGTTCATTCTCCAAATGTCCGGAACAGCTGGGGCTGGGCCAGGCTGAAGCCAGGAACCAGGAACTGTATCCCGGTCTCCCATGTGGGTGGCAGGGACCCACCGCCACTGCCTCCCAGGATACGCTCCAGTGTGGGATGCCAGTGTCCCACGCCTCGGCTTACCCACGGTGCCTCAGCGCCTGCCTGCCCATAGCCTTTCCTAAGCGTGCGTTTGTTCCATGGGAGTTTTCTGAAAGCCCTGTCATGTGCTGAACCACTGAGCCGCCCCTGCCAGCAGGCAGTACAGTGTGCTGAGGGCCAGCCTGGCCCTCGGTTCAGGTTCAGCTCAGACACACTCTTGAGCAAAACGTGTGACCTCCCAGAGACCCAGTCTTCTCATCTACAAAATGGGTTCAGGTGAGGACGGTCAGGTGCTCCTCAGAGCCAGCACGCCGGGCCCCAGGCTGTGCGGGATCTTCCTTCCTTGTGTGGCAGGTTCACCCTTCTGCCCGGCTGGCCTCCGGGCTTTTTTTCCTGGCCTTTCCCTGCCGGCCTGACTCCAGGCTCTGGGCCATGAATCTCTGCCCTAACTGGAGCTCCTCTTCCGGTGCTGGCTTGCAATCCTGTCTGGTGCAGCCGCTTCCTGGGTGTCCCGTGCCTATGCCTCCGGGGCAGCCCCTCCCCCCTTGTTCTCATCATCGGGACCCGCAGAGTAGGCAGGCGCCTGGCTAAGGCCAAGTGGCCAGGCCGATGGAGGCTGGCAGGGCTTTGCTTGGGGGTGGAGGGGATCATTAAAACATTGGTGGGCATGGCTGTCTGGGGGGGCCCTGGGGGATGCTGCCTTCCCCCTGTCTGGGGGGGCCCTGGGGGGTGCTGCCTTCCCCCTGTTCTCGCCACTCAGGGTCCTGGCCGGGCCAACCTTCCTAACCTGGCTTTGCAGAGAGACGAGCGTGCTCTAGGAAGCTTGTCCTGGGAGTTGGCGGCGCCCATCCTTGCCATGGCCGTGGGGCTCTGGTTGGAGCCCTGTGGTGTCCCCGATGGGCAGCAGGTGCCCGAAAGCCCCGCCCCCACGGCCACCAGCAGTGATTTTTTGTGATGTTGGGAGTATCTTCCTCCGTGTAACTCTCATGTAACCGTCACTCCAAGATGAGCAGGAAACGCATGATTCAAAGGTCAAAGCCATGGCAAAGGCACACAGAGCGTGGCCTCGCTCTATTTCTGCCCCTCTGAGCTCTCCCTCTCTCCACACTGGAGCGCCAGTGTTCACGGGGGCTGATTGCTCTCTCCAGAGAAAATGAGATCTCCCACCCGCTGGTTCACTCCCCAAATGGCCACAGCAGCTGGGGCTGGGCCAGGCGGAAGCCAGGAGCCTGGAACTTCAGCCAGGACTCCCACGTGGGTGGCAGGGGGCCACGCACTCAGGCTCCCCAGGTGCATGAGCAGCGAGCCGGATGGAAAGTGGAGCGGCCAGGACTGGGGCTCATGTGGGATGCCGGGGCTGCAGGTGCAGCTCAACCCGCAGCGCCCAATGCCGGCCCCTCTGCAGTGTGTCTTCCTGAGATCAAAACAGTCATCCAATCATCTGTCATCTATTTACCCATCACCATCGTCTGGCCCTCTATAAATATACAAACGGAATTAAAAGTTTATTTTATGCTAAACATTGCTACCAGCCGATTGTTCCCATGGAAATTTTTTTAAAGGTTTATTTTTATTTATTTGAAAGGCAGAGTTACAAAAAGGCAGAGAGAGAGAGAGAGTGTGTGTGTGAGAGAATCTTCATCCACTGGTTCATTCCCCAAATGGCTGCAACAGCCAGAGCTGGGCCAATCCAAAGCCAGGAGCCAGGAGCTTCTTCCAGGTCTCCCACATATGTGCAGGGGCCCAAGGCCTTGGGCCATCCTACACTGCTTTCCCAGGCCACAGCAGAGAGCTGGATTGGAAGAGGAGCAGCCGGGACTTGAACCAGCGCCCATATGGGATGCCGGCACTGCAGCCCTGGGCTTTAACCCACTGCGCCACAGCGCTGGCCCCTCCCATGGACCTTTGAGCCGTCTCTGCGTTCTTGGTCTCTCCGCCCTGGGAAAAGGTGGCACGTTACGCTTACTCTCTCACTTAGCCACACGTCCACCCCAGAGATGTTTGTATGGAGGACAGACACTCAGCGGCAAGGCGCCGAGCGGGCGGGGTGGTGTTGGGCTGAAGCCACCAGGCAGCGTGCGGCGGCCCGGGTGGGGCTGGCCCGTCCAGAGACCGTGCGCCTGCAGATGCGGCCGCGTGCCCAGGAGTGACTCAGTCTCCTGCTCTTCTCTCCTGGCCTCGACGCATCGTTTACTCATTACATCCGCCTCTGTTCTTTTCTGGGGAGCCAGCAGCAATTTACGAAAAAACGCCTGCTCGGTGCCAACTCCATCGTAAACACACATGCAGCCTTGGGCCGTGAAGCCCTGGGTCAGCAGTGGCTTGTCGGCGGGTCACGTGGCAGGGAGGGGCGTGGGGAGCTTCCCGTGTGCTGGCTCCGTGCTCAGTACATTTTTCATCAGTCCTTATCCACCCTGGAGCCCTAGAAAGAACACACTGCCCATCGGACAGATAAGGGCATCCAGGCCGAGAGGGCTTGAGTAACTTGCTCAAGGTCACATGTACAGGAAATGATGCAGTCAGAACTTGAACTTGGATCTGCCTGACCTCCAGGCCCACAGAGGGTTGGTGACAGGGGCAGGGACCTCATATCAGGTCCTGACCACGATCGCTCACCTCGGCCAGCCCTGCCGTGCCGGATGCCAGAAGCCGGGGGCGGGGGCGGGAGGTTTGGAAGGGGAGTGGGCGGGGCCTGGATGCCCCTGGAGTTCTGGGTGAAGGGTGCCTATCCTGGCCACGCGACCCTGATCCCGCTCCTCCGGGTATCAAAGCGGACACGCACCCACAAGTGCCATTTGGAAGATACTGATCTATGTCTGTGGCTGGAACAATGACATCCTCTGTCAGGTCCTGGCATGGCACCCAGGAGCCAGGATGTTCCTGCGGAGCCCCTGGCCGGCGCGCTGGGCGGCGTTCTGAGTGACAGCACGATGTGGTCGCCGCACCCTCGGCCTCCCCCTCCTGCCTGCCCGCCTCTCCCCCGACCCCGCTCCCTTGTCCTTCCCTGGCCTGGGTCCGTCCCTGTTCCCACTGGCACCTGAACCTGTGGTCCCAGGACAGGCAGGCTGGCCTGCAGCCGGAGCCAGGGTCCCCACTCAGTCCCCGAGTCCCGGAGCACCTCCGAGCGCCAGCGGCTTCCTGGGCCAATGACATGTGAAGGACTCCAGTGTGAAGACCGTGACCTGGCCATGTCTGCTGGTGGGAGCTGGCTGCCACCCTCCTGGACAGTGGCTCCAGGCTGGGGGTTGGGCCCCCAGGGGACTCCTGGGCACTGACTCTCACTGTAGTTGACACACAAATGCCCCGGGCCCGCTCCAATGCCAGGGCTCTGCCACTGCCCACCAGAGCCCTCTCCTGGGTCCCCAGAGTGGGCACGGCCAGTCCCAGAGAGCAGCAAGGGAGGGCACCGGCCTGCCCCGCCCCCTTGCTTGGCTCCGGGTGGGCGACCCCTGGTCCCCTCCCTGCCACCCCTCCAGGCCCCACAGCCCACCCTGTTCTGCTCACCCTCTTGCCTCCCATGGTTGTTTAGTTTCTCTCGGTCCTAGATCAATATAAATGATTGCAAAAGCTAAGCTCCTCTGAGCCGTTGGCTGCAGGTGACGTGGCTGGCACTCAGGGCTCTGACTGTGGCCACGCCGGGCCTCCCCTGGGCTCAGCAGGCTCGGATTTGGATATCTCCAAGCTTTATGTCTGACTTTGAGCTCTTCTGCATATATTGAAAAACACGGAGTTTCTTGCATTACGGAGGACATATGCATGTGTGTGTCTCTCGCCTGTACCGTCAGCACATTTCTCACATCCCCCAGCTACCTGAGATCTCCCTGCTGTCTCTTTGTTCTTCCAACTGCACTGCTGCCCCAGGGCCTTTGCACGACCTGTGACACCCACATGCCTTAGTGCCCTCATCTCCTTGAGGACTTTTCTGAGACACTGTGTTTGCTGATGACAGCATGCTGCCGCGGGACCAGAGCAGTCCCCTCCCCCTCCCTCGCTTCATTTTTCCCACAGCGCTTTTCATCACGGCGTGCTCCATAACCCCAGTTGCTTGTTCATTGTCTTCGTCTCCTACTAGGAGAAGGAATTCTGTTTTGCTCGGTGCTGAATCTCCAAGGGCTGGAAGCTTGCTGGCCCCGGTGGGTGCTTCGTCAGTGTGCTGAGCGCATCCTGGGTCCCTGGCTCCTGTCTCTTGGTTTCGGCCTAGACCAGCCCTTGGCTATTGTGACCATTTGGGGGGTGAACCAGCTAATGAAGATCCTTCTCTCTCTCTCTCTCTCTCTCTCTGTCTGTCTCATCCTCTCTCTCCCTGTCACTCTTTTAAATGAATGAAAGTAAATAAACTTTTATTTATTTATTTATTTTTAAAGATTTATTTATTTGAAAGTCAGAGTTACAGAAAGAGAGAGGTCTTCCATCCATTGGTTCACTCCCCAGTTGGCCGCAGCGGCTGGAGCTGTGCCGGTCTGAAGCCAGGAGATAGGAGCTGCTTCTGGGTCTCCCACGCGGGTGCAGGGGCCTAAGGACTTGGGCCACCTTCTACTGCTTTCCCAGGCCACAGCAGAGAGCTGGATCGGAAGTGGAGCAGCCGGGACTTGAACCGGCACCCATATGGGATGCTAGCGCTTCAGGGCAGGGCTTTAACCTGCTGCGCCACAGCGACAGCCCCAGTAAATAAACTTTGAAAACTTGACTCTACATAAAAACACAAAGAAGAAATAAAAGACACTTGGGGGCCGGCGTTGTGGGGGTGAAGCTGCCACCTGCAGTGCCGGCATCCCCTATGGGCGCCTATTCGAGTCCCAGGAGGCCTGGGGAGCAGCAGGTGGAGTGGAATTGCCTGTGAGAGCCGGGCAAGGCTGCCCCGGAGGGCGATCCACACAGACCTGCTCAGCAACGCCGGGCGGGGTGCGCCAGGCAGTCCCCGCGCCCCCAGTGTCTGGGATTCCACCCTGGCAGTCACAGAAACCAGGTCTGGATTTGCCTGTCCCCTGGCTGGCTCTGCAGGACTCTGTGGCATTTGGTGACAGGGGTGGGGGGTGGGGTCGCCGGCGTTTAGGGGCGAGGACGCTGCTGCCGCCGGGAAAGCAGGCAGGAGCCCTGAGTCCAAGGCTTCCAGACAGCAGCCTCATGACCTGTCAGGTAAACCCTGGGGCAGGGCCCAGAGGCAGAGATCTGGGACAGGAAGTGGCTGTGAGAGGCTGAGCCCATGCAAAATCCCCTCTCCACCATCTCAGGGTTTCTCCCAGGGCTCCGTCTGCATGCAAATGGGCTGTGGGGACATCCGCGGGTTTGGCAGGTCCTCGTGGGACAAGACACTGGGATGGCAGACGAGGAGCACGCAGGCCACCTTGTCCTTGTCTTACTCGTGGTAGACATTACTAATCTATCACTGCATAGCGGTGGAGCCCTTCTCCCCACAGGGTTCCAGACACTGCTAATCTATCAGGATTTGTCGTGAGCGAAAGTGGCATGGTTGCTGCTGTTGGAAGAGCCATCCCTGGGGGGTGGGAAAAGAAAGGATTCCTTGGGGCAGGCATTGCAGTGCAGCTAACAGGTTAAACTGCAGCTTGGGGTGTGTGAAACCCGTATCAGGGTACTGGGACCAAGTGTCCAATCCAGCTTCCTGCTAATGCACCTGGGAAGCAGTGAGTGACGGCGGCCCCGTGGGAGGGTCCTGGGTGGGGTTCCTGGCTCCTGGCTTCAGCCTGGCCCAGCCCCAGCTGTGGTCGTGGCCATTTGGGAAGTGAACCAGCACATAGAAGATTTCTCTCCGGGCTCCGTGAATCAGCGGGGCAGCAGTGGACAGGAGCCCAGGATGGGGCTGCTGACCCCATGTGTCCATCTGAACCTTGGCCTTGGGCCTGTGTCCAGGGCAAACTCCCTACAACCAGGAAAGGCATCTCCCAGCAGGCATGTGGTGTGGCAACAGACAAGTACCCTCTGTCTCCTGGGTCAACTGTCCAGTGACAGGCAAGCCTTGCTGTGGCCTCTGATGCCCGATCCAGCAATGAGGAAGCTGACTTGTGACTTCACTCTGCTGAGCCTCGGTTTCTTCATCTGTCAAATGGGCGTAATGATACCTCCCTGTGCTGAGCTGTCACAAGGACAGGATGAACCAATTCTGCAAAACACTGGGCTCGGTGCCCTGCACACAGCAGGTGATCTGGGATGATGACCAGACCCGGGCACTTGGTCAGCCCGAAGAGCCCAGCCTGTGACCCACATCTTCCCATGGGAGCTGAACACCTCACACCAGCTCTGAAACACCGTGGCCAAGCTTCGAGGGTGGGAGAATCAGTTTCTGCCGGTTTAGGGGAAGAGCAAGAGGGGAGGGGAGAGGACCCCCTCTTTCTCTGAGGAGTGGCCAAGACATCTCCAAACAGGTGCCGGTGGGTGCCCAGGTCCCTTGAGACCATCCTTTGTGTGTTATGCTGGTGTGTGGGGTGAGGGACTGGCTCCTCCCACTCGCCGAGGAGGGGGTCTCAGTGTGGCTGGAGCCCAGGGTGGGAAGGTCGGGGAGACACCCCTGCTCGGAGCCCCCATGTCACGGGCCATGCTGGGGCCGGGGGAGGCGGGGGCACTGCCTGGGAGGACCGGGAGTTGGGTGGGCTTGATTTGAGTATGTTACAACAAGCAAAGGCTCACAGGGAGAATTGGAAGGAAAGAACTGGTTAGCAGCACCATGTGCGTGCCCCGAGGCCGGCAGGAAACCCGCAGCGCCCGAGTGCAGGGCTGGGGACTGCACTTCTGCTTCCTTGCAGGTGTTTTGCACAGCTTTTTCGTGCGGCCCTGAACTGGCTGTCCCCCCCCCCTCACTGTGGTGACCCTCCAGCTGGGGGTGGGGGTGGGGCACCAGCTCTGAGTCTCCGACCTCCAGATGGTCCTCTCCCTGCCTGCCCGGTCATGACCACCCTCCCCCGTCCCCCGCCGTCCCCCCTACCTGAGGTGCACCCAGCCCCGTGAGCCACCTTTGCCTGCCCCCTGGGGCGGCTGTGGCTCAGACCACACCCACAAAGGGGCTGACTCCCTGCCGGGAACTGGGCCAGGCGGATGGAAGTGGTGACAAGGGACAGTGACGTTTGCGCCACTTCCTTTCCTGGGCCCTGCTGTGTCTGCTTTGGGGACCCGCACGGGATGTGGCGTGATGTGCACCGAGATGCACTTGGCTTGTTAAAAGGAATCAGTCCCCTTTTCCACGGCAGAAATGACGTCTGCTCTCCAAGGCCAGGTCATAGGAGGGGTGAGGGCAGCCTCCCCTCTGACCCCATCCACCACGTTGTGGGGGGCCCAGGCCGCATGGCAGGGTCACGGGTGGGCGTTCCAGCCGGCACCCGATCCATCAGAGCCTCAGGAGGCAGCCGTGCACGTGAGCAGCCTTTGGGTCTCCCCGCCGAGGCCCCACAGAGCCTGTCCCACTGGCCCCTGTCCGGATCCATGGCCCCCAGTCTCAGGCTAGCCAACAGCTGTCCACCCCTTTGACTGGGAGGCCGCCAAGAGCTTGCACTTGGGTCCCAAACTCTGGGCTGTGTTTGACTGGGTCAGGGAGAGTGTGACACAGGGCTGGCCTCACTCATGGGCAGAGTGAGGAGCCGGAGGAAGGAGGCTGACGGGGTGGCTGCTGCACCAGTCGGGGCCCCTGTGTGGTGGGGAGGAGGAACTGGGGGTGGGGGTGGCGTAGAAATGCCCGTGCCCACCCCATCTTAGCCACCAACCTGGAGAGTCCTTTAACTGTTATGTGTGTGTGTGTGTGTGTTTTATAAGATTTATTTATTTGAAAGAGTACAAAGGGAGAGAGAGAGAGATCTTCCATCTGCTGGTTCATGCCCCAAATGGCTGTAGGGACCGGGGTTGGGCCAGGCTGAAGCCAGGAGCCAGGAACTCCAGCTGGGGCTCCCACGTGGGTGGCAGGGACCCAGGCACCTGGGCCGTGTTCTGCTGCTTTTCCAGGCGTGTTAGCACGGAGCTGGATCAGAGCTGGTGATCCCAAATGGGATGGCAGTGTGGCAGGTGGCGGCTTAACCTGCTGCACCACCATACCTCCACGCCGGCCCCCTAAAGGCTCTTGTTGGCCCTGCATTTGGTGAAGTCAGGTCCTTCTTTTCTTTCCATGTGTGCTAATCTGATGGGAGAGACACAATGAGCCATTGTTTTCATTTCCATTTTCTTGCACCGAGAGGGAACAGCGCCTTGGTTGCTTTCTCAGCGAGGTGTTTGTTGTTAGTTCTGTCTGTTGCATCTTTCTTCTTGGGGGTAGGCATTTGTACAGAATCCTGGTTCTTTCTCATCCTTTGGTGGGGTTTTGTTTTTCCTGCCCTTCGCATCATCTGGGTACTAATGTTGTACTGGGCATGTGTATTGCAAATATTTTTTTCTCCATGGTGTGGCATATCGTTTATGGATGGTATTTTTTTTTCTGAGTTGAAGACTTAAAGTTTATTTATTTTGAAAGGCAGAGTGACAAAGAGAGAGGGAGAGAGAGAGAGAGAGAGAGAAAAGTATTAAAGAGAGAGAGATGTTAATGAGAGGGAGAGGGAGAGAGAGAGAGAGAATGTTCTGTCCTCTGGTTCATTCCCCAGACATGTGCAACAGCCAAGGCTGGGCCAGCTGAAGCCAGGCACCAGAAACTCCATCCAGGCCTCCCACAAGGATGGCAGAGACCCAGGTACTTGAGCCAACATCTGCTGCCTCCCAGGGTGGCAGACAGCACCACAGCAAGAAGCTGAACTGGAAGCAGAGGTGGCACTCAAATCAGCACCCCAATATAGGAGGTGGGGTCCCGAGCAGCGGCTCAGCCTGCTGTATCCGATGCCTACCTGGAGCGGAAGATCTACGTGTTCACGTCATTCGACACATCCACCCTTTCCTTCCCAGCTGATTCTCTGCCTGAGATTTTCTGCTCTCTCTGAAGCCCAAGAGGGTTTCGGGGGGTGCTGCTCATGGCCCCCCTGAGAACACAGCTGGGCTCACTCTGTGAAACTCTCTCAAGGGACCGGTGCCGTAGCACAGCGGCCAGTGGCACCGCCAGCATTCCCTAGGAGCTCCAGGTCCAGTCCCAGCTGCTCCACTTCCAATCCAGCTCCCTGCTAATGCACCTGGGAAAGCAGTGGAGGATGGCCCAAGTGCTGGGGCCCTGCACCCACGTGGGGGACCCAGAAGAAGTTCTTGGCTCCTGGCTTCGGATCAGCCCAGCTCTGGCCATTGTGGCCATTTGGGGAGTGAATCAGCAGATGGAAGACACCCCCTCCCTTCTCTCTAACTCCACCTTTTAAATAAATAAATCTTAAAAAGAATAAATTCTATTGAACTACACTCTGAGGACATGAGCACTTTTTGCTGTTATAAATCAAAACAAAATGTTTGCTTAGAAGAGAAAGCATTTATAAAAATAGTCTCCTGTACTTCCGTCCAAACGGGTTGACATTCTGTTTTTCCCACGACAGCCCTGGCTCCACCTGGAGCTGTGTGCGCGGCGGTGCTAGGTGAGCATCTAATTTTACCTTGCCGTGTGGAGCGCCACGTGTCCCCACGGCGTTTCTAGACACTCCCGCCTTCTGCCCACCGGCTGCCACCGGCGCTGTCACGTGGCACACGTGGCTCAGCCCCGGGACCCTCCCCTGGCCATCTTTCCTTCCTTTTTGTAACCTCACACCCAAGTGGTCCTGTTTTCACTCTTTTGGAAGGTGGCCCTGACAGGACCCACGGGGAGGACTTAGGACGGGGAATGGCCGGAACACCGGGGCTCACTCGGAGGTGAGGAGGATGGGTTGGGAGGCCACGGCCAAGGCCACAGGGTTGGTGGCTGCAGCAGTGTCCACGTCAGAGTCAGTGGCTCAGCCGCAGGCGCTGGCTGAGAAGTGGCCGAGGTTGGGCCTGACGGGGGGGGGGGGGGGGGGGAGGGGAGCAGACAGGACTAGTCAGAGGACAGAGCCCGGGGATGAGCCAAACACCTGAAGGCAAAGATGATGCCAGGGGCTAGGTATTTGGCCAAGCAGATAAGACATTGCTGGGGCCGGCACTGTGGCATAGCAGGTAAAGCTGTCATCTGCAGTGCCAGCATCTGACACCGGTTCGAGTCCCGGCTGCTCCACTTCTGATCCAGCTCCCTGCTATGGCCTGGGAAAGCAGTAGAAGATGGCCCAAGGCCTTGGGTCCCTGCACCCGCATGGGAGAGCTCCTGGCTCCTGGCTTCAGATTGGCTCAGCTCCGGCCGTTGCGGTCAACTGGTGAGTGAACCAGCGAATGGAAGACCTCTCTCTCTGCCTCTCCCTCTGTTTTGTCTGTAACTATGCCTCTCAAGGAAATAAATAAATCTTAAAACAAAACAAAGCACTGGTTAAGATGTCCGTGTGCCCCAGCAGTGTGGCGGGATCGAGTCCCAGCTCTGGCTCCTGACTCTAGCTCCTTGCTGATGCTGGTCCTGGGAGGCAGCAGGCGCTGAATGGTTCAAGCATTTGGGTCCCTGTCACCCATGTGGGAGACTCACGTTGAGTTCCGGGATCTTCAGCTTGGCCCAACCCTGGCTGTTCTGGATATTTAGGAAATGAATCAGCAGTTGGGAGATGTCTGTCTGTCTGTCTGACTCTCACATTTAAAAAACAAGCAAAAAAAAAAAAGGGGGGGGGGGACTGTGGTTTTTGACCTACGTAGCTGGGAGGGGGTGGTGTGGCCTGCTGAGCTGAGGAGGCTGGGAGACGCTGACAGGTGCACACTTGGGAAGTGCCTGGTGCCTGATGGGGTGAACGCATGGCTGGGGGGGGTGGTGAGTGAGCCCCCACCTCGGGCAGCCCTCCTGTCTGACAAGCGCAGGCCCAGGGGTCTCGGGGGGCCGTCTCTACTGTGCCTCACTGAAGGCCTGGCCGCCTGCTGTAGTCCTGGGTTCCCAGAATCTTGGTCCCAGGCAGGGGCTCCCAGGCGGCTGCAGCCCCACAGGAGTCCCTGGGCACCCAGTGTGGGCAGAAGCCTCTCCGTGGGCTGCGGGCCTGCCTCCCTCCCTGGTTAAGGAGGCTTGGGTGGGCCTCCCTGTGTTTAGGGGGCAGGCAGAGGCCCCGCTCTGGGGCAGCTCCTGGCCACAGAGGCTCTGCTTGCTGTGGGTGGAGGATGGGGGCCGCCTCTGGCTCCTGTCCTAGGCTGTTAGGAAAACATCGCAGTCCCTAAAGCCCTGGCCTCGGCCTGAGACATTTCTCTCATTTCTGGAGCAAGTCTTCAGCCAGGGTGGAGTCTTTTTGGCTCAGCCTGGGGTGGGGCCGTGTGCGGGTGTGAGTGTATGTACTTGTGTGTATATGCTGTGTGTCCGTTCTGCCTGTACACAGCCCTGCAGGCTTCTTCCAGCTACTCACAACACCCAGACCTGTTGTGAGGCCTGTCTGGGGCACGGGAGCCGTGTCCTGTGACCAGCATGGCGGAAGACCAAAGAAGGGAGGGACCCCTCGTTCTCAGATCCCCAAGGAACTGAGGTGCAGAGGGGAAGAGACCAGGTGTGGGAAGATGGGGATGGGAGGCCGAGCTGGGGGCACGGGGAGGCTCAGCCAGCTCCGCCCTGCTGGGGTGCCCAGCCTGAAGCACCCTCTGTCCGCCATCACCCTGGCCACAGGGAACCAGAGGCAGCCTTCGGGACAGGGCCTCGTGTAACGCAGCCGGCCAGGAAGGAGGGCGCATGGAGGGGTGGAGCTAGCTTTTTTTTTTTTTTTTAAGATTTATTTATTTATTTGAAAGTCAGAGTTACAGAGAGAGAGAGAGCGAGAGAGAGGTCTTGCTTCTGCTGGTTCACTCCAGGTGGCCGCAACGGTCGGAACTGCACCCATCCGAAGCCGGGAGCCAGGAGCTTCTTCCAGGTCTCCCACGCAGGTGCAGGGGCCCAAGGACTTGGGCCATCTTCTACTGCTATCCCAGGCCATAGCAGAGAACTGATCGGAAGTGGAGCAGCTGGTGCTCGAACCAGTACCTATATGGGATGCTGTCACTGTAGGCGGTGGCTTTATCTGCTACGCCACAGCACCGGCCCCAGGGGCGGCCTTTATAAAGCACCTGCTCCACACCCCATCTGCACCCGGGCTCTTGCCCGCTGCCAGGCCTTGGCTTGGTGACTTTGGCTGCGGTGTGTGTGTGTGTGTGTGTGTGTCAAGCGAGAGATTGCAAGCAGAGGCCTGCGCCCAGTGTTGGTGGTCAAGGTTGTCACCGCTCCAGAGCCGTGACCTTCCCTTCCTGTGACTCGCTCAGTTCCCCCCAGCATCTTTCAAGTGAATTCTCTTTTTAGTCCTATTTTACAGACAGAGAAATCGAGGCACAGAGACATTCAGTCACTTGCCTGGGGCCACAGGAACAGTAATGACGTGGAACCAGACTTCTGACTCAGGGAACCATCATTTATGGTGCGATTAAATAAACCAGGCAGGTGGCATCAAAGCGGCGTTTCTCAAGGTGAGCTCCCCAAACACGCATCCACGCAGGCGCAAGCTTGTGGCTCGGTGGTTCAAATGCCCGGATGCCTGGCTCAAGTCCTGAACACTCGGCTTCCTATCCAGCTTCCTGCTAATGCACACCCTGGGACGCAGCAGGTGAGGGCTCAGGCACTCGGCCCCACGTGAGATGCTGTTGCAGCCATTTGGGGAGTGAACCAGCAGCAGATGGAAGATCTCTCTCTCTCTCTCTCTCTCTCTCTCTCTCTCTGTCACCATCAGATAAGCACGGAAAACATCACAACATTGCTTGTCTCCTGTGACCAGGCCAGCGCTGCCAGAGCTGTGTGTTTTGCTTCTTGGCTCTGAGGCGTGAGTGTTGCCATGCAGTGTGAAGGCCGTGCGTCCTCACGAGGTGCTGATGCTGCCCCTTTCCCAGAAGCCTCGGCTTTAGGATCCTTGTTGTGCCTTTGCTCTCATTCATTCATTCATCCATTCATTCTTCCAAACGTCCCTCGAGCTTTTGCAGACACAGTGAGAGCTAGGCAAGGTGCAGTTTCTGTCTTAGCAGCCTCCCAAGTGCCAGGGGAGATAGAGAGAGAGGTGGGATCTGGAGGCGAGAGGGGGAGGAACGTTCGGCCAAGTGGTCGGGAAGCCCACATCTCCTATCCGAGTTCCTGGGTTCGAGTCCCAGCTCTGCTCCTGAATCCAGCTTCCTGCCAATGTGAACCATGGGAGGCAACAGGTGGTAACTCATCCCCTTGGGTCCCTGCCACCCACATTGGAGACCCGGGCTGAGTTCCTGACTCCCAGCTTTGGCCTGGCCCAGCCCCAGCTTTTGTGGGCCCCTGGGGAGTGAGGCAGTAGATGGGAAATTTCCCACTGTCTCAGTCTCTGCCATTTTTTTTTAAAGTTCTATTTATTTATTTGGAAAGGTTGTTGAGAGAGAGACACACACAGATCTCTCATCCGCTGGTTCACCCTCTAAATGGCTGCAATGGCCAGGACTGGTCCAGGCTGAAACTAGAAGCATCAAACTCCATCAGAGTTTCCCACGTGGGTGTAGGGGCCCAAGCACTTGAGCCATCTTCCACTGCTTTCCCAGGCCATAGCAGAGAGCTGGATCGGAAGTGGAGTAGCTAGGACTCGAACCAGCATTTGAATACGGGATATTGGCTTTGTAGGTGGCTGCTTAACCTGCTGTGACACAATGCCGGCCCCAAATCTTCTTTAAAAAAAAAATTATTTATTTGAAATATCTTCACTCATTGGTTCAGTTCCCAAATGGCCATCACAGCCAGGCTGGGCCTCCCACATGGGTGCAGGGCGGTGATCTGCTGCCTTCCCAGGCACGTTGGCAGGGAGCTGGGTGGGAAGTGGAGCAGCCACGACTGAAACCAGAACTCTGCTGTGGGGTGTGCAGTGGCAGGTGGCGGCTTCACCAGCTACACCACAGTGCTGGCCCCAGGGCGGGCATTGTGGCACAGTGGGTTAAGCTGCCGCTTCCGATGGCCACATCCCATATCAGAGTGCTGGTTTGAGTCTTAGCTGCTCCACTTTCCATACGGCTTCCTGCTAATGTGCCCGTGAAGGAGCAGAAGATGACCCAAGTACCGGGGTCCCTGCCATCCACATAGGAGACCCCGATGGAGCGCAGGCCCCTGGCTTCTGCACAGCTCCTCCCCAGTTGTTGCAGGCATTTGGGGAGCAAACCAGTGGATAGGAGCGCTCGCTCTCTCTGATGCTCTGCCTTTCAAGTAGATAAAAGTAAACCTTTTTTTTTTTTTTTTTTTTTTTTTTTTTTAGTTGCAAGGATGGCAGTGAGAGGTCCTCAGGGCGGCAGGTGGAGCCTGGAGTGATGGACAGGAGCTGCCGGAAGGGCTGGACTTCCAGCCGCCACTTTCGCAGGGAGGAGGGCCCTGGAGGGAAAGGAGAACACACTAGGGATCTTGCGCCAGGCGGGCACGTGCGTGTCCCCGAGTGGGGGCCGTGGGCCCGCGTGCATGTGTGTGGCTGCCCCAGGGGTCCCGTCGAGGCATGGGGCGACTGGGCCGTGTGTTCAGCGAGCTCCCCCAGCTCGGGTTTGTGTGTGTGTGTGTGTGTGTCCCACCCCCACACACCCTGCAGGTGGCTGGGAACATTTATCAACTCGGGTCTGAAACCAAAAGACAAAACCAGCACCAACTTGAGAACCAGCTGATCTGCATTTGCGATCTTCAAATCGGAGAGCCCCCCCCCCCCCGCCCTTCTACAGGGGCTGGAGGGGGGTTTACTGGGGAGGGGATGGGACAGCTGACTCAGGCATCCCGGGACCCCTGCGGTCAGGAGAAGCTGGTCTCTGGGAGGCTCTGCTTGCTTTCTGGATGCGTCAACCTGACGTCTGTCGTGAGCAGGACTGACTCCATTTTGACCTGGTCAGGGTGGGGCAGGAGCTCTGGTCTAAAGCAACCCTGTCTGTCCTTTTGTGTTTCTCACCAGGGAGGTTCCACAAATGCTTATTAGAATTGCTAGCCCCAGGCACAAGAGCTCTTAAATCAATTAGCTGAAAAATTCCTGAAATGCTAAAAAAAAAAAAAAAAAAAAGGCAAAAGAATTTGGGCTGTCCATCTAAGGACATCTAAGGGAAGCCGGCTGGGGCTGCGCAGCCTGGGGTGGCTTCAGGCTCCAGCACAAACGGTGGAGCCCCTTTCCTGCTCATCTCTGTTTTGTCCCGAGGCTGTGGTACCCAGCGGGGCCCTCACTGGGACGGGCTTGGGAGACACTGCTGGCTGTGGATGGAGCTCAAGGTTAAGGTCACAGTACAGGGGCTGGCGTTGTGACTTGGGACACTCACATACTCACGTCCCCTCTCAGAATGCTGGTTCAAGTCCCAGCTACTCTGCACATTTTGTTTGCTTAAGATTTATTTATTTATTTGAAAGGCAGAGTTATATATAGAGAGAAGTATGGATAGAGATTTGCATCCACTGGTTCACTCCCCCAGGTTGTTACTGGGTGAAACCTCGGCTCTTTGTCTCACATGGAAGAATTTCCAAGAGGAGAAGGCAGAGAGGAAAGCAAGATTTATTTAAATGCAGGATTTATTTAAGTCAGAGACCTCTTGGTGGACTGGCCAGGAGGGGGCTCCAAGAAGGGAAAAACCAAAGGGGCTGCTGGTATTTTTTTTGTTTTGTTTTTTGTTTGTTTGTTTACAGGCAGAGTGGATAGTGAGAGAGAGAGATAGAGAAAGGTCTTCCTTTGCCGTTGGTTCACCCTCCAATGGCCGCTGCGGCCAGCACATCTCGCTGATCCGAAGGCAGGAGCCAGGTGCTTCTGGTCTCCCATGGGGTGCAGGGCCCAAGCACTTGGGCCATCCTCCACTGCCTTCCCGGGCCATAGCAGAGAGCTGGCCTGGAAGAGGGGCAACCGGGATAGAATCCGGCGCCCCGACCAGGACTAGAACCCGGTGTGCCGGCGCCGCAAGGTGGAGGATTAGCCTGTTAAGCCACGACGCCGGCCGGTACTGGGGTTTAAGCACAATTTTGGAGAAGAAAAAAACTTGACATTCAGTTACAGGCAAGGACAGAACCTATGACGAGATCTCCATCTGTAATCTTATTTGCCGAGGGGTGGGATAGGTAATTTGTTTATTTTTTTTACAGTAAACTGTGAGCTCAGGAGGGTGGACTCGCCTCCCCCTTGCTATTCTTAATGGGGCAAGGACAAAAGCCTTAGTCTGTGTTGACCTCTCACCTCCCTACAGCCAGCAGCCCCACTTCTCTGACCTGCTCACACCGCCCAGCCCTGCCTGGACTGCTGGACACTCCACTCTCTGAAGGGTCCCTCCATCGGCCTGAGCCCCCCCCCCACTCCTCCCAAACCCTCTGCCCCCAACTCAGCAGCTCAGCCCGAGTCCCGCCTCAGCCTCAGTGCCCAGCTCCCACTGTAATCTCGCGGGAACCTTAGAAGGAGCTGAAGCTCTCCCTCTGTAAGACCCCCAAGGCCCTTCGCTGACACTTTGTGCTGTATAAACGACGCGTCTGTAGGGAGGGGTCTCTGCTCGCTGGCAGCTCCGCCACGGTACACCTGGAGTGAGCCGCTCCTGGGTTTTATTCTTTGGACTGAACCTGGCCTGGCCGTGGCTTCATGCCCTGTCTCTTCTTTCCCGATAAGTCTCGTAGTAAAAATGGGACGCTCCCGAGGACTGGGGCAGGCACAAAGGTAACTTTTTGGGGAAGTAAGCATTTTGCACCCTCAGTCTCCACCAGCACCAACCTGACTGCCTATTAACCAGTCTGGCTGGGCCAACGCCAGGAGCCAGGAGCTTCTTCTGGGTCTCCCATATGGGTGCAGGAGCCTAAGTACTTGGGCCACTTCCCACTGCTTTCCCAGGCACATTGGCAGGGAGCTGGGTAGGAAGTAGAGCAGCTGGGACTTGAACCAGAGCCCATATGGGATCTGGCGCCACAGTCAGGCTGCATGACGTCCGCCCTTACTCTGCACTTCTGATCCAACTTCCTGCTCGTGCAACTTGGAGACAGTAGATGATGACTCAACTCCATGGGAGACCCGGATGAAGCCCTTGGCTCCTGGCTTTGGCCTGGCCCAGCCCTGGCTGTTGGGGCCATTTGGGGATCACTCTCTGGTACTTTGCCTTGCAAAACAAATAAATCTTAAAAAAAAAAAAGTAGACAATGTAGCATGGAGGGGTCAGGGCTGGGAGGAGGGGCCTGGGGGGGGGGGCTATGAGTACAGAGGAAGCCCCAGGGGAGGTCCCTGCTGCTGAGGGCCAGATTTGGCCAAGGGGAAGAGAATGCCGGCCTTGTCCGGTACCTGTCAGGAGCTGACGTCACACTCTCCGGAGGACTCCAGGTATGCAGGGTGGAGCTGGGGGCAGAGGCCGAAGCTGTGTTTACTTTCCTGGAGCTGGCTGATCTGTGGCAGGAAGTCCAGCAGGAACCCCTGGGGTCCCCCAGCTCTGTCCACACCAGCTCCACCCAGCCCCGCCCTCCGCGGGGTGACCCTGGAGCTGTGCCCCTCGGGTGCAGGCTGGGTGCAGCCCCCGGGGTGAGGGTGGGGGCCCTTTTGAAACTGTAGCCTCCTGGCATCCTACCCGGGGGACTTCTCCCACGCCTCCCAACATGCAAAGGGATGGGTGACTGGGGAGCTGACGCTGGCCCGTGTGTCCAGCTGAGGGGGATGGAAGAGTGTCAGGGTACCCACACTCTAGGGTGTGGTGAGCCCAAGGTGGAGGGGCTTCCCAGGAGTGGGCTCTTACACGAGGGGACGGTTGGGCGCCCCCTGCAGGCACAGTTCCCTCTCTGTGTCCCGAAGGCACCACAGATGCCTTGGAGGGAGGAGCCCCAGGTGCCCCCTCAGCGCACCTGCTTGCATGGCTCTGTTGCCACCTGGCTCTGGTGACTTCGAGTGACTCATCCTGCAGTCTCCTCAATTTACCTGCCTCCCGGGCGACACGGGCACCTGTAGACCGAGGAGCGGTCTGCCCGCGGTGAAGGTGGCTTGGGTTTGCCCCGAGGCTGGGCCAGGGTCTGCAGGGAGGGGGTGGCCTCAGGCCCTGCCCGTCACCTGCTCTGGGTGTATCTGGGGGTGGTGGTGCTGAGTTCATTTCCTGAGATAGGGAGAACAACCCAGGGGTGCAGTGGTGACAGCTGCTGGGGTGGGGGTAGGGTGACCTCAGCTCACCCCCGCCCCCCCAATCTGGGGCATGCCCTGATGCCCAGCGAGTGAGCTGTGATTGTGTGAGCAGTGTGGGGCACTGTGTTAAAGAGATAGCACTCAGAGGGGCTCCTGGGGGCTTTGAAACCCTGGCCCAGCTCACCCAAGACCCTCCATTGTGATCAGCGCTGCCCCCAGCGCCCCCGACCCTCAGCCACCTCTGAGAAAGTGAGGCTTGGTGCTTCCTTTATTCCTGTGTCACTGTCCCCTTCCTGCTCCGCCGGCTCCCCCCCCCCACACTTAAGCTCCTATCTCATTATCATTCTTTCAACAAACCTTAAACTAAAAATAGCGAAGAGATCGCACATTCTCTTCTTTATTCCTATCAAGGAGCTTATCGTGTCCCTGTTCTCGGGAGGAGACACAGGCTCTGTGGCTAGGGACTTGGCTGGGCTCGGCATGCCTCCCTGCCGGCTGGGCACCAGGCCCTCGCCTGGGCTCCAGGCCACGAGGGTGAGGCAGAGCCAGAGGCTCACAGCCACAGGGAGGGATGGTGGGGACCCCGAGGAGGGGCCCAGCCAGCCTGGGGGAGTCGTGCCAGGGTAGGCTTCCAGGGGGAGGGGCTCCTGGTAGAGGAAGAAGCAGGTGCAAAAGCCGGCTGGTGTGGGAAGCAGAGCTCAGACAGGGCGGCTAGATGTGGGATGCAAATGGCCAGGGGGCAGGAGCTGGGGCTCTGCTCGAGAGATAGAGGTGAGGGGGTGAGGGTGACAGGGACAGACCGGTCTCGGGGAGCTCACCCTGGCTGCAGGGGAGACAGCTCCAGCCAGGTGTGTCCCAGATCCTTCTGGGATGGGCACCTGCCACAGGGACTGAGGGTCCCAGGACGGGGACAGGCACCTCTGGCAAGAAGGGCTCAGGGGTGCTTCCAGGCAGGGCACCGCAGTGCCACCCGGGGCCCTCCAGAGGCTCTCGGTCCTGTCGCTGTCTTCCTGCAAAGCTCATTTACACTAAAGTGTCAGTGACTCACACAGCTCAACACGCAGCGCTTCTGGACTCCGGCTGCTCAGAAGAGTGTGCAGGGTGTGCGTGCGTGCGTGCCTGCATGCGTGTGTGGGTGTGTGCCTGCGTGTCTGCATGTGTGTGCATGTGCGTGCCTGCGTGTCTGCATGCGTGTGCATGTGTGTGCCTACGTGTCTGCATGTGTGTGCATGCGTGTGTGCCTGCGTGTCTGCATGTCTGTGCGTGTGCGTGTGCGTGCAGGCATTCAGCAAAGCAGTTAGGACGCCCCTGGGGACACTTGCATCCCATTCTGGAGCGCTGGGTTTGAGGTCCAGCCTTGCTCCCAATTCCAGCTTCCTGTTGAGTGCACCCTGAAGTACTGGGTCCCTGACACCCCAGTGTGACCCGGACGGAGTTCCTGGCTCCTGGCTTCAGCCCGGCCCATCTGAACATCCGGGAAACCTAACCCGTGTCTTACCAACTGGGCCAAGCACTTCAAGGGTGAGATTTTTATGTTTTTAATTATTACCTATTTGAGAGGCCGAGAGAAAGGAAAACAGGGAGCTCTCATGTGCTGGTTCACTCCCCCAAATGTCCTAAGTGCCTGGGGCTGTGCTGGGCTGAAGCCGGGAGCCAGGAACTCCACCCAGGTCTCCCGTGAAGGTGGCAGGAACCCAAGTACGTCACACTGCCTCCCAGGGTCTGCATTTACAGGAAGCTAGACGCGTTCTGTGCTGTTCAGGGCCGGGCTGCTGCTCTGGCCGCCCACATCCCGTGTGGGAGTCCCAGTCGCTCCACTTCTGTTCCAGCTTCCTGCCAATGCGCACCTTGGCCCCTGCCAGCCGCGTGGGAGACCCGGATGGAGTTCCAGGCTTCTGGCTTTGGCCTGGACCAGCCCTGGTTGTTGCAGTCATTTAGGGGTGGGGTAGGGTGAGCCAGCGGAATTTAAGATCTCTCTGTCCCTCTGTCGCTCTACTTTTCCAGCAGAATACAGTAAATAATAAGGGCTGGCGCTGTGGTATAGCGGGAAAGCCGCCACCTGCAGGGCCGGCATCTCATATGGGCGCCGGTTCAGGTCCCTGCTAACGCTGCTGGGAAAACAGTGGAAGACGGCCAAGTGCTTGGGCCCTTGCACCTGCATGGGAGACCCAGAAGAAGCTCTTGGCTCCTGGCTCCTGGCTTCGGATAGGCCCAGCTCCGGCTGTTGCAGCCATTTGGGGAGTGAACCAGCGGATGGAAGACCTCTCTCTCTCTCTCTCTCTCTCTTTGGCTCTGCCTCTCTGTAAACCTGCCTTTCAAATAAATAAATACATCTTTAAAAAATAATACACATTATTAGTACTCGGAAAAGCACTCTTTTAAGCCGACTGCTGAACTTCATTGCTGAGCGGTGCTATGCCCTCTGGCCTCTCCCATGTTCACTTTCCCAGGTGGCACACGGCTGGGTCTGGGAAGTCCCTGCCCCTGCAGGGGCCCGGCAGTGGGCGTGGCTTGTGGAAAAACCCAGGGATTTTTCTGAGCTCTTGCTGGCTCTCCGACACCCAGCGCCACGGCCAGCAGGCTCCGACCCAGCTTCTGCCTTCCCCGGTGTTCCTCCGCCGGCTTCTGCTCCAGGTGCTGGGCGGCCCCGAGGCCCGGACGCCACCTCTCGGACACCGCCCTGGGCGCACCTGCTCCATGGCTCCTGCACCTCCCACTCGCGGGCCACTGGCTCCCTAAGTCTTCTCTGCTTCGGGCTGCGTGGGTCTCCGGGGGACGGACACGCATGCGGCCGTGTGGCTTCGGTCTGCTGCTCTGTGGCCTGTGAAAGCCCCCGCTGAGGCTGCCCTTACAGAGCTACAGGTCTCTTCCCGACGCTCCTGCAACACCCAGAGCCCCAAGCCCCTTCTGCCTAGCCAGGGGCCAGCACCACCAACGCGCCCATTGGTCTTCTTGGCTTGTGGGTCCACGCCCCTCCTTTCTTTTATTTTTTTATTTTTAAATTTTTAAAAATTTTTTGACAGGCAGAGTGGACAGTGAGAGAGAGAGAGAGACAGAGAGAAAGGTCTTCCTTTGCCGTTGGTTCACCCTCCAATGGCCGCCGCGGCCGGCGCACCGCGCTGATCCGAAGGCAGGCGCCAGGAGCTTCTCCTGGTCTCCCATGGGGTGCAGGGCCCAAGCACTTGGGCCATCCTCCACTGCACTCCCTGGCCACAGCAGAGAGCTGGCCTGGAAGAGGAGCAACCGGGACAGAATCTGGCGCCCTGACCGGGACTAGAACCCAGTGTGCCAGCGCCGCAAGGCGGAGGATTAGCCTATTGAGCCACGGCACTGACCTCACGCCCCTCCTTTCAAACAATTGCACCTGCACCCTCCCCTCACTCTGCCCCTTTGAAGCCTACAAACCCCAGGGCCCATACCCCCAAAGCTCAGGGGCTGCGGGACCTGTTCCTCCCCAGTCGGGGGGGACGTGGGGACGTGTGCGTGGCCTGAGCCTGAGCCGTGAGATCGAAGGCACGCAGCTCTGCTGAGAGGAGCCCCTGCGCTGGCCACCGCGCACCCATGGCACGAGCACCTGGGTGCACAAACCTGATCCCCAGCCTCCTCCTACTGGCGACGTCACACAGCACGTGCGCGCCAGACGGGTTGGAAGAACTGGCGAGGCTGACTCCAGATCTGGGGCCTGGGACTAGGGGAGCCCACCCCCGAGGGCAGGGAGGACCGTGGGGAGCCCCGTTCCTGCTGCGGGTCTTGCGGAGGAACTGGCCGTGGCCTTCCCCGGGGAACGCCGATCCTGCGCTCGCAGGAGGGCTGCTAGACCCGGGGCCCCGTCCCTCCCCGCCCCCACCCCCGGAGTGGCCCCGCCTCCCGCGTCCTGGCCCCGCCCCCCCGCCCCCTGCCCGGGAGCTCGCTGGTGACCTCGGGCCCGCAAGCTGGTCTCGGGGAGCGGGCAGGAAATCGGGGCCGGGGGCTGAGGAGGTGTCGGGTCCGCCGCATCCGTCCGGGAGGGAGCTGCCAGCACAGTGTGGTCAGAGACTGACCTCAAGCTTGACCCTCCCACCGTGACCTGCCCCGCGCGCCCTGGGTGGGGCGGCCTGGTGACATCAGTCAGCCAGGAGCGGAGCGTCTGGGTCCAGACCTGACTCCATGATTCAGATGCAAAAAGGGACAAGCAGTGGGGCCAGAGCGCACGGCGCTGAGGACACAGCCCAGGCCAAAGGGGGCGGCGCCAGTCACTCGGTGGGCGCGCTCAGAATAGACCCATGCCACAAGGTAACCGGTATTTTATTAGCGCATTTTTTTTAAGAGATGGGAAAAGGAACCTCACTGTTTACCTTAAAGCTGTGGTTTAATTTCTCCCTGGGACATTTCTTTTTATAAAGATTTATTTATTTATATAAGCAGCAAGGTGACAGAGAGAGAGGAAGAGACAGAGAGAGAGAGAGATCTTCCATCCGCTGATTCACTCCCCACATGGCCACAACAGCCAGGGCTGGGCCAGGCTGAAGCCAGGAGCCTGGAACTCCATCCAGGTCTCCCACGTAGGTGGCAGGGGCCCAAGCACTTGGACCATCCTTTGCTGTGGGAAGTGGATTGCAAGTGGAGCAGTCAGGACGGGAACTGGCGCTCTGCTGTGGGGTACATACCCCTGAAACAGGCGGCAGCTCAGCCTGCTGGGCGGCACCACCAGCCTCTCTTGGGGGCACTTCTGGGAATGCCCCCTCCCTTCCCCCTCCTCCCAGGTCCTGTGGAGTATGCAGTCCCAGTCTCCCCCACAATGGGGGCTGGTCCTGCCCCCCCACCGTGTGTCCCCTGGGGGGAGTGTGTTGCACCTGCTATGCTCCCGGGAAATACTCACAGCACATTTGTACGGGGGCTCTTGAGAAGTTCATGAAAAATTTGTGCTTTGAAAAAAACTACACATGGATTCCAAAAATTTTACATCAAAACTTCAAAAAAAAAAAAAAAAATCCCACAATATTTGAGAGACAGAGAGAGTTTCCATCCACTGGTTCAGTCCCTAAATGCCTACAACAGTTAGAACTGAGCCAGGCTGAACTGGCAGCCAGGAACTCCACCCGGGTCTCCCATAGGGGTGCACAGGCGTGCAGGGGCCCAAGGACTTCAGTCTCCTGTTGCTGCTCTCCCATGCGCATTGGCAAGGAGCTGGGTGGGAAGTGGAGCAGCCGGACTCACTGGGGGATGCTTACAAGGATGCTGGCATCACAGGTAGCTTTATCAGCAGTGCCCAACCATGGCCCCTGGAACTGTTTTTCTAGAAAACCTCCATTGCACATTGATGCCTGGAGCTCCCCCTCCCTGTCCAGCCGGGAGCCAGTACTCTGCTCACAGGCAGGCCTGGTGGTAATATGACCTCCCTTGACCCTGCAGGCTGGCTGGCCTGGGAAGCATCACTCACACTCGCTCGTCTCCTGTTTCCTCCGCCTCCAGTCTCAAGGCAACACGCCTGTTGGGGTTGGCGGTTCTGCGTCTTGCGGCCCAGTCCCTCTGTGGCATGCACTGTGGGGCTGGGAGGGCGCTGGGTGCGTGGCTAAGCTTTGCACAAGGCCGTCCCACCCACCTTCCTGCACACCCTGCGGTGCCAGGGCTTGAAAGCATGGAGCCCAGTGGGGCTTCTTCAGCAATGATGGGGTCCAGAGCTCTTATTTAAAAAAAAAAAATTATTTATTTGAAAGAGTTACAGAGAAGGAGAGGCAGAGAGAGAGAGAGAGAGAGAGAGAGAGAGAGAGAGAGAGAGAGAGAGAGAATCTTCCACCTGCTGGTTCACTCCCCAAATGGCTGCAACAGCCAGGGCTAGGCTGAAGCCAGGAGCCAGGAAGTTCATCCGGGTCTCCCACAGGGGTGCAGGGGCCCAAGCACTTGGGCCATCTTCGGGTGCTTTCCCAGGCTCATCAGCAAGGAGCTGGATTGGAAGTGGAGCAGCCGGGACTGGAACTGGCATCCATATGGGATGCCGGCGCTGCAGATGGTGGCTTCCCCATTCCCCCCCCCCCCCCCCCCATGCCACAGTGCCGGCCCCCTGGTGCTCTCACCTTTGCAGCTGGGAAACCTAGGATGGAAGACAGGAGAATGCCTTGCCCCCGGCCAGAGGACCCACAGCCCCAGCACCACCAGGAATCTTGTTAGAAATGCAGCCATGGCGCCCAACCCTGGACTTGCTGCTCCGGAAATTGCATTTTGCAATTTTGCATTTTGCAAGATGCCCGCGCCCCAGTACCTGAGCTGGATTCCTGGCTCCAGCTTCCTGCCAGGGCAGACCCTGGGAGCCAGCAAGTGATGCTCCCTGCCACCCTCGTGGGAGACTCGCATGGAGTTCCTGGCTCCTGGCTTCCACCTGGCCTGGCTCCAGCTGTTGCAGGCATTTGGGGAGTGAAGCAGAGGATGGAAGACCCGTGTTTGTCTCTCTGCCTCTCACATCAATTAAAAAAGAAAGGAGACTGATTCCGCTGGTGCCAGGCGACCGAGGCTGACACAAGCGTGGGCACCACTGCCCAGGGCCTTCGTGGCTGGGGTGGGAGCTCTGCCCCGGGCTGGATCCAGCCTTCCAGCATCCGGGTACATCCGGGAGTACATTCAAGATGCATCGGCTGGAAAAGAGACCCGGATGCAGATGCTGGGGGACTGTAAAGACCTTGGCACTTGATGAAGGGCGCAGCTGCAGAGCCTGAGGCCGGGAAACACGTGCCCCAGCACTAGCAGGGCGCCAGCGGACCGAAACCCTCAACACACAGAGCAGGAGAACCTGGGAGACTACGGGGGCCGAGAGGAAGGAAACACTCAAGGGTCTTGGTGAAGTCAGAGGTGGCACAGAGAGAGGCATCTGAGTTTCGGTGCCACTGCCCCCACAGGCCTGGCTCGGTCAGTCGGGCTGATCCAAGGCCGTGTCCCCGCCCTCCTGACATCCCCCATGGGAGGGAAGTCTGGGCAGATGCCTCTACAGTGGCGCCTTCCCTGTCTATCCAGCCACTCTTCATGGCCACCCATATCCCCATCTATCTGTCCATCCATCCATCTACCCACCCACCCAGCAGGCTCCACGTCCCTTCTCCTCCCAGGTGACGGGGATGGCTGGACCTTGGGACCCCTGTCTAAGGCCACTGGGCCACCGCAGTCTTGTGTGCACAGCCCCTTCCCATGCCGGCCAGCCTTGTCTGGCCCAACCCTGGAAGGCTCTGGGGCTGTCACTTGCCCCTTTTCCCCCATCCCCCAATGCCACCTCATCTGCTTCTGCCAGGGCACCTCCCTCACTGCCTGCGATCCTGCTGAGGGCCAGGGCCCTGCTAGGAGCTCCGTATTCGGCCGATGAACGTCTGGAATGAGTGACCATGGGGGTGCCCCAGCGGACTTAGGGGTTTATTGTGTAGATGAGGTTCAGAGCGGCCTTGGAGCTTGTTCGGGTCACTTGGCTGCTGTGAAAGGGGTGGGTGGGGCTGGGCACAGGGGACTTCACGGTGACGCAGACGCTCTGGTCCCCGGTCTCTGTCGTCACGCTGTGTGCTCGCCGCACTGGTGGTGCACCTGCTTGAGGGGTGGATGCTGTCTGGGGTGTCTGGCTGACCTTGGCTGTGCAGTGTTACAGCTGCAGCCATACCGTGTGTGAGGTCAGCGGGTGAGGGCCCTTCTGGAGAGAGAGCCCCCAGGACACTGGGTCTGAGCAGGGCTCTGCTCACGGGCCTCCGTGTGCTCGGGGGCCCGGGTCGGGCGTGCCCAGCGCTCCCCTCCCCTGCATGTTCCTCTCCAGCTCAGGCCTGACCTGCCTGGGGCCACGTGGCTCTGGCGGGGACAGTAGGTGGATGGTAGTGTGGCCGGGCTGGTGGAGGGCCCCGGGAACAGAGGTCCTCTGGGGTGAATCCTCATATCCCCAAGAACTCAAATCTTCTGGCGGGTTTGAGCGACCCCAGCCCCATCCATGCCACCTGGCCGGCCACGGCAACCTGGTTCAGGCCCTGTTCCCGGGAGGCTGTGCCCTCCCTGGGGGCACCAGCACAGGGGCTGTGGGGTCTCAGCCCCCTCCTCTATCTCGTCTCTTACCAACAGGAGTGCAGTGAGGGAGAGCCTTGGCAGGGCTGGGAAGAGGCGGAGAGCGCGTTGTAGGAAAACAGCTTTCTGAATCTGGCCCAGGGCTGCACGCACGAACCCTTGCCTGAGCCTCGGGGCTGGGGGGGCTGCCCTGGCTTCGCACCAGCCTGCCTCGAACCGTGGCTGTGCCCTGGGGAGAAGTGGCTGCTGGACACCCTTGGGGATCCCACATGGCCACCTTGGTATGGCCCCTCCCAGTAGCGTCTGCCTGGGTGGGGGCCCAGGCTGCCCACTCCCCCAGCCAGGCAACTGCTCAGAGCCAGAGCAAGAGCTGGGCTGGGCCTCCGGGAGCCTCCCAGGAGTGGCTCCACCGCTGTGGGCGTGCGAATCACGGGGCCTGGAGCAGCTGGGCTGCTTCTGTGGAAAACCCCGGCCCATCCCTGGAGCCGCAGTGGGGGCCCAGGTCCCCAGGGGGAATGGCAGGTGGTCCCCGAGGTTGGCTGTCAGGGAGGAGACCTGGATGGATTCTCTGAGGTTTCTGCCTGAACTGGAGCAGGATGGCAGGGCAAATGCGGAAGTGTGTCACCTACTTACCATCACCTCCTCTCACCTCCTCGCTGTGTGCATCTGGGGAAGTTACATAACCTCTCTGAGTTAGGGCTTTTGCACTAAAAAGGGCACCATCCTGTGCCTGCCTCCCAGGGCTGTAGGAAGGCCTGACGGAGTGGATATTCTAGGAGTTTCTGTCCTCTGAGCGGGGACCTGCGTGTCAGCTCTGCAGTGTGGGCAGGGCCGGACCCGGGGCCTCCCGGAAGTGGGGTGAGGCCTGTGCTCACGCGGGGTCCAGCCTGGAGCAGCGTTGCTGTCCCCACTGTCTTTGCTGGCCTGCCTCTGCCCTCCGGGGGCTGCTCTGTGTGGCCGCAGCTGTGTCCCCAGGGTGCCTGGAGAGGCCGAGGCGGGGGTGGGGGGCAGCCGGCATCTCTGTGCCTGTTCCAACCTCGCGTCTCCAGGAGCTGCCTGTGAGGCCTGACTTCGGGAGGCAAAGGTCCCCGGGCCCCGGGCTCCTGCTGGAGTCGGGGGAGTGGCTGTGACTCGGGCTCCTGCTGGAGTGGGGGGAGCAGCTGTGACTGGCGTGGGGCTGTGAGAGGTGCTGGGGCCGGGGGCCGAGCGTGTGCCAGACGATGACCGGCGCCTCTCAGGAAACGGGCTGGGTTTTCAGGAGGGTCCTGTCCGGCCGCTGGCTCCGCCTGGAGTCTGCCCCCACCCAAGGCCGGGCCCCCCCGCTGCTAACAGTGCCGTCCCCACAGCCGAACGGGCAGCCCCGCGGCTCCCAGCCAACCCCTCCTGGAGGGCTGTGACCCAGGCCTCACGCCAGAGGTCAAGGGGCGGAAACTGATGGCCACTTCCTCATGGTGAGGGACCCCAGGGCGTCCGTGGAGCTCCGGCCCTCTCGTGTGGCATGGAGGTGCCCGGCACGAGCACCTGTGGCCCCGAGTGCCCGCCGGGGGCACCTTGTTTGTCACACACTTGGGGCATCCGCCTGCCTGTGGCGCCGACTCCCCCTCGTGGTTTCCGGTGCTAACGCCCTGTCCTGCCTTTGCCGGGCACCATGGCTGCCCTGTGCCCCCGGCTGGGTCTCCTGGCCCGGAGCTGCCTCTCTCGGGCACCCTGGCATGCAAAGGCCAAACATGCTGTTAAAAAGAGAACGTTTATTTTAAAAATAAGACCACCCCAAGCATTTGTCTAAACAGGCACGGATGCGAGTAGAATTCAGAGACGGTGCTGCCAGGCTGCCGTTGTCGTCCGCGGGGAGCCAAGCTGGGCGCTAGCAGACGGCAAACGAGGGCCGCAGGAAGGGCCGGTTCACCGGCTTGGGCGGGGCCAGCAGCCCCAGCTTCCCGGGCCCCTTGGGCACAGGGGAGCCACGCGGGGCCGCGCAGGACGGCTTGGTTTTCGAGGGCGGCTTCCTGCGGGCAGTGGACCCCCTAGAATGTGGCGAAGAAAAGAAAGAAAATTAAAATTAAAATCCAAAGTAATCGCTAAAGCAAGGGGCCAGCACGGTGGTGGAGTGGGTAAAGCTGCAGCCTACAGTGCTGGCGTCCCTAAGGGGCGCCAGTTCGAGACCCAGCTCTCTGCTATGGCCTGGGAAAGTCCTTGGGGCCCTGTACCGGGGTGGGCGACCCGGAGGAAGCTCCTGGCTTCAGATCAGCACAGCTCTGGCTGTTGGCAGCCATTTCGGGAGTGAACCAGCGGATGGAAGACCCCTCTCTCTCTGGCTCTACCTCTCTGTAGCTCTGCCTTTCAAATAAATAAATACTTTTCTTTTTTTAAAAAGAGCTAAAGCGAACGCCCTCTTTCCCTTAAGCTGCACACCCCGCCAGTCTGCGTTCCCTGCCCAGCCGTGGGGCCCCCGGCAGCTGCCCTTCACACGGAAATGTCGAGTGCGTCTCTTCCTCCCGGGACTGTGACCAAGCCACAGGACGCAGTCTGCACCCAGCGCCTCCCACAGCCCACGGCCGGGAGCCCCTCTCTGCAGACAGCCTCCACATAGAGGCGGCAAGCCCTCTGTCAGGCGCGCCGGCGGCCCTGCTGTGCACAGCGGCCAGCGAGCTGGTGAGTGCGGCCAGGACAGAGCTGGGCTCTCGCTCCCGACCTGGCCGCTGCAGCCGCTGGGCGGCCAGCAGGAGCAGAGCCGAGCCCCTTCCTGGCCAGCCTCGGGCTGCAGCTGTGGCTCCCCGGGGACGGCCACGGCCCGCCTCCCTGGCCTGGCCACCTCTGGCGGGGCCACGTCCTCCCCACAGCTCCCACTCGCCTACATGCGGCTCCGCGGACCTGCCAGCTCTCCCCTCCCACTGGCTGCCCTCGCACGCAGGGAACAGCCTGGGACGGAGCCCTCCAGCACCCCCTTCCCTTGCTGACCTAAGACAGCAGCCTTCTTCCCCCAATCAGACAAAGAGCAAACAAGGCCCAGAGGGCCGGCGTGTTTACAGGGACCTGGGGCGGGCAGCCTCAGCCAGACCTTCCCCGCCCCTCCCACACCCAGCCTCACGCCAGGCTGTGTCCACTCTGCGCACCAGGGCGGCACATGGCCCCCCAGCTCTGGGCTTGGGGGCCGAGGTCTCGGGGCTGGGTGGAGTGGGTTCCTGACATCTAAAACTCGCTCGGCAGCAGTCTCCCAGGTCGCCAGAGAAGCGGCTCGAGGCTCCCTGTGCCGACTTCCTGCTGAGAAGCGAAGCCCCGAGAGAGCCGCTGTTGATGTTGATTTACAGAGCCGAGCTGCCAGCAGCCGCCTCCACGGCACCCACCGGGCCGAGACGCATCTGGCTCGCGGTGGGTCAGGGAGATGGGCACCTCTGTGGGCGGCCAGGGACTCCGACCCGACAGGCAGGCTGTGGGCTGGGAGACCTTGCAGAGCTGGGAGGTTAAGAAGAATGAGGAAACCTACTGGTCTCAGCCTAAACACGCAGGCTAACGGCAAAGCCGCCTGGCTTTTGGACAACGATCCCCCCAGGCCAGGGACTAGGTGACATGGCCAGGCGCTCCACTCTCACCGCGGAGCCATCACGGCCGGCGCTGAGGGCTCCTCGCGCCGTGGGCAGCTCCGCCTGAGCGGCCCTCCCCGGCCCAGGCCTCTGCTTCCTCCGCCAGAGCCCCAGGGGAGGCAGCCAGATGTCTTCTACGGGGGCCTGCTCTGTGCGAGCCACGGCACAACCAGCATTTCCCAGAGCGCAGGACTAAACGGAGGAAATAAAAGGCCTCACCGAGAAGATCTGCCGGCCACTTGCGCACTAGAAACCACAGAATTAAACTAACATTTACCAAGGCCTTTCATTTCTGGACGCTGCGGGGGATTAGCACACACGAGATGTCCGCTGACGGACTGAGAGCACGGCAGTGTGGTCATGGTGGCCTTCCTCTCTCCTCCCTCACTCAACTGTTGTTTATTACCCAGGAGGGAAGGCAGCAGCAACAAACACAGCGCCTGCAGACGCGTCCGGGCCTTGCTGTCCGAACCCTGCGAGCGCGCCGGGACCGCGCGGCCGCCCGCCCGGGCACCTGCACCAGTGTGCGCGTGCGCAGGCAGCCGACGGGACAGGGGCGCCGCCGGAGGCCGCGCGCTCAGGAGGCAGGGGAAGGGTCTGCGCCCAGGGGCCTGCAGAGTGCAGCAGGAGGCTCGGCTGGCCCTGCTGAGGCGGGAGGCCGCCTCTCCCGGGCACTGCCGGGGGGCAGGGGTGCGCCGGGCCTCGGGGTGCTCACACCCCACGGCAGCTGCAGAGTGGGGTAGCAAGTGCTGACAGTCCCAGAAGCCGCAAGGACACTGAACCCTTTGTTCGTGGTTCAGCCGCCGATGATTTATGGTAGGAGGGAAAAACTTATAAGTAGGGCCATTACTCAAAACAAACAAAAACATGTCTAAGGTAGGGTCAGCACTGGAGAGGAGTTTACAGCCGAGAAAACTTGAGTCACAGTAAACTTAGTTAGCAGGAGACACTCGTGTTTTCAACATCTGAAGCAACGCTTTTGTTTCACACCAAGCCTTAGTCATCACTCCATTAACGGGAGAGGCAATGTTTCACAGCGGCTTATTTTAATAACCGCTTCAAAGCGAGCCAGAGCGGCTCTGTGGCCCTTTGTCCTCCGCCCCGGCGCTGCCTAGAACCTACCCCTTGGCCGGGCAGCCGCCGTGGCTGGTCCTTCTCCTCTTGGCCCTCTGTGGGGCTGGCAGCTTGCGCTTCCTGCTCCCGTTCCTGGTCGTGTTTGCAAAGTAGCGGGAAGACACAGGTTTGTCCTCGTCCGGGGCCTCAGGGGTGCTGCGGCCCGAGTCTCTGCGGCTGGGTGGGCTCGGCCGCGGGGAGGCGTCCTCGGCTGCAGGTGGACAGAGCACAGGTTTACAGGAGACCCCGGGGGGCTCCATGAAGACACACACAGCCCGGGGGCCCCGCTGATGCCCGGGTCTTTCCACCATGCGGAGCCCACGAGTCAGTAGGGACTAAATGGGTCACAGAGCCCCTGAGTGCTCAGGGTCATTTGTCTGCAGAGGGAGGAAGCGAGACCCCAGGGCTGGCTCGCACTGTTGCTGGGGCCTGTTAGCGGCTGGGTAGATCAGGGTCGGGCAGCCTGCTTTAGCATTTTGAACAGGCGAGGGAAACATGAACTGCGTCTCCACGGCTCCTTAATGAACAAGCATCAGACAAGGACCACGGCTCCGTGCAACAGGGGAGACAGCACCTGTTTGCAAAGCCAATTTTCATAGCTATTTGCATCCCAGAGCACGAACCCTCCCTTGAGGGCACACAGTGGACCCCTCTCCGTTTCCGTTTCCTGGCAGGTCAGGTTTGCCCTACGCCGGCCTACTGCCTGCGGGGGGCGACACCTCAGCAGTCCACGGTGTGTTGGGGGGCGGCCCGTCCCGGATTCACACAGGAGCCTGCAGAGCCCTGCCAGCCCACCTGTGTAACTCAGACAATGAAAAAGCCCCGCTCTCCTCACCTGAAGGTGGATACTGCGAGGATTAAATGACACCAAACCGGCCGAGCTCATGCGCCTGGCTGGCGGGCGGCTCCCGCCCAGCAGCGGCCGCGGCTTGGGTCGGCCTGATGCAGACAAGAACCCGGTGGTGCGCGGTTCTGGCCGCCACCACCAAATGTATCCAGAGCAAGGCTTTTTTTTTCACTCTTTTTTTCCTTTTCTTTTTTGAGAGACAGAGAGACACAAAGAGAAACAGAGGGCAGGACAGACACAAAGGGAGAGTGCTCCTGCCTACTGGGCCACTCTCCAAATGTCCGTAATGGCTGGGGCTGGGCCTGGCTGAAGCTGGGGGCGGGAGCTCCCACCAGGATAGCAGAACCCAATTGCCTGAGCCATCTCTGTTGCCTCCTGGAACCTGCACTGGAAGGAAGCCGGGGTCCTGAGCTGGAGCTGGGAACGGCACCCAGGCTCTCTGATGTGGGACGTGGGCATCTGAGCCACTAGGCTAAAAGCACATTCCCACAGCAGGGCTCTTAATGGGCTAAGTACCAAGCAGCACTTTGTTAATGCGCAATAAAGGAGAGAGAGGCTGAAACACACACCTGCTCCTTCTCATCCCCGAGGCACCCCTACCCCAGTGCATTGTAGAACGTGGTCCTCTGCTGCGCGCATCGCAGGGCAACGTGTCAGCTGACAGCAGGGCCCTGCGCACCCAGTATCTCCGGCACCAAACCGCTCTTTGCTCTCAGTGCCCTTGGTCGGTGCTTCCTATGGCTGGGTGGAGAGGCTGGGCGGCCGGTGCCACCCCCGGGGAGGCCTCCAGTGACACTGATAATGGCAGCCCTCTCCCACTGCACGCTCATTTCCCCAAAATGCTTCAGCTGCGCTCGTAAGCTTTATCTTTGGACAGCACAGCAGATGACGTGTTCCTTTCTCAGAGAAGGACGGAAGGCACTGGGGGCTGCCAAGGGCTGCAGGGGGAGCGTGGCGGGCCTGGGACGGGTGCTGGGTTCCTGACGACACAGGCACTTGCCTTTCCAGAATCAGCAACCTCTGGCCCACAGGCCCCACTCTGGGTGCCGTGAGCAACTCAGGAACTTGTACCCCTCTGGGCCTGCTGCGGTGCTGGCACAGGCCGGGGGCTGAGGAGGTGTAGGCCACAGGGACTCCATTCAGAAACCACAGGGCTCTAATCCAGGGAGGCGCACCTCTCCACACACACACACACACACACACACGGCGGGACACCGAACCTGGCAGCGTCCACTCGGAGTACTTCTGCAATATTGGGATCACTTCTGCACCATATTTTTCCAACTTGTCTTCGGTCACGCCATCAATTTGAAGTAAAACCTCAGGATCGGAAGATAAAGATTCTGTGCAAAGGCATAAAATTGGGGAAATTTTACTTATTTATTTGAGAGGTAGAGTTGCAGACAGAGAGGGGGAGAGACAGAGAGAAAGGTCTCCCATCTGCTGGTTCACTCCCCAAATGGCTGCTTCACCCGAGTTTCCCACGTTGCGTTCAGGGGCCCAGGCACTTGAGCCATCTCCCACTGCTTTCCCAAGTGCATTAGCAGGGGGCTGGATCAGAAGTGGAGCAGGCCGGCGCCGCGGCTCACTAGGCTAATCCTCCGCCTTGCGGCGCCGGCACACCGGGTTCTAGTCCCGGTCGGGGCACCGATCCTGTCCCGGTTGTCCCTCTTCCAGGCCAGCTCTCTGCTGTGGCCCGGGAGTGCAGCGGAGGATGGCCCAAGTGCTTGGGCCCTGCACCCCATGGGAGACCAGGAGAAGCACCTGGCTCCTGCCATCGGATCTGCGCGGTGCGCCGGCCGCAGCGCGCCTACCGCGGCGGCCATTGGAGGGTGAACCAACGGCAAAAGGAAGACCTTTCTCTCTGTCTCTCTCTCACTGTCCACTCTGCCTGTTAAAAAAAAAAAAAAAAAAAAAAAAAGTGGAGCAGCCAGGACTTGAACCAGTGCCCATATGGAAGCTGGCGCTGCAGGTAGAGGCTTAGCCTACTAAGCCATAGAGCTGGCCCCAAAGTTGGGAATTTAAGTTCCTGTGCATTCAACCCTCTGGTACATCTGGTGAGAGCCAACTGCCCGCAGAGCGTTGGGTGTGGGAGCCCGTTTTCTCAATGGCAAAGTTGGCAGTGTGGAGGTGGCGGCGGGCCTAGAGGGCAGCTCTGGGAAGTGCAGCCCAAGCATACCCCGTTGTCTGCACTCCCCACTACAAGACGCCTCCGGCTGCTAGGGTGTGCACCCTCTGCTTTCCGGGAACACCCACATTTCCCCTGCCGGCTCTGGCTTCCTCCCGCATAGCCTGCCCGAGAAGGCATCACCGAACTGTCCCTGCCTGGCCCACACTTGTCTCCCCTTACAACAAGCAGGCAGCCAGGTGCCCCCTGCAGAGACACGGCACAACAGGCCTGGGCTGGCCACGGCCACTCTGGCTGCTGTGTGGGGAGGGAAGAGCGGGAAGTGGGGGCCTCAGAGGCAGCCACTACAGAGTCAACAAGGAGGCGTGAACAGGGCATCGTGGGTAGACATGCAGCAGCTCTGCTGGCTGGTGCAATGGTGGTCGGAGAGAGGAAGAACAGTCCTTATGTACTGACGTGAGCAAGGGGTGCATCTCACATCCTTTCTAATGAACAATTTTCACAGCCCTGCTGTGGACAGAGCAGAGGTTTGTGGAGGGCTAGTGACAGCCTTGGTAGGATCTGTGCTGCACCCGGAGCGCTGCTGTGGTCTTAGAAGGGAGTGAGACGTTCAATGCTCGTGTCTGGAGGTGAGGAGAGACTAGCGAGGAATTACACTAACAGCCCTGGAGGAACACACCGTGTTCCATCAATTGCGGACGCACGCTTTTCCACGTGAGCGTCTCAGAGAAGCCGAGAGTAGTCTTCCAATCACTGATAGCCAAATGGCAGCCCTGGGCCGTTACTGCCTGGGATGCGGGCACTGAGTGCTGGCTGTGACCAGACCTACAAGGCCGCTGCACTTAGAAGGCTACATTAGCCACTGGCATCAAGACAGTGACAGTGACCGCAGCAAAGCTCTGAGACGGCCGTTACTAAGGCACCGTTTGTCTCTGTAGGAAGCCACCAGCCCAGGGTTTCTGGGAAGCCAGAGCGGGCGTTGCCCAATCTGCAGACAAGAAGCGGGTGGGGGTTTTGCTCCTGAGCCCTGGGTCACCTTCTGGAACCCTCTCCAGTCCCCCCTGCAATGATCTGGATGCTGAGCCTGGACCCCAACTGCACGCGACACAAACACGTGCAGTTGTGTGTCCCCAAATCCCACGACGTGAACACATCATGGGGAACTCAGCAATTGCTGGAGGAGGCTAAAGACGCCGTGTGACGCGGGAAAACGTCCGTGACGACATAGGGAAAGCAGACAGGGACAAGCGAGTCCAAAGGCGACTCGGGAGAGTCGGGCTTCGAACAGGAGTTCGTGCGCGCACCTAAACCAATGACTTTGACTCAATGTATTTTTCATATAGACACAGAACCGCAATACGATAAAACCTAGGCCTATATGCGTAAGTCCAAAATGAGTCTTCCAATAAAAACAGTCGGAGTTTAATTAGCAGAATTCTGTTTCCCTTGAGAGTTCATCGAGTGGCAGTGGCTGGTGGTGGCAGGAGTGGGAGGGACCGGACAGAAGGCGATGATCACGAAAGCACAGGAAGGAAGCAGACGGAGCGGGTTGCTCACTGGCCAGTGAACCACGCCAGTGACTCACTTTCCAGGCCTTTACTAGCGAGAGTCTGGGCTGTGTGACCGGAGTCGTGGAGAGAACCCAGACGAGCGAGCGGCTGCTCCCTGGACACAGCAGTGGTCTCGGTCGGGGCTCGGGGCACAGACAAACCTCGCTGTGAGGGCCTCGCCTGTGGCGCAGACACGCACAGCACACGCGGGGAGGCAGGCAGGTGATCGCATCAATGGCCAAGTGGCCTCTGCTTCCAGAGATTTCAATATCCATAGGCTAACATCCAACTTTAGGGGCAAGTATTAAGTTAAAACTACACCACAGATCGCTCAACAATGAAGTATTACATACGTATATCTTATTATTATATATAATTTAAAGACTTATTTACTTATTTGAAAGGCAGAGTTAGAGATCTTCCATTCACTGGTTCACTCCCCAAATGGCTGCAAGGGCCAGGGCTGAGCCAAGCCAAAGCCATGAGCCCAGACCTCCACTGGGTCTCCCACATGGGTGCAGGGGCCCCAGCAGTTGGGCCATCTTCCACTCTTTCCCAGGTGTATTAGCAGGGAGCTGGATCGAAGTGGAGCAGCCAGGACTTGAACCGGTGCTCACAGGGGATGCTCACAGGAGGCAGCTTAACTCACTGGACTACAACACCAGCCCTGTGTGTAATATGTCAAACATCTATCTATCAATCATCTACCTATCTTAAAGAACTACAGTTTTTAAAAGAAAGATTTTTTATTTATTTGAAAGGCAAAGTTACAGACGGAGAGATCGATCTTCCATCTGCTGGTTCACTCCCCAAATGGCTGCAATGGCCAGGGCTGGGTCATACTGAAGCCGGGAGCCAGGAGCTTCTTCCTGGTCTACCACGTAGGTGCAGGGACCCAAGTACTTGGGCCATCCTCTGCTGCTTTCCCAGGTGCATTATCAGGGAGCTGGATCTGAAGTGGATCAGCTGGGACTCAAACTGGCACCCAGAGGGAATGCCAGCGTTGCAGGAGATGGCTTAACCCACTATGCCACAACGCTGGCCCCCCAAAACTACATTTTCTCTCAAGAATGAATGTAGAGGGTTTCTCTGAGTCTGTAACCCAGAGACACAGACTGAGATGTATTTGTCACTTAAAAAACAAAGTCCCCTGGCAAGGTGAAGGCTGGCCACGTGACGGGGACGCGTCGGTGCCTACCTGCGAGCCTCCTGAGGGTGGCAGTGTTGAAAATGTTGAAGTAGTGGACGCCGAACACTTTCCCCAGCGACTTGCAGACTTCCGTGAGTTCTCCCAGACACTTCTTCACCACCTCTTCCCTCTGAGAGACTTTCGCCACTAAAGCCTTCTGTTTCTTCACACTGCTGGAATTTTCTGTCTCCATGAAGTCTACCTTAGAGGGAGAGGAAGTCACGGGAGTGGGTACGTGCACACCTGAGCCACCCAGGGCCTTTCCTTTAGGATTATGGGCACACATTCTTCTCTGTTCCTGTCCTGCCAGGGAGGTGGGGATAGCGGCCACGCGGACACCTGCCGCGCCCAGGACAGCCCCGGGTGACCGCTGCCCTAACCGGCACACGAGGACGGAGTGATCTGATCGCCCGTTCATCCTGATGGATGTGCATTACGTGGGCTCAGTTTTAAGATCTCTTTCCGAGTTAGGAACAGAACGTGTTCATACAGGACGTATGCAGAGGTGCAGGATCTCTGGGCTTTGGAAAAGACATCGCACTGCGCAGTAACACATTTTGGTCGACTCGCTGCGAGATAATAAACATTTAATATACCATACCTTTAAATGCCCACTTAATAGAGTTTGGGCTTTGTTTCCAGGCATCACATAGGCGATTGCTTGGTCGTTGGCATTGATATACAGTTCTTCATCCAAGATTTTGTCAAGTATCAGCTTTTTAAAAAGTCTTTCGGCGTTGTGTCGGGAGTAAGCAGAACCCTTTCCAAATATGCCTGACTGTATCTTTGCGCTCTTACTCCCTAAGGAGAGGGTACAGAAAGCTGGATGAGCAAGGGCAGGCACAGCATCGGCCGCGTGCAGGAGGCTGAGACGTCACTTGGATGCATCTGGACAAACAGAATTAGATTATCTGTTCCCCAGGGAAAGCCACAGCACACCAGAAACTACTTAGTTCTGTAAAATGAGGACATCGAGTGCAACTCTCACCGGCTCCTCCTCATCTTTTTTTTCTTCTTCATATTTATTTGATCTATTTATCTATCTGGAGGGTGGAATGACAGAGAAAGAGGGAAGGGGGGTAACTGCTGGTGGGGAGACAGACAGACAGACATCTTCCACCTGCTGGTTCACTCCCCAGAGGCTGCAGCATCTGGGGCTGGCCTGAATCAGGAGCAAGGAACTCCATCTGGGTCTCCTACATGGAAGCATGTCGCCTCCCAGGTGCATTAGCAGGGAGCCAGATCAGAGGCAGAGAACTGGCCCTCCAACATGGGATGTGGGTGTCCCAAGCCGTGGCTTAACCTGCTGCGCCACAGTGCCGGCCCCTCCTCATCTTATAATATACACTGATCAAAGACTGCAGCGTTATTAGAGTGATTCATTAAAAAATGTTATATTTATAGCATATACAATTATTTTCTTTTTCCTTTTTAAAATTTTATTTTATTTGAAGGCAACATTACAGAGAGAGAGAGAGATCCCATCTGTTGGTTCGCTCTCCAAATGGCTGCCAAAAGCCAGAGCTGAGCCAGTCAGAAGCCAGGAGCTTCTTCTGGGTCTCCCACATGGATACAGGGGCCCAAGCACTTGGGCCATCTTCTGCTGCTTTCCCAGGCACATTAGCAGGGAGCTGGATCAGAAGTGGAGCAGCCAGGTCTTGAACCAGCGCTCACATGGGATGCCAGTGTCGCAGGTGGCAGCTTAACCTGCTATGCTACAACACTATCCCTCCTCCTTTTTTTTTTTTTTTTAAACAGTGTATACAATTATAACACAGCAAAGAAATCAAAGAGTTTATAACAGGCTGTATCGCTGTGCTGTGTGTGATTACTTATTATTGATGCGATACTGATCTACGTATAAAAAATTGTTGACAACACTCTCTCTGGTCCTGGTTATTAAAATTGCTACTGGGTTACAATTCAAGTACTTAAGTGTATATTTTTTGTCATCTCCACTGGCAAAGCCCAAGCAAATTCCAAAACACAAGCAGGACCCCAGGAGACGCTACAGGAGAGGAGACAGCAGTGCGGGCAGGCGGGGGCCTTGGTTCCCCCCCCAGGCTGCTGTGTTGCTGTCCTCAGCACGCTCACCGCTAGATGACAACAACCTACTTGGAAAGTCTTGTGGTGGGGAAGCCCCTCAGAGCTGACGGTTACTTTGTAAAGCTTGAACTCCACATGAGAATAGAGTCCCAAATAATTCATCATTGCGAACCTCGGATGGCTTCTGGCCATAAATGCTGAATTATTCAGATTTTTCTTTCTGCAAGTGATTAGTGTCCCTGACCATCAGGGACCTGGGATGGCTGTTCTGGTCCAGGTGGGCTGGGCGCCACCCATCGACCCAGCCACTAAGGCAAACTGAGAAAGAGGGATGAAACAGACAGCCTTTTCTTTTCATGTTCACTTATTTATTCTCATCTACTTGACAGGCAGGGGACGGGGAGTTGGGGGGAGAAAGAAGTGAGGGAGGGAAGGGGAGAGAGGGAGAGGGAGAGAAAGAGAGAAAGAGAGAGAGAGAGAGAGAGAATATCTTCCATCCACTTATTCACTCCCAAATGCCCACCGCAGCCAGGGTTGGGCCAGGAGGCAGGAACTACGTCTGGGTCTCCCACGTGGGCACAAGGGCTCATGTACTTGAGGTGCCCGCTGCCCCCCAAGCACACTCAGCAGGAAGCTGGAGTGGGCGTGGCCAGGCCTTGAACCGGCACTCAGTATGAGATGTGGGCGTCCCAAGTGGTGTCCTGACCGCGCTGTGCCTTCAGACAGCACGTCAGACCACTCTGTACCCATCTGTAAGACATTATCACAGCACCCCAAGCTTCCCCCACACTCCTTTATCTACCGCACTTTATGTTCACGTCACTGAGATGAACATTTTACTCTGCCCTGTTCCGGTCAAGTGCAGCTCGCGGTCAGGGCTACCTGTGGGCTCCAGTCATAACTCGCATGCGTTTCCCTCCCTACCTGGAACAGCGTCCTGCCTCAGAGGCACAGCAGAGCTGCACCCCACCGCAGGACACTCCCTGGCTTTGTGGTTCATCTTGGGCTCCTGTACAATCTCCCCTGGAATCTCTGAGTGCCCATCTCCTATTTCTGTTGGGGAGCAACACCTGCTTTTTCACTGCTATGGATAAACATTTTCTTAGCTGTCTGCTGACTGGCTGGGATCTACACCTTCTGCCTGGCCACCGGGTGGTGATCACGGGGCCCACGGTCAGTCCCAGCGCCAGGTGGCCATCACGGGGCCCACGGTCAGTCCCGGCGCTCACTGCGCCATCACAATGCTCGCTTTCCTGGCCTTTGTGTCTCCAGGTTGCTGATGTTAATCTGGTGCCTGCCTATTGTTAGTCCCTTTTTCATTCTTTCCAAGCCTTCAGGACTGTCCCTGAAGGGGTCCGGGATATGCTACTGTGGCGTGAAAATGATTTTGAGCAGAAGGCATTTAAGTTCCTGAAATCTTCTATCTGCCGAAAAGCAGGGCCTCCCTAAAGAACTCGGCTGTCAGGATTTCTTCCCCAGGAACAGCAGCAAGGGCTGAGCCTGTCACGAGCGAGACGATTCTCCACCCTGGAACAGACGCCATCACAAAACCACCAGCTCTCTTGTCTAGTCTCCTAGGGGCCGTGTACCTTTCCCGAAAGCCACTCACGTTCCCTCCATCCCCTCTCCCTTCCCCTCCTCTCCCCTCCCCTTTCCTCCCCTGGAGAGGAAGGCCCCAGGTCCACCAACCCCTCACAGATGTGATTAATCTGCCTCCTGCCTTAGCGTGCGTGGCTACCCTGCGACTTCGCTTCGCTGAGTCGGGATCCATTTGGGCTGTAACTGTGCAGCTCCTGAAGCATGGCCGCCTCTCTTTTCACTGCCCCTCTCCCCACTCGGCCCCCTTGGTCTCCGGCCTGCCCCCGGGACGGCTGGACCTCACGCCTCATCAGCTGACGGCCCCCTCTCCACCGTGATCCTGTCCTGCACGAACTTGGTGGTTCTGATGCTTTTTGTTCCATTTTCTAACAGGCGAAAACCTCTAATCTGATGGTCTCTCTCGCTCTCTGTGTTGTTAGGGACTTTATTCCCATTTGATTTCCTTATTACTATTTTAATAGGGCCCCAAGCAGAAAAGCCGACCGACTGATGCTCGGGCTGCCACCGGGGAGGGGAGGCCCGCCAGGCGGCCACGGCCCTCTCTCCCAGGCTAACAGACAGACACCGGCTTTGTGGGCTTCATCTGAAAACTCCCCATCCTAGCGACTTCTATCAATCATGACTTGTAAAAACTGCTTTTCTTTTGTTATCCCAAAAGGTTTCATTTGGCAATTCTTAAGATTCCACAAGAACATGGATGAAAGAGCTGTTTTCTTTCTACTCGTAAGGTGTTTTTTGGACACTGCGTTTCAATTGATGTAACTTGCACAGGCCCCAGACAACTCACCCAGGAAAATGTCGACCAGCATGTTCATGGTGAACCTTCCGGAGGGGCCCACAGGCCTCACCGGCCTCGCTCCCTGTGATGAGCTATGTTCTTGAACAAACCGTACGATGTTTTTCACCTCGTCAGTCACGTCTCTTGTCTTAAACTCCTGTGAATACAGAGATTGCTATTCAGATAATGAGCCTTGGGTCACAAGGGTTCAAATTAACAGTGGTAGACTCACAATCACCCATTTCCAGACTACACAGCACAGAAGGTTCGGGTGTGTACTGTCGTCCAAGCTCTAGAGTAACTAGCACTCCATGACGCCTGGCTTAGCCCTGCTTCCCAGATACACAGCTTGTTTGCCGACAACCACCTGGCAGTCCTCTTGGCTAGGCAAACAGGAGGCGCTTCAAAAAGTTCATGGAAAATGGAATGAAAGATAAGTTTATTTTGGTGCAGAAACTGTTTTGAAAGCCATGCAGTGTGTGTGTGTTTGTGTGTACGAACTCTTTCACATTTCCTAGATGAAAAAGCCACCACCACTCAGATTTGTGAGTCCAGACCGCTTTTGGGTCTTAGTGCTGTGAACAGTCATTTGTTATCACCTCCTGCCAGGCCCCTTTCTCCCTCCCTCACTGCCCTCCACACTGCCCGCTCCTTAAAGTCCCGTCACCCCAGGATCTTTCTGCCTTCTCTATCCCAGTTCTCTCGTGCTTCTGTTCCTCTGTCTGCGCATACGCGGGTCTCCCTGACTTTACCCCCTTCACTTGCCACACTCCACCGACCTGGAGAGAAACCTGCTTCTCTGTTATCTGAACAACCGGCAGACTGCCACCCCATCGCGAATGATCAGGGCACGCCCCGTCACTCCAAAACCGCTTCTGCCTTAATTCCCGGTGGCTCCAGCACAAGCGGTGACTTCCCAACACTCTGGCCCCACTCACGTCAGTCTCTCCCTCCCAAGGTCGCACTGCTCGCCATCGCCTGGCCCACATGCAACCCTTCATTCTCAGACCGCTGCGCCCTGCAGTTCCAACCCTTGCCCTCTAGGATTCCTACTCCAGCAACCCCAGGACTGCCTATCCACTGACCCTCAGCCTCAGATGTCCTCCTGACGCAGCCCGAGCGCCACACTCCTCAGCACTGCCTTTGGGTCACTGCATCACATTAAATCCAAGTGAGGCTGAACCTGGCTGGAGAAACGTTCATAACCACGGAGGGTATTTTTAACAAGTGTCCACAAAGCTCAGCTAGTCATATGCTTCACTTCTCCTTTCTCTCTTTTTAAAGCTTTTGTTATTTGTGGGCCTAGCGCTGTGGCATAGCAGGTAAAGCCACCACCTGCAGTGCCAGCATCCCATATGGGTGCTGGTTCAAGTCCTGGCTGCTTCACTTCTGATCTGGCTCTCTGCTGTGGCCTGGGAAGGCAGTAGAGGATGGCCCAAGTCTTTGAGCCCCTGTACCCACGCGGGGAACCCAGAAGACGTTCCTGTCTTCAGATCGGCTCAGCTCCGGCCAGCCATTGCGGCCATCTGGGGAATGAACCAGCGGATGGAAAACCTCTCTCTCTCTCTCTCTCTCTCTCTCTCTCTGCCTCTCTATAACTCTGTCTTTAAAATAAATAATCAATCTTTTTTTTAAAAAAAGTTATTTGTTTGAAAGAGAGAGAGAGAGAGACTGATTTTTCATTTACTAGTTGACTCTCCAAATGGCCCCAACAGCTGAGACAGGTCAGGCCGAAGCCAGGAGCCAGAATCTGCATCTGGGTCCCCACGAGGTGGCAGGAACTCAAGTACTTGAGCGTTCATTTGCTGCTTCCCAGGTGCATTAGCTGGGAGCTACACTGAGAGCAGAGTAGCAAGGCGCTCAACTTGGTGTTCCACCATGGGTGGGGGGGTCCCCGAGGTGGCTGCATCTGCTGTACCACAACCGGCCTCACTCCTCCCCCTCTCGCACCAGCAGCCCATCAGCTGGATGCTGATAAAGTTTTATTAAAGCACAGGCACGGAACACGATTGCATGGCTTCGTCTGCCTTTGGGGCACAACAGCGGAGCAGCTGGACAGAGATCACATGGTCGCAAAGCCTGAAATATTTGCCCAACTGACCGCTGTCCCTGGCTATTTCCCACTTCTCAGTCTGTTCCGTTTTCCTGTCAGTTGATGGCCCTGCCTCCCACGTGAGGATGGAGGGGACCAGGAGAGAGCTTTCACAACCTCCCACGGCTGTGTCTGCTCACCAGCCGGCTCCTGCACTGTGCCTAACCACAGCCAACCTTCCTCCTTTTACACTGGACCCACCCCGTCCCACTCAAGGACACAGAGCACGCCTCTCTCTTGCTTGCATGCTGAGTTTTCCCTGCGAAGGCACGCGCCAGTCAGCACACCAGCAGGTTGCTGGCCCAACAGCCACGGCTCTCTCCAGCGATGCTGAGCCCACAGGCGACTTCCCAGCCCTCGCTGCCCGAGGCTCAGCAGCCGCTCTCCTCTACAAAGCGGTTTCCTCGGCTCTCTCCATCTCCTTTCCTAGTTCTTCCTCTTCTCCTCGCCCTCCTGCTGTCCCAGGGCTAAGTCTTTGGTTTTCTTTCCCTCCGTCTAAACCTGGAGATCTGGTCTCGCTTTAAACATCACCTGTGCGCAACCCACCCTCAGGTCACACGCACAGCATCCTCCTCTTCTCACAACTCCCGACTCCGGCACACGCCCCAGGACGAGCTCCTGGCTTCCCTGCCAAACGGCCGCCTCTCCCCTAGCTGACGCGTCATCCTGTTCGTCCGCACAACCTCCCCGCTGTCCCCCCCCCCCCCCGATTCCCTGTGTATCCTTCACCTCGGAGGCTCTGCTCTAGCCAGTGCTCCTGCCCAAACCCAGACAGCTGCTCAGCCAACTTCCTTCCTCACGTTCCTCTCCGATTTCACACACCTGCACACACTCGTCACTCCTGTCTCCTTACTGTGCTGTGCTTTCAGTAGCTCCTGTCCTGGAACATACATTTAGTGCATACGAGGGGGTCTTCAAAAAATTGAAAAAGTTACAAGTTTATTTTGGTACAAAAAAATCTGAAATCCATACATTATGAAGGGGTCTCCAAAAAATTCATGAAAAAAAAAATCTGTATTATGAAAAAACTATGCATGAATCTCAAACTGTTTACTCCAAAATAAACATATTTTAATTCCATTTTCTATGCACTTAAGAAATAATTATTTATTTTCATTTTATTTGAAAGGCAAGCAGATCTTTTTTTTTTTTTTTTTTTTTTTGGACAGGCAGAGTGGATAGAGAGAGAGACAGAGAGAAAGGTCTTCCTTTTTGCCGTTGGTTCACCCTCCAATGGCCGCTGCGGCCAGCGCATTGTGCTGATCCGAAGCCAGGAGCCAGGTGCTTCTCCTGGTCTCCCATGCGGGTGCAGGGCCCAAGCACTTGGGCCATGCTCCACTGCCTTCCCGGGCCATAGCAGAGAGCTGGCCTGGAAGAGGGGCAACCGGGATAGAATCCGGCGCTCGAACTGGGACTAGAACCCGGTGTGCTGGCGCCGCAAGGTGGAGGATTAGCCTGTTAAGCCACGGCGCCGGCCAGCAGACAGATCTTTCACCTGCTGGTTCACTTCCCAAATGTCTACAGCAGCCATGGCTGGGCCAGGCCAAAGCCAGGAGCCTGGAACTCAATCCAAGTCTCCCATGTGAATGTCAAGGACCCAAGTACTCTTATCTGCTGTCTCCCAAGGTATACATTAGCAGGAAGCTGGGGCCAGGACTTGAACCAGGCACTCCAATACATGATGCAAACATCCCAAGTGGCAACTTAACCACCATGCCAAACACCTCACCCCCATTAACTTTTTTTTTTTCTATTTTGAAGAGTTATTTATTTGAATGGCAGAATAACACACAGAGAGGGAAATACATAGAGAAAAAGATCTTGCACTGGCTGGTTCACTCCCTAAATGGCTGGGCCAAGCTGAAGACAGCAGTGCAGAACTCCACCTGGGTCTCCCATGTAAGTGGCTCAAGCACTTGAGCCATCTTACGTTGCTTTCCCAGGCACATTAGCAGGGAACTGGACTGGAAGTGGAACACCTGGGACTCGAACTGGAGCCCATATGGGATGCTGCCATCTGCAAGCAGCAGCTCAACCCGCTGTGCGGCACTGGCCTGCTCCCTCCCAGCTTTTTGAAGTGTCCTGCACACAGTCTGTAACTGACCTCCCTCTATGAGACAGTAAGCTCTGTGAGGGCGAGGGTTTTATTTTGTTCCGATTCCCAGGACGGTGCCTGGTACACAGCAGGAGCTCAACACAAATGTGTGGGATGAGCAAGGTGATCGGCAATGCTTACAAGGTGAGATGGGAGAGTTCACACTGAGAGAGAGTGAGTTAACTTCTGCTCTGGCCAGTGTTGCATATCTTTGTAAAAATACTGACCACACGGTATTCCACTGATATGAACATGCACCCATGTGTCTCCCCTCCAGCCTGTGAATTGGCCCACACCACGTTCACCTGTGAACCTTCTGCATCTTGTTTGGATTTTTTAAACAATACACCAGTTGTGAAAATGCTCTGTAGGGGGCCAGCGCTGTGGCATAGCGGATAAAGTTACTGCCTGCATTGCTGGCATCCCATATGGGCGCTGGTTCGAGTCCTGGCTGCTCCACTTCCAATCCAGCTCTCTGTTATGGCCTGGGAAAGCAGTAGAAGATGGCCCAAGGCCTTGGGTCCCTGCACCCGTGTGGGAGACCTGGAAGAAGCTCCTGGCTTTGGATCAGTGTAGCTCCTGCCATTGCGGCCAATTGGGGAGTGAACCAGCAGATGGAAGACCTCTCTCTCTCTCTCTCTCTTTCTCTGCCTCATCTTCTCTCCATGTAACTCTGACTTTCAAGTAAATAAATAAATCTTTAAAAAAGAAAATGCTCAGTACACAGCCATGCACAGTGGACAATACGATGCAGGATGACCAGGTTAGACACAGTAAGTAGCTGATGACTACGTTTCACAACCTCCCAAGGTTATTTCAGGACAGATGACAGGGAGTGCTCCATTACCATTGTTGTCTATAGTTTTTGTGAAGAAACAATGGAGTAATTTAACTAATTTGAATTCAAACGTGCTGCACACTAATATATTCTTTGAAGAAAGAGATCTTTAAATATAGGTTAGAACTGAATTTAAAAGGCTGCACCTGCCTATCTTGGATCTTCTTGGATATTCACGCATTAGTATTTCTAAAATATCCTGTAATTACCAGTGCACATTTAGACAGGTGGATGTCCAGTGCATTTTTTTTTAGAGGTTTTTAATTCTAAAGAAAAAATACTGCACAAAACTACTTTAAAATGTTCCTATTTCCAGGGCTGGCACTGTGGCACAAGTAGGTTAAGCTGCTGCCTGTGACGCTGGCGTCCCACATGAGCGCTGGTTCAAGTCCTGGATCCACTTCCAATACAGCTCCCTGCTGATGTGCCAGAGAAAGCATTGGAAGATGGTCCAAGTGCATGGGCCCCAGCCACCCACATAGGAGACTAGATGAAGCTTCTGTCTCCTGGCTTCAGCCTGACCCAGCCCTGGCCATTATAGCCATTAGGGGAGTGAACCAGTGGATGGAAAAATCTCTCTCTGTAACTCTTTCAAACAAACAAATAAATTTAGTTTGAAAGGCAGAATTACAAAGAGAGGAGGAGAGACAGAGAGATCTTCCATCTTCCATCCCTAAATGGCTGTAACGACTTGGGCTGGACCAGGCTGAAGCCAGGAGCTTCATCTGGGTCTCTCATGTGGTGGCAGGAGTCCAAGGACTTGGGCCATCTGCTGCTGCCTTCCCAGGCACATTAGCAGGCAGCTGGGTTGGAAGTGGAGCAACTGGGTCTCGAACCAGCACCCATATGGGATGCTGGTATTGCAGGCAGAGGGTTAACCTGCTATACCATAATGCTGGCCCCATAAATCTTTTAAAAAAAGTTTCTATTTCACATAAGCACTCTTTGTCTTGCTTAATCCCTTGGGGCCCACCTATGGCACTCAACGTGTATCAAGAAAAAAAAAAAGAATCTTGGCAATTTCCTTAATTATCAAGAAGTCAGAATTTTCTTGTATTACCTTTGTTTTACAGCAGTTGTCACAAGAAACATCTGAGTATTTCTTACAAAAATTAGGATTAAATCCATTTTCACCAAAGTAAGCCAGAAGCTGTATCCTCCTGCATTCTGTTATGTTCTCACAGTAGTGCACCATGCTGTACAGGTTGTTGAAATGAGTCTCTCTCGTGTGTTGGTTCCCATCTTTCTCCACTGAAAGTGATGAAGAGCACAGTGAAACACACATTCTGCAGCAGGGAAACCGGACAGGATCAGGACAGGTTCATACAGCTTCAAACAGCGAGACGACCACTCTGACAGCAGGCGGTCAGCATGATGTCACCCTATATTGTAACTCACTGGGTATTTATGTTCATCCCTCAAGGTTTTAATGTTATAGGAATGCTAATTTTCTCTTTTTTCAAATGGAAACACTAATCTTCATTATCCTCCATAATCAAGGTTAGCCTTGCATTTACTGTATTTATCGGAGAGGCACAGACTGAACCGGACACAGGAGGACACTGAACCGTGTACCGCCTGAGAACCTGAGGTCCAGCAGTTCCACCAGTGGTCCCCAGACTGTGGGCCAGCAAGCCCTGGGGTTTGCAGAGAGCTCACAGGAGCAGAAGACGTCAAAGCCGCGGGAAACACAGCAATACCCAATGTATGTTCAGCACCATTCCGTTAGTGTGAGGTAGTACATGGCTCGAACATTAGACTGTGCCACGCTCCTTCCAGGGCCATCTCTGTGTAGCTGCATTGTTGGCAGCTGTTGCCATGATAAAAACAGGAAAATCAATGTGAAACAGGAACTGAGTGTGGCAGCGTCTGATGGATTCCAAGGTGTGCAAAGCACAGGTGCATGCTTTCTTAAGCAACTGCGGTTACTTAAGAATAAAATTAAAACATTATTTTTATTCCAGTTTATGAGTATTATTTTTTTTTTGCATGGTTGCTAGGTTATTAGAATCTAAATATTGATTTAATTGTTTGGAGCTAACTCAATACAGATGCTCCTTGACTAAGGGTTATATTCCAAGAACCCACTGTGAGTTGAAAATATGCAGAGTGGAAAATGCATTCAACACACCTAACCTACAGGACGTTCTGGCCTGGCAACACAGTGCACCATGGAGTGCGGCTTCGTTCCGTGATCTCAGGGCTGCAGTCACAACGTTGCCTGGGGTACACTGTATCACGGATCGTTAGCTCGAGAAAAGAGGCAAATTCAAGACTCTACTGGTGTTGCTTTTGCATAATGAAGATGAAAAATTATAAGTCAAACCATTTTGTGAAGGAGGGGCACCTATATATAGGTTTTGTTTAAAAACACAAACGGGTCATTTTTTTCACTGACAATCATTTTGGTATGAGTATAGAGCAAGAAACATGGACTCTGGGTTCTCTCAGAGCTCTGCCGCTGTGTGTCAGCCTTTAGGGCTGATATACATCAAGCATTTCAAACAGCACATAGTAAGTTCCAAAGGTATCACCCAGCACAGCCACCGCTGTGGTGACTACTCGCCATTACTCCAAGTGCCCCTGCTGCGTTCTACTGGTGATCCTGGAGCAGTGAAGTCCCCTCTGGAGCCTGCTCTCTTCCCGGCACGGACTCGACCTTTCTGAGCTACTTCTCAGGAGCACGCGAGGGAATGAGGAGCCGCACATGGTACATGGCCTTTCTCATGTGCAGGGTATCCACCAGAGTTAATTCACAAGTGGTTGCAAAAGAGTCACTATATTTAACTATCACAATCCAGTAGAAAAAGGGGTCAAGGATAAAATAAAATGCGTTCATTCTGACTCTGCCAAGTCTAAGTCTTGAAGTTTACCTTATATACGTAGGGTATATATGTCTTATATATCCTATCTTATATATCTTATATACATAGGATAGTGACATCTGTACCCAGATGTTCAATACTGCACTGGTGATAGCAGTAGAAATAACAACGTAAAAATCTATTAAAAGGGATTGGTCTAGTAGCATGGAACAACCATACTGTAGAATTCAATGTAGTCAAACTATGCATGTTGATCAGAGCAACAATTACATCTTAGTGTTGACTGAAAAAAAAAAAAAAACAGGTCATAAAAAAGTATATATACATGAAGAAGCATGCATCACATGACCCCATTTGCATTTTATACGCATTTGGGAGGTAAACAAACAGATGACACTGTCTTGAATGGGGAAAGGGTAAACGAGACGGCGTCTGGAGGGTTCGGCTCTGCTGCGTTGTTATCTTACTTCTTGTCCACGAGAGCTCATCATCTTCTCCTTTTCATCTCCTTGCACATTTGAAAGATGCATGGAAGTGGGTGAAAATGTTATAAAGGAAACCAGTAACTGGGGCTGACTTCTTGGGAGAAGACGAGACAGGGCTTGGAAATTTGTTTGCCTGTACAAGACTGCACTATTCAAGTTTTATGCGAAAAAAAGTACAACTTTTATAATAAAGCATAACTTCCAATCCACACGATGACCGATTTTCTCTAACTATTCGAGGACAACGGAACGAGAGGAACACAAGGGCAGGAGCGGCCCTGACCCCGAGCGCGGGAGGCCGGGAGGCCAGGCTTACTCAGTATCAGCCTTTTGAGTCTGGTCACGTCGTGGTACGTGTAGAAGAGCACGCAGTGGGAGATTTCCCCGTCCCTGCCAGCCCGGCCAGACTCCTGGTAGTAACCCTCCACAGACTTGGGGAGAGACGCGTGGATCACAAACCGCACGTCGGGCTTGTCAATGCCCATCCCAAACGCGATGGTCGCACAGATAACCTGCAGGGAGAGGGAGAAGCTATCAGACTCAAAGGGACATTCTAATCACAGATGTTTTCCACAGCTCAACTCTTCTTTTACTTTAAAACACATTCCACGTGACGATCCAATCTTAACTTGGTCCTGCGGGTTAGCGTGACTAATAGATTTTCACAGCGATAACCTGCAATTCTATTAAGACCCAGGGAGGTGAAGAGAAGTACTTGGTGTGGCAGGCACTTCCCTGGGTGACTTGGCCCCGCCACGGGGGCCACCGTGTTCATCCCCCTGTATCTGTGAGGAGTGGTGCTGCTCACACAGGCGAGACTTCCAGGTCAGGGGACGCAGGCAACACGCTGCCAGGGAGCCCCGGCTGGCCCCAGGGCTGCTGCGAGCTCCTGCGTGGCTCAGGAACCAGGGGCCCTCGCCTGCCCCAGGGCTCCCTAGCAGTCACCAGGGGCACCAGCTGGTCCCACAGCAGCTCCTATTCATCAGCTGATTCCAAGGCCACAGCCAGTGACATTCTCATGGAAACTCACAAGGGTAGGAGTCAGAGAGCTGGCTACATTTACAGGGAAAGTAGAGGAAAGAAGAAAAGAACAGGGACTATGGATGTTGGCCAAATTACTTAGTAGAAGCAAGGTGATGGTTAAATTTCAAGAGCTTGATAAACCAGTTTTCCAGACGGTCCATTTCGTTGCAAATTTGGGACTTATTTAACCCAGATCAAAATGCTGTATCTCCAGGCAAAATTACACTATACAAATAAAGCTGCATGCCTTTTTTTAGCACTTAAAAAAATTGAATTGCTACTGCAAGAAGAGTATTTCAAAAGCAACTGAAGTATCTGGCAGGCAGACTAAGGCTAATGACATGATTTCAGTACCTGTGAGCACCCAGAGAGGAGCTGCCACAACGGGCACACTTACCAACACCCGCGATGGCCGCGGCCTGGGCTGCAGGCTCCACACCTCCCACCCCGATGGCTCCCTGCCCACCAGCACACCTTCTGGGGCCTCTCGCCATGGAGGGGCTGTGCAGGAGCGGCTGTGAGGCACGGGTGTGCAGGCTCTAAGTCAGGCCAAGCTGCAGGGACAGCTCGTTCTGTCTTGTACCTCGGAAAACTGGCTTTGTCCTTACTTCCTTTCTTAACTTACTTACTTCCTTACTAACTTACTTCCTTTCTTAACTCAATCTCCTCCTTTTTTCCTCCTCCATTTTCTCTTTTCATGCCATCTCTGAGTCCCGTTTTCCCCTATCTGCCCCGTGATTAGACCCTGAACATCCTCACACACTGAACGTAACGCAGGCAGGGCCTCCTGTCTCTCAGGACACAGAAGCTACTCCGTGCTCAACACTAGCCCGTGTATTCCATGCCCAACATGGGGCTCCTGATCCTAACGTCCAAGGGGCTTCTCACAGCACGCCCACCAACAGCTCAGGTGAAAAGTGGCCTCCCGCTGCTTTCACACTGGAATTCCTTTGATTAGCAAAGTTGAACTGTTCAAAACATTTGTTATTTCCTCATTTCCAACATCTGTTTATAGCCTGGGCTAATTAACTCGTGTTTTTCTTATCAAAGCTGTGACAAGCTCAGATGTTTTCTTTGAAGATTATCTCCTGGTCTGTTGTTGCCTTTTACTTTTGTTTAACGATATGGCAGTGTTTTGTTTTCCAATCATTTCTCACAATGATTTCCTTTGGGACTGTTTTAAGCTCAGTGTCTCCTCCACTTGGCATCATAAAATACCTTCATTTTTCTATAGTTTACCTGTTGAAAGAAACTAAAATGATTCCCTTCCCCAGATAACCAGTGCCACTAGTTGAATACTCTTCCCTTCCTCATTTTTTTTTAAAAAAGATTTATTTTATTTATTTGAAAGGCAGAGTTATTGAGAGAGAGAGAGAAAGAGAGGTCTTCCATTCGCTGGTTCAGTCCTCAAATGGGTGCAATGGCCGGAGCTGCGCCGATCCAAAGCCAGGAGCTTCTTCTGGGTCTCCCACATGGGTGCAGCGGCCCAAGGACTTGGGCCATCTTCTACTGCTTTCCCAGGCCACAGCAGAGAGCTGGATCAGAGTGGAGCAGCCGGGACTTGAACTGGCGCCCATATGGGACGCTGGCACTGCAGGCGGCGGCTTTCCCCACTGCACCACTGCACCACAGCACTGGTCCCCCCCATTAATGTCTAATGCCATCCCTCACATATGGCTTTCTATTCCATTTCTGGATTTCTATTTTGCTGACCTGTCCATAAGGTATTGCCAACTAGAGTTCTCTCTTTTTTTTTTTTTTTTTCCAAATTCCTTCAAACAATTTTAACTGACTTTATTTTTCATTCTAGAACCAGGCAATACATTATTCTATAAAAGAGTTCAGTGTTCCTTGTCAAATTATTTCATTTATTTTCACCTGAATATTCTTCCAGGTAAACTTTAAGAAAAGCTTGCCAAAGAGGGGGTACACTGGAATTTTGGTTAATGGGTACATTAATATGTATAGACTTAAATCTGTAACTATTTCAGTAATGATAAATCAGTGACATATTTCTGCATTTATGAAAATGCCTTTCTGTTTCCAACACATACGACCAAGCGCTGGCTGTGAAAGTCTTCAGTCCCAGCCTTCCTCTGTTTTTGTTATATATTTGCTTCTACTTAAAAATTCTTTTTTGAAAGGCGGGAGCTGGGGAGCTTCCTACTGCTTGCTCACTCCCTACATGCCACTGGAGCTGGGAACTCAATCCAGGGCCCAGGGTCGGCACTGGCAGGACGCCGGAGCAAGGAAGCGAACTGAAGCACTCCAGTGTTGCCCGTGGGTGCTCTAACCGGCATGTTAACCACGAGGCAAACACTCACCGGTTACGCGTTACGTATTTATAACACATCTGACTACCATATCTGTTTCAACTACCCTGCTTTTTTCCTTGGGTACACTTACTATTCTTAGGCTGGATCTCTATTTCCTGTTGCCAACAAATATCATTTTCATTCCTCCCATCTCAGTGTTTATCTCTTCTTCCCCTCTCACATTCTCAAGTCAATGACTACTTCACTGTGCGGTTATCTGCAATTCCGTTAGCCCATTTGCGTCTTAAAATAAAGTGGGCGGCATGGCGCTGCAGCGTAGCAGGTAAAGCCATGGCCTGCAGCGCCGGCATCTCACATGGGTTCCCGTTTCAGTCCTGGCTGTTGCACTTCCCACCCAGATCCCTGCTAATGTGCCTGGGAAAGCAGTGGAAGACGGCTCAAGTCCTTGTGCACCCAACTGGGAGGCTTGGATGGAGCTCCTGGCTTCAGCATGGCCCAGCCCTGGCTGTTGCAGCCATTTGGGGAGTGAACTGATGAATAGAAGATCTCTCTGTAATGCCACCCTTCAAATAAGTAAAATCTTTTTTTTTAAAGATTTCTTTTTTAAAAAAGATTTTATTTATTTGAAAGAATGACAGAGAGAAAGAGATCTTCCATCTGCTGATTTACCCCCAACATGGCTGCAACATGCAGGGCTGGACCAGGCTGAAAGCCAGGAGCCAGGAGCTCCATTCTGGTCTCCCATGTGGGTGCAGGGGCCCAAGGACTTGGGCCACCTTCTGCTGCTTTCCCAGAGGCACTGGCAGGGAGGTGGATCAGAAATGGAGCAGCCGGGACTCGAACCAGCACTCCATTCCCACTCATAGGCACGTGAGATGCCAGTGTCGAACGTGGCAGCTTAGCCTGCTGTGCTACAACACCAGCCCTGCACTGTGCCTTGGCACATAATTCTGCCGTTTTGGTTTTGTTATTTTGACAAACTATTTTAATTTCCCCCTTCATCGCAGCCTGGAATCTTCTTAGTTTATCTGTATTAGTTTCTTTCATTTATTCATTCTTTTTTTTTTTTTTAAGATTTCCTTATTTGTTTGAAAGGCAGAGTTATAGAGAGAGGGGGTGAGACTGACAGAGAGACAGAGAGAGAGAGAGAGAGAGAGAGAATATTTTTCATCTGCTGGTTCACTCCCCACTTGGCCACAATAGCTGGACCTAGGCCATTCAGGAGCCAGGAGCTTCTTCCAGGTCTCCCAAGTGGGTGCAGGGGCCAAAGGAGTTGGGCCATCTTCTGCTGCTTTCCCTGGCACACTAGCAGGGAGCTGGATGGGAGTGGAGCAGCTGGGACTGGAACCAGCTCCCATATGGGATGCTGGCGTCGCAGGTTTACCTGCTATGGCACAGAGCCGGCCCCTTGTTTTAATAGGCCAAGTCTTCTTATATCTTTCTGGGGATAGTAGGCTAATACCCCCTGGGATTTTCTTCTGTTTTAAAAATTATTAGAATCAATTTTGAGAGATATTTTTCCCCCTGCATATTCAGGGGAAGCATCTTTTTTTTCCCTGAGCTGAAAAATGTTCACAGGCTCCACATCAGGATTAAGCATTCTGCTCAAGCTCACCCCTGCCTGTGGAGGGAGCTCTCCGAGGCCGGCGCCCGTCCCAGCACAGGACGCCTCGCGTGTTCCCATCTTCCCTCTCCATCTATTTGGGTGAAGGCAAACCAGTCACCTCCAGAGACAGATCCTCGTCTTTAGATCTGAGGGAAATGCAAGATCAAAATCACAGTGGGATACCTCTTCACAGCCACTTGGACAGATGCTAAAAATGATGGACAACAACCAGTGCTGGTTAGAAGAAGGTGGACTGGCAGGGACGTCACCCACTGCTGGTGGGAGGTGAGACTGTGTACCACTTTGGAAAACAGTCTGACAGTTCCTCAAAGTGTTAAACACAGCGTTACCACGTGACCCACAGAAACACAGATGACTTCACAGAACCACTGTTCACTATTCACTAACCCCGGGGTGGATCAGCTGAGCGAATGCATAAAAGAACTGGTCTATCCATAGGGCAGCGCAGTGTCTGGCCATGGAAAGGAATGAGTGCAGACACCCTACAGTGTGTATTACCTTGAAAACATTATGCTAAGTGAAAGAAATCAGTCACAAAAGACCACAGCGTATGATACCATTTATATAAAATGTATAGAATGTGGGGCCAGCACCATGGCACAGCCGGTTAACTCCTTGGCCTGCAGTGCCGGCATTCCACATGGGCGCCGGTTCAAGTCCTGGCTGCTCCCTTTCTGATCTCGCTCTCTGCTACGGCCTGGGAAAGCAGCAGAAGATGGTCCAAGGCCTTGGGCCCCTGCACCCACGTGGGAGACCTGGAAAAAGCTCCTGGCTCCTGACTTTGGATTGGCACAGCTCCAGCCATTGCGGCCAATTGGGGAGTGAACCAGTGGATGAGCCCTCTCTCTCTTTGCCTCTCCTTCTCTCTTTGTGTAACTCTAACTTTTTAATAAATAAATAAATCTTTAAAAAAATAAATAAATGAACAGAACGTGAAAGTCTAGAGATAGGTTAGCAGTGGCTAGACGACTAGTGGTTGAAAGGGGCTGGGAAGTGGGAAAAGCTGCTAATCGGTATGGGCTTGCTTTTTGGGGTGACGAAATGTTCTGGAATTATGGTAGTGGTGATGGTCACACAACCTTATGACGATGCAAAACCCACTAGCTTGCACACTTTGAAAGCGTGAATTTTATGGTATGGGAATTATGCGTCAATAAAAGAAAAGGTTTTGCTAGAGAAAGAAGCAACTTAGAAGTCCTGACGTCTGTTTTTGACTTGCAGTCTTACTTTGGTGTTCACTACTTTGAAGGCATGAACAGTTTGCAGCAGCTAGTGTTGTGCAGCGGGTTAAGCTGGTGCTTGTAATGCCAGCATCCCATCAGCAGTGTTGGTTTGAGTCCTGGCTGCTCCGCTCTGATCCAGCTCCCAGCTAACGGGTCTGTGAAGGCAGTGGAAGATGGCCCAAGTGTTTGCCCTGCAGCCATGTGGGAGTTCCCGGCTGTTGTAGCCATCTGGGGAGTGAACCAGTGGATGAAGACCTCTCTACGTCTCTCCCTCTCTTTCTCTGTCACTCTGCCTTCCAAATGAGTGAATGAATGAATATTTAAAAAACAAAAACACTTTGCATTTTACACGTGCAAGGTTGCATGTATGAGTATATTATCAAAGTGCGTTTTAAATTTTTTTTTTTATTTTAAGAGCAGTCACCTGGCAGCCATCCTGATTAATCCACTTGTGCTGTACTTCATCTCTGGCAGAATCACTGAGGCCAGCGTGGTAAGCAAGAGCAGCAAGGCCGTCTTTCTGCAGCGTGTCGGCCATTGTGTCACATTCCCGTCTGGAGAGGCAGTAAATTATCCCCGAGTCATCTGCCGGAAACCAAAACAGGGTTGAGAAGTGAGGACTTTTCGCACGGTGACAGCACGGCTGGCTGCAGTGTTCTGGAAGGAGAGAAGAGCACACGCAGAACAACTCCAGCAATGAACACACACGCCCGGGAAACAAGACGCGACTCTGAACCCTGTTCCTGTGCACGACTTGTCAGGGGACCTGGGCACATCCGGGGCTGTTTCACGCCGGCTTGAGAACCAGGAAGCTGAGACAGGTGTCTGGTGCCTGGGTTAAGACACTATTTAGGATGCCTGCACCCCACACAGACGGCCTGGGCTCGAGTCCTGGCTCTGATTCTGGCTTCTTGCTAATGCACACGCTGGGAAGCAGAAGTGATGGCTCAGGGACGTGGGTCCCTGCCACCCACATGGGAGACACAGCCGGCACCTCCAGCTCCCAGCTTTAGCTTGGGCTCAGCCCTGCCTGCTGTGAGCACTGGGGAGAACTCTCTCTTTCAAATAAACGTAAATAAATCATTTTTTTTAAGGAGAAGGCAGCTTATTTACCTTTTGCATAATGCACATGGCAATACACATCAAGAGCTTCAGAAATACTGTAGGGGCCAGCACTGAGGTTAAACTACTACCTGACCCTGGCATCCCTTGGAAGCACTGATTCAAGTTCTGGTTGCTCCATTTCCAATGCAGCTCCCTGCTAATGTGTCTGGGAAAGCAGTGGAGGATGGCCCCAAGTATTTGGGCCCCTGCCACTCACATGGGAGACCTGGATGGAATTCCAGGCTCCTGGCTTCAGGCTGGCCCAGCCCTGGCCATTGTGGCCATTTGGGTAGTGAACCAGTAGATGGAAGATCTCTTTTTCTCTCTCTGTCTTTCCCTTTCTCTGTAACTTTGGCTTTTAAATAAATACATAAAAAGAAAGAAAGAGAGGAAGGGAGGGAGGGAAAGAAAGAAAGAAAGGAAGGCCATAGCAGAGAGCTGGATTGGAAGAAGAGCAGCTGGGACTAGAACAGGTGCCCATATAGGATGCCGGCATTGCAGGCGGCGGCTTTATCCAATACACTACGGTGCTGGATCCTTGCTTACAATTTTAAAAATTATAAATATTTTAAAGAACATTAGGATAATAATTTAAAAAGAAAATTGTGCAATAAAATGTACATAACTATTAAACATGTTCTTTTAAGTTTCTAAAAGATAGGGAGGGGCCAGAGTTGTGGCGCAGTGGGCTAAGCTATGCTGTGACACTGGCATCCCATTCTGGAATGCTGGTTCAAGTCCTGGCTGTTCCACTTCCAAACCAGCTTTCTGCTCATGTGCTGGGAAAGCAGTGCAAAATGGCTTAAGTGTCTGGGCACCCACAACCCACATGGGAGAGTTCCAGGCTTCTGGCTTTGGCCTGGCCCAGCCCTGGCTGTTGCAGCTATTTGGGAAGTGAACCATTAGATGCAAAATCTCTTTTTTCTCTTTCTGTCTCCGTCTCTGTCACTCTGCCTTTCAAATAAATAAAACAAACCTTAATAAGCAAATAAATAAAATGAATGAGTGGCAGGAAGATGCTCCAGAAGTAGAGCAAGGGACAGGTCAAAACACTACACACACAGAGTACACAGGTGCAAAGAAAAATGCAGACAAAAATACTGGCGCTAATAAGCCAACGTGGTCACAGGCCTCATTTTGACTGAGGCTTGTCTTTGCTGCTTCTTTTTGTTGTTTTCTAAATTTTCTTTAATGAGCACTTGCTGTTGTGTTGATGCATGTTTGTTTATTTGAGAGACACACAGAGAGGGACAGACAGACTGACAAAGGGCTCCCATTCTACTGCTTCACTCCCCAGACGTCTGGGCCAGGCTGGAGCTGGGAACCAGACTAGCACTCCAGGTCCCCCATGTGAGCGGCTGGAGTCCACCCCAGGCACTCCAGGGTGGTGCGTGGGTGTCCTAACTGGCGTTTCAGGTGCTAGGACAAACGCCTGCCCCTACATAGGTTCTTTTTCAAGTCAGAAAATAAAAGGCATTAAATGAAAAGTCACTTCTCTGTGGTAGAACCAAAGCTGAAGGAGGTAGGCTGGCAGGGAGAGCACCACCTTTCTCTTGGTAGATGACTGTGCTGTTTGTTTACACACACACACACACACACACTAATCCCTAACAAAGGAAACAGAAATGTTTACCAAAAAAGTTCTCCATGGGAAAAGTGGGGCAGGGGCTCCATGGACAACTGCTGTGAATGGTGGAGCAGTTAATCCAGTCCAAGGCAGGCCTGCTTGGGAGCAGGCACGAAAACAAAGAGACTCTGACAGAAGCCAGAGGAAAGACAATGAAACAAGGATTACAGCTGTGTAGGAGGGAGTGCTTAATATATTTTTTGTTAGGGTTTATTGTTACCACACCAAATGAAATTTTGCAATTTCCAGAGTTGAGAGAGTTGGCAATATTCTGCTCTATAAATAGCAAGTTGTGCTATCACATGGGAAGAGAAATGTCTAATACGCAACTTTATATGCCCTAGTGCGGTCCTGAAAAAACATTCATCCATGACTTCCAGACATGACTCACCACACGTCTGTACTCACATGGGTGATGCTTTCGGATCCACTCTAAGCAGTCAAATGCCACCTTTTTAGGCTTTTTTGGTAATACATAGTATTTCAGATTATGTCTGTTGAAGCTCATGCTAAACCTAAAAGAAGACAAACATGATGTTTAGTTATTATGAGAATACACAGCTTTAGCCACTGTTCTGCACTCAATGTGCTCCCTGCCCAGGTCCTCAACCCTAATGGGCCAGTACTAGGAGGCAGGGCCTGTGAGAGGTGATTAGGCCATGGAGGTGGAGTCATGAGTGAGATCAGTGCCCCTCTGAGCACAGATCATGATGCCTCCTATTGCCCCACTCCTGATGCCACCTGTGAGCCAGGAAGTGGGGCTTCTATCACCAGACACCGGATCTGCAGCCACCTTGACCTTGAACTACAGAGCTGTTTGACTCACCAGTCTGTGGTGCTCCTATCACAGCAGCCCAAACCAAGCCAGTCGTCTTCAAGAAGCTAAAGAGTGATTTTTCACATGTAAACCTATGTATTAAGGCATCTTAAGTCGAGCATCGTCACTGGCGGATTATAACACAGACATCGAAACGGAACTTATGCTAAGGGTTAAAGGATGGTGACAAGGAGGGAGTATCTATACGACCAGCTGACAAAAGATTAGGATTGCAGAAGAAAGCATGTAGAAAAGACAAGGTAAGCCAAGAGCTCGGTCTGCAAGCAGCAGAGATTAAGAAGATCACTGGGCGGGCAGCTGTTTGGCACAGCCGCTGAAATGCTGCTTAGGACACTCCCATCCCATACGGGAGTGCTAGGCTGGAGTCCCGTCCACTCTCAATTCCAGCTTCCTGCTACTGCACACCTGAGGAGGCAGCAGGTGATGTCTTAAGTACTTGCGTCCCTGTCACCCACATGGGAGACCCAGACTGAATTCTGGACTCCTGGCTTTGGCCTAGCCCAGCACTTGCTGCTGTGGGCATTTGGGGAGCAAACCAGCAGATAGAAGACCTCTCTATCTCTGCCTTTCGAACAAATAAAATAACAACAAAAATCACAGAGGAAACATTTATCTGAGAGGCAGTGACAGGCAGCAGGGGGGTCTCCAGCAGACCTCGCCCAGAGTCGTTGGTCAGCCTCTGACGACTGTCCGCTTCTGCCACCCCACCCCTCCCCCACCATCTTGCAGCCCCGATTTCCCCATCCTCTTCTCTTCCTTTGCTGACTCCTTGGATGCGAGCCAGCCCCAAACACCTGGCTCTCACAGCACACACATCTCACCCCCGGAATGCCAGCCTTTGCCCTTGGCTCAGGAAGCTTTCCACCAATTCCAGCCTCTCCTGAGACCCCTGGTCTGAGACTAAGGGACGCGCGTGCTGGGCTTGGCAAAGGCCACGGCACTGGGATCCAGGTCCTCCACGGTCCTCACACCCTGCCTTCTCCAACTGTGCTCTCACTTTTCCTCCTCTCTCCAAACATGCGGCTAATTTTACTGAAACAAGAAAGACACGGTGTCCTCTCACTCAAAAACAGATGCTACATCCACGCATCCTGGACTTTACCACTATGCACTGCAATCGCAGGTGTAGTAGTGATGCAGGTAAAACCTCAATCAAAGCACCAGAGGCCCCCAACAGGGCTGCATGACTCACGTGCTTCACTCATTTCCGCCAACAGTAGGAAATAACATCAGGACTCGAGTATCCCGGCCCTCATTAGGATGTTCAGGGGCCTGCGTTGTGGCATAAGGCCTTAAGCTGTTGCCTACAACGCCTGCATCCCATCAGGGCACCGGTTTGAGCCTTGGCTGCTCCACTTCTGATCCAGCTCCTGGCTGGAGACGTGAAGAGGCTCCTGGCTTCGGCTTGGCCCAGCCTCGGCAACTGCAGCCATCGGGGGAGTGCGGTAGAGGATGGAAGATCATGAAGCTGCTTTCATCCCTGGCACTGTCAGAGCGTGGGGCTGAGAGCCTGTGAGGCTGGAGCGATCCTTTTTTTTTTTTTTTTGACAGGCAGAGTGGATAGTGAGAGAGAGAGAGACAGAGAGAAAGGTCTTCCTTTTTGCTGTTGGTTCACCCTCCAATGGCTGCTGCGGCCGGCACATCTTGCTGATCCAAAGCCAGGAGCCAGATGCTTCTCCTGGTCTCCCACGCAGGTGCAGGGGGCAAGCACTTGGGCCATCCTCCACTGCTTTCCCAGGCCATAGCAGAGAGCTGGCCTGGAAGAGGGGTAACCAGGATAGAATCCGGCGCCCCAACCGGGGCTAGAACCCGGTGTGCTGGCGCCACAAGGCGGAGGATTAGCCTGTTAAGCCACAGCGCCAGCCTGGAATGATCCTTTTAAACCATCTCTCAAGATGGCATTTATATGCTGAAACACTAAGAGTTCTAGCGCTGGAAACGGCAGACAATGGAAAACAGACTGGGCCCGAAAGGTGGAAAATAAACGGCTACGGCCATGGGCTGTTTTGATCACTCTCCGGCATCACGGCAGGAAGAGCTGTCTGGGAGTGCGAGCGATGAAGACCACCTCTGGACGTACCGCAGCAGACTTGGGTTCCCGCCCATATCCATATTGGAGTGCTTGGCTTTGAGTCCCAGCTCCACTTCCAATCGCAGCTTCCTGCAGATATGCACCCTGGGAAGCGGTAGGTGACGGTTCCAGGCCAGGGTGTCACTTGTCACCTGTGTGGGAGGCCTGGATTGACCTCCCAGCTCCTGATTTATTCACCTGGTGCAGCCCTGGCTGTTACAGGCATCTATGGCATGAACCAGCAGATGAGAGACCTCCGTCTTGCTACCTTTCAAATAAATATCGAAATATGAAAAGAAAAAGAGTCTGTTCCCATCAGTCGATGAGTGGATAAGTGAAACTGGCCAATTTGACAACAAAGATGACCCCTTGAAGATGTCACGCTCTGTGAAAGGAGGCAGGCACAAAGGGGAAGGGGGGAGAACAAGAATGGCAAACACCATCAGGTCCAGGGTGGCAAACTCACATCCCCTGAAAGTGACGGAGAAAATGGAGTCAACTCACGCTCACCTCCTGTGGCGCTGGGGACAGAGGCAGTTGTCATGGGGATGGACACTAAGGAGTGTATGTAGGGGCCAGCACTGTGGCACAGGTTAATCCTCCGCCTGCAGTGCCGGCATCCCATATGGGCACCGGCTCAAGTCCCAGCTGCTCCTCTTCCAGTCCAGCTCCTCTGCTATGGCCTGGGAAAGCAGTAGAAGATTGCCCAAGCCCAAGAGCCCTTGTACCCACAGGGGAGACCCCGAAGAAGCTCCTGGATTTTGGCTTCAGATCAGCTCAGCTCTGGCTGTTGCAGCCATTTGGGGAGTGAACCAGCAGATAGAGGACCTTTCACTATCTTTCCTTCTCACTGTCTGTAACTGTACCTCTCACACAACTAAATAATTTTTTTTAAAGAAGAGTGTATGTGAATTGGAAAAACAAAGCCAGAGTTTTACATGTGTGTGGTGTGTGTGTGTGTGTGAAACTCTACATCTGGCTGACTGGTCTGGCAACGATGACTGGTTTTGCCAACTAGGTTAGGTGGCAGTCGTTACTCATTATTTGAAAGAGATAATCTGTAGCTACAAAGGTTTTAAAAAATCTCTCGCTGGGAGCTGGGAACTCAACCCAACTCTCCCACATGGGAACTGGGAACTCAACCCAACTCTCCCACATGGGAGCTGGGAACTCAACCCAACTCTCCCACATGGGTGCTGGGAACTCAACCCAACTCTCCCACATGGGAACTGGGAACTCAATCCAACTCTCCCACATGGGAGCTGGGAACTCAATCCAACTCTCCCACGTGGGTGCTGGGAACTCAATTATTTGAGGCATCACTACTTCATCCCTGGAAGCTGGAGTCAGGAGCAGGATTCAGGCACTGAATCTCGACACTCTGATTTGGGGTGTCGAAGCCTGGTGTCTTAACCACTAGGCCAAATGCCTGCCCCCAAAGTTTTGACTAAACTATATTTAAAAAGTACACCATGGGGCTGGTATTGTGGCATCTGAACAGGTTAAGCCGCCACCTGCAATGCTGGCATTCCATATGGGCGCCAGTTCGAATCCTGGCTGCTCCATTTCTAGTACACCTCCCGGGAAAGCAGCAGAAGATGGCCCATGTACTTGAGCCCGTGTACCCACACAGGAGACCTGGCTGAAGGTCCTGGTTTCTGGCTTCGGCTTGGCCCAGCCCTGGCCATTGCGGCCATTTGGGTAATGAACCAGCAGATGGAGGATCTCTTTCTATAACTCTGCCTTTTGAATAAATAAAATAAATCTTTAAAAAAAAGAAATTCTCAAAAATGCACAAAAGTAGACAATATCAAAAGAAATCCTCCAATACCCATCACCAAACCCAAGGCTCTTTAAAAAAAAAAAAAGGAAAGAAAAGCACAAGGGGCCGGTGCTGTGGCTCAATAGGCTAATCCTCCGCCTGCAGCGCTGGCACACCGGGTTCTAGTCCCGGTCGGGGCGCCGGATTCTGTCCCGGTTGCCCCTCTTCCAGGCCAGCTCTCTGCTGTGGCCCAAGAGTGCAGTGGAGGATGGCCCAAGTGCTTGGGCCCTGCATCTGCATGGGAGACCAGGAGGAAGCATCTGGCTCCTGGCTTCGGATCAGCGCGGTGTGCCAGCTGCAGTGGCCATTGGGGGGTGAACCAACGGCAAAAGGAAGACCTTTCTCTCTGTCTCTCTCTCTCACTGTCCACTCTGCCTGTCAAAAAAAAAAAAAAAAAAAAAAACACACACACAAGGCACAATAAAAGCATTTTGTCAAAAACATCTTACCAGGAAAAGTGTATGGAAACAAACATTACTTCAATTTTCCCAACTCTTCCAAATATATGGGATCCAGAGCACAAGGTTCTTGTTGGAGGAGACACAAAAGCACTCAGCAGTCTAGATAAGGCTTGCTGGAGTGCTCTCGGGGTCTTTCCCAGAACAAGCGAAATGAGTACTTTGCCAGTCAGATAATTTTCAGTTCTTTGCTTACCACAAAATTTGGAGAACTTAACTGAGCTGTCAGCTGACAGATCATTAACAATAATTTTTGGTGACAGATGATGATGTAATTTTGTCATATATCTCAGAAGGAATTCAAGTAATTGAGTGTTACTGCTACAATAAAATGCCTTTATGTGAGCAACATGTCTCAGGGCTTACATCTGTGAAAATCAAAAATTTGAACTGACTCGATACATCCAGGGACACGTGAACTAACGGAAAAACACAAAGTCCTAGTTCATTAAGAAACAAACTCTCAATCGGAATTTATGCTTAAAGATTGTTTCTAAAATGTGTTTAAGCTCTTTCCATCAATTACGTGCCACCAAGAGCTGTCACAGAAGAAAATCTTGGTATAAGAGATTAAAAAAATTTACAAACTTTTTTTTTTTTTTTTTTGCAGGTAAAATATGACAGAGTGTGAGCCAGCATCCCATACAGGCGCTGGTCCTGGCTGCTCCACTTCCAATCCAGCTCCCTGTGAGTGACCTGGGAAAGCAGTGGAAGATGGCCCCTGCATCCATGTGGGAGACCCAGAAGAAGCTCCTGGCTCCTGGCTCCAGATCAGCCCAGCTCCAGGCATTGTCTGTAACTCAAATAAATAAATAAACTTTAAAAAAAAAACAAAAAAAAACCAACCGGGCTGGTGCTATGGTGTAGCGGGCTAGGCCTCTGTATGTGGTGACGACATCTCATATGGGCACCAGTTCTAGTTCCAGCTGCTCTACTTCAGATCCAGCTCTCCATTAAGTGCTTGGGCCCCTGCACCCACGTGGGAGATCTGGAAGAAGCTCCTGGCTTCAGATTGGCTCAGCTCTGGCCATTGCGGCCATTTGGGGAGTGAACCAGCAGATGGAAAACATCTCTCTCTCTTTAATTCTTCCTCTCAAGTAAATACATACATACATACATATATATATATATATATATATATTTTTTTTTTTAACAGGCAGAGTTAGACAGTAAGAGATAAAAACAGAGAGAAAGGTCTGCCTCCCATTGGTTCACCCCCCAAATGGCTGCTACGGCTGCCACACTGCGCCAATACGAAGCCAGGAGCCAGGTGTTTCCTCCTGGTTTCCCATGCGGGTGCAGGGCCCAAGCACTTGGGCCATCCTTCACTGCCTTCCCGGACCACAGCAGAGAGCTGGATCGGAAGTGGAGCAGTCGGGACTGGAACTGGCACCCATATGGGATGCCGGCACTTCAGGCGGTGGCTTTACCTGCTATGCTACAGCACTGGCCCCAGTGTCAACATTTTTTAACAGAATTGTAACCTAGCTCTTTAAAATGTATCCAGCAGAATATAAATGTAATCATAATTTTTATACCCATTATCAAGCATTTATGAAACATTAAAGTTTTAGCTCTGACAGATTTTTAAAAAAATGTATTTACTTGGCCGGCGCTGTGGCTCCCGGCTTTGGATCGGCGCAGTCCGGGCTGTTGTGGTCAACTGAGGAGTGAACCAGTGGATGGAAGACCTCTCTCTCTCTCTCTCTCTCTCTCTCTCTCTCTGCCTCTCCTCTCTGTGTAACTCTTTCATATAAATAAATCAATCTTTTTTTTTTTTTTTTTTGACAGGCAGAGTGGATAGTGAGAGAGAGAGACAGAGAAAAAGGTCTTCCTTTTTGCCGTTGGTTCACCCTCCAATGGCCGCCGCAGCTGGCGCGCTGCGGCCAGCGCACCACGCTGATCCGATGGCAGGAGCCAGGTGCTTCTCCTGGTCTCCCATGGGGTGCAGGGCCCAAGCACTTGGGCCATCCTCCACTGCACTCCCTGGCCACAGCAGAGAGCTGGCCTGGAAGAGGGGCAACCGGGACAGAATCCGGTGCCCCGACTGGGACTAGAACCTGGTGTGCCGGCGCCGCAAGGCGGAGGATTAGCCTGTTGAGCCACGGCGCCGGCCATAAATAAATAAATCTTAAAAAAATTTTTGACACTTGCAACAGACCGTACTCTCTTCATTTAAACTCAAGCTGAAAAATTCTATTTGTCAGGTAGAAAATGTCCAAAGGCTACATAGGGCCAAAGAAAGCGTGAAGGCCACTGTCTATCTCCACACATCCCTCAAACATCCCAAACCCCACACCCCAAGTCCAAGCTGCTCTTCCTCCCGCCACAGGTCAGCAGTGCTCGTCACCTGCTGGGACACTGGTACAAACTTCCGCTGCCCCCAGCCTTCTCAGCCAGCTGCTGGGCCCGTTAATTCAACTCTGCTCTGCTGATTCTGTCCTCTCCTTCTCCTACCACCACCCACACCTTCCTGGACACGAGCAGGAGACGAGATGGCCCTCTGGTTCCCTCTCCATCTTCCATTCCATGGCCAGAGCTATCAGTTCAGACCAAAGCCTGCCGAGCAGTCTCTAAACCCAAGCACCAGCATTACGACAGGCCTCTGCTTCCTTTCGCGGGCATCCCTTCTTTGTCTTTCTCCACTTCTCCTGGGGATCATTCACTGTGCCTTCAGCCAGTCCTGTACTTCCATGCCACAGACGCCAGCCCGGAGTCTCATCTTTCCCTGGGCAGCTCCCGTTCACCCACACGTCACACGGCTAAAACTCAAAAGGCAGCTGCAAGCAGTGCGGACAAGGAAGTGGGGTGACTGCAAGCCTCCAGTGCTGGGGAGCCAGGCTGGCATTCTTCAGGTGGATCAGTTACCACACACGGGCTCAGCGAAGGAAGCCAGCAGAAAGGGCCTCGTCCTGGATGACTCCACTCCCACGACATGTTCGGAACAGGCAACAATGAGTGCGGACAGAAAGCAGAGGAACGGGCTGCTGGGGGCCGGGGGCCCACAGAAAGCAGCCATTGATTGCTAATTGGTAGGGAGTCTCTCTGAAGAGAGACAAAAATGTTCTAAAAATTACACAGTGTGGATGGTTGAACAACCTAAGAACAAAAGGGGAAAAAAAAAAAAAAAACCAAACCCACAACTCCAGAGAATTGTATACTGTAACTCGATGAATATAAATTGTTGAGGGCCTTTGGGGAGTAAACCATTGGATGGAAGAACTCTAGCTTTGTATTGCTCTGCCTTTCAAGTAGATAAAAATAAACATTTTTTGTTTAAAGGGTTTTAAAAGCAGATTGCTGGTGTTGAAGTGCTCACTCCATCGCCCGCCAGGTGCAGGGCTCTATGTGAGGGATTTCATCTCCTTGTTTCTGTCTCCTCGCCCACAGAATGTAGCCGTCTCAGAAGACTTCCGACAAGCGGGTTCACACACACAACATCCAGCACAGCACGCAGCTGTCACGCAGTGGACCTGCACGTATGAGCTGTGAGGTGTCACTGTTCTGTCAGTCAGCTTTCTACGGCCACCACTGGTCTCTCCCCGGCTCATATTTGAAGGTCCTTAGGAAATGGGACCAAGCCTTGCTCTATTATCCATTCTTGCATTTCCCAAAGAGGAAGAACATCGTCACAGACTGGCAGCAAGACAGGAACACGGGCCACGGCAGCAACCCTGGGAATATCTGACGTCACCGAGGTCATGACCCAGCAGCACTAGGCAAATCTGATACAAACAAGGGCTCTTCTGACATGAGAGAAGATGGGGAAATACCGCAGCAGACAGCATTCCTCAAGATCTGCTTCCACCAAGGGATCTACCCCGCCCTCCGCCCAGTGTGGAGAAGGATCACGTACAGCATGCAGTCAACAGCCTTGCCCAAATGTGAACGTGGTACCCACACTTGCCAAAATGCCTCCGTATATTTCACTTATTAATTCTTACTGAGTGCCAGTCACAAAAAAGACACCACATGTTAGAGTCTGAAAATGTACAATTTTCTTTCCTAGGCAGACTTCCTCTCCACAGGACTAGAAGAGGTTCAGGTTATCAGTCTCCACATAGCCATGTGCAGCGTTCACACCAACATAAATCACAAAACCTGCATTTACGAAAATTTACTCAAAAGGTGAAAGGAATTCATGTCATTTCTTTTTCTTTTCTTTTTTTTAAAGATTGATTTTATTTATTTGAAAGTCAGAGTTACAGAGAGAGCTTCTTCCGGGTTTCCACACAGGTGCAGAAACCCAAGGATTTGGGCCATATTCCAGTGCTTTCCCAGGCCATAAGCAGAGAGCTGGATTGGAAGTGGAACAGCCGGGACTCGAACTGGTGCCCTTATGGAATGCTGGCACTTCACCTGCTAGACCACAGCACCGACCCCTGTCATTTCTTTTAACCACGGGCATCTGTCAAGTAGTATAATAGATCTAAAAACACATTAGATTGCATTTGGCATAAGCCAATGGGAAAAGCTAAAAAATTATCCATTAGAAAAAAAAAAATTCCTAGACCAAGGTGGTACTTGTAGAAGCAAATTCTTAGCACACAGTTTATTTATTAGAACCTAAATCATAATATGACATCTTAAATTCAGCATTACAGGGGTTGGTATGGCATGGGAATTAATCCTCTGCTTGCTGTACTGGTGTCCCATACGAGTGCCAACCCAAGTTCCAGCTGCTCCATTTTCAATCCAGCTCCCTGCTAAGGCGCTTGGGAAGCAGTAGATGATCAAGTACTTGGGCCCCTGCCAGCCACGAGGGAGACCTGGATGGAGTCCCAGGGTCCGGTTTCAGCCTGGCCCAGCCCTCACCTTTGCAGTCATTTAGCGATCTCTCCCTCTCCCTCCCTTTCTCTTTGTAACTCTGCCTTTCAAATAAATAAACTTAAAAACAAGACACTTCAAATATAGCATTACAGTACATACCAATAATTGAAGCAAAAATATCTTCTCCCAAAAATTCATGTAAACACTTCTCTCCAAGTGAGATTAAATTAAAATATCCCATTTCCAAATTCTTGCACTCAAGTATGATCATCAGTAAGATAGGAAAGTGCTATTAGCAATAAAATATTTTAGGCTGGAACCAAACATCTTAAAGGCTGGCAGACACCCAGAGCGCTTGGACTCCCTGGTTGAGATCAGATAACTGAGAGGCCACCAGTTCACTCTGCCAAGGCAGCCACGGCCACCCTAATCTAGTGGCCCTACATTCCCTCCACACACAACTTCCAGCTTTCTCACCACCCTCTGACAGATACTGCTGTGGGGTTCACTTCTTACTGCGTTTATGGAGCCCCCTTGGCCTTTATTTTCAAGAACAAAAGCTGTGCTTTAAAAACTCACTCCACTATCCTGTTCAGCCGTTATTCCTTCGGGCATCCCAGAATCATTAAAGTTTGTAACCTCAAACTCAAAGTGCCTGCTGATAAAGTAGGAGGAAAAATACTTTAACCTTGGTACACAACAGATGTTAAAGAAATATTTGCTGAGTGAACGAACCCAACAAAGATGCCATCTGTCTCAACAATCTCAGGTCAGGGTACAGATCACACAGCCCAACCTAGATGCAGTAGCAAGGATGCTTTCTGTCATGGTTTTTGAATAATTATGGACTTGGTGGAAACCAGAAGCATCTTGCTAGGGAGATAAAAATACAGAGGAAACGCTGTTCTACATTGGTTCTGCAGTGTTCTCAACACCCTTGATGTGAGCGGGTTTGAGGGGAAACGACAAGGCAAGGTCATCAGCTGGCTTTGTGAAGTTTACCCAGGGAAGCCTGGCGGCCAGAGGGAGGGAACTCAGCGCTCGCTTGTTCCCGGTACAGCGCGCACTTTAGCCTCACTTCCAAGGTGGGCCCTGGGATTTACTTTTCATTTCGCTAAGTAAAGCAAAGCCCCAGGGTGCTGGCTTCCGACCTCTGCTGCACGTAGGACTCGCTGGGGGATTTCTAGAGAGCACACCGGTTCCCAGGCCCAGACACTCGTTTGCTGGCACGGGGGACTCTAACACGCAGCCGCTCTGGGAAGCCACGGGCGACTTGCAGGAACTTACACCTGAGGCCGCACGATCTTCAGCTGAGTGAGGATGTCCTTCTGCACCCTGGGGTTGGCTGTGGCCGTGAGCGCCATCACCGGGACAGACGGGAACTTCTGGCGAAGCATGTTCATTCTCTTGTAGTCTTGACGAAAATCGTGTCCCCACTAGTTGGAACAAAACACTGTTTTTCAGGCTGTTTGGACTTTCCTTATATAAAAAGCAAACACTGGCTGATATACTAGGAACAACTTTATTCTTCAATGAAATAGCAGGAGAGCTCACTCAGCGTGGGTTTGTCTCTGCTCTACAAATACATCTGCTTTGGGTGGCATACACGTGTCGAGACTTCCAGACAAGAGACAGACTTACCTGACTGACACAGTGCGCTTCGTCAATGACAAAACGCGCCAAGAGCTTCCTCTCGTACAGATTCTCCAGGGTGGAAATCAGCCTGTTGCTGGCACAGACCTAGACCAGAAACACACCAGACATTTAAACTCAGCATCACGCTGATGATGTCGCCTTCTCCCAGCTGAAGCGGGATTAAAATCTCCGTAGAGAGTGGGTCCTCATTTGGATCTACGGAGAGAACAGCAGAAGCCCTGAACATGGCGCCCGGAGCCACAAGCACATCTAGCACCCACACCCTGACAGGGACGGAAGCCGGCTTCAGGGCGCTCTCACTGGTGCCGTCTAGGACAATTGGAACATCAGAATGTAGACTTCTAATTGACCGTCACTCACCGAGTAAATGAAGACTGCTTGGGTTTGCACTGATACAAACAGGAAGTATGTGGAATCCGGGGAAGCCTGCTCCTCCACTATGGTAGAATGCCCACCAAATAAGGAAAATCATGATTTGGCATTCATTGCAGTCCTCACTGATTGGGGAAGGGAGTGAGGTGAAAGGCTGATGAGATGAGTCAAAGGACACTATACAGACTCAAAGCGCCCCACAGCAGGGGACCTGCACATTACAAAGGCCAAAAGGAGAAAAAGGCCTGACTGCAGGGGAGAGGCCTGCCGGGCACCTTAACCAGGTGCCCAGGTAATGACATCATTATGGGCTGAATGGCCCCAGAGTGCTTCCTGAGATATTCCTGCCAAAGCCAACAGGGAACAGCGGGAACCTAATCAGGAGGAAAGGCAAACTGAGGGGCGGGACCCAGAAACGAGCGGCCTTCACAGCCGTCAGAATCAGCACAGGCAGAGTGCAATGGCTCAAAAGAGATGGATCTGGGACATTAGTGAAACTGGAACAAACTTTGTAGATTAAGTAATGTTACTGTAACAATGTGCATTTCCTGACACTGATTAATCATACTGAGATTATCTAGGATAAAATTCCTGACGTTTAGGAAATGCACAGTGTAGTATTTAGGGTTGCTTTTCACTTCCTCTCAAATGTGTGAGGGGAAAACATAGAGAAAGAAAGAACAATGAAGTGATCATAGTAGTGTTCTGGTGAAATTTATAAAGGAATTCCTTACGCTATGCTGTACAGCAAAAAACATGTCAAAACTTTAAAACATTCATGAGTATTTCTTGTAGCCTTTAATAGTATATTTTAAAACAATGATATGCATACAAACCTTCTCTGGAGTAACATACAGAAGTTTTATTATTGGGTCTTTTTTTGATAACTGGAGGTAAATACTCGCAGCTTCCGAATCAGTCTTATCGCCTGTTAGATAGGTAGCTGGAATCTAAGCACAAAAGTAATAAATGATTCAACTTTTACACAGTAACCTGACTTTAGAGTCTATTTATTCTTAGGCCTTCACATACTTTCTAGGTCACACATTTGACCTCTCGAGAGATATAATCGGGGCGGGCACTGTCACAGCAGTGGGTTAAGCCACCACCTGGGGTGGCCATGTTTCACAGGGAAATCCTTGCTCTATTTCCGACCCAGCTTCCTGCTCATGTGCCTGGGAGGCAGCGGATGATGGCCCAAGCGTTTCAGTCTCTGACACCTGTGTGGGGGAACTGGGTAGAGGTCCTGGCCCAGCCCCAGCTGCTGCCGACATGTAGGGGCTGAGCCAGTGGATCAAAGAGTTCTCTGTCTCTCTCCCTTTCTGTCACTCTGCCTTTTAAGAAAAGGGGAAGTAATCTCAACACAATAACAAATAACCAGTGCATGCATTTTAAAAACCCTTATTAAGCACAACTCAAAATAGTCTCTCTATTGTTCACTTCCTTTTCTGGGGCTGATTTACTTTTCCTCTTTTCAACAGGAGAAATATGAATTTAGCATCTAAGAGATTACAGACCAAGTGTATGGCTTCTTCTTCTTTTTTTAAAAGGCTAATATATCTTGGGGGTTTTAATGCATAATGACACTAAAAAGGCCACAACAACACAGACGCCTGGACAATGGCCACCTTCATTGTATTAAGGCATTTTTGGGAAGAAAAATCAAAAACCAAATCAGTGGTCTTGTTGACAGATTGTGACTCACAACCGAGAAAACACTCTTGGTTGATCACAATATGAAGAATTTAGGGGAACGCATTCATATCCTTCCTTAAATTCAGCCCTAAGGAAGAGACATATGTGTGTGGGCACGTGCATGTGGCTGCATTTAGGATACAAGGGAGAGAGAACTATGCTGACTGGCAGACGCAGAAAAGGAAATCCTTTTATATTAAAAAAAAATCCACATCAGCAAAATATAGGTTTTTAAAATACATTTTTGTAGAATAAAATCAGATTGAATTATGAACCACAGGTTACCTGTATTAGAATTTCCAACAACTTGTGCTCAACCGTACAACTTAATCAACTGGCGCATTCTTTCTGACAAGTCATGAGGTCTTTCATAAAAACGCTGTCAGATACCCAGAACACAGCAACAGAGTCGTTTCTAAGGCAAGCTTTCACTAGCGTTTCTGTCTAACTTACATCCAAGGAGGTCAGCTTTTGGACTTGATCCACTATTAGTGATCTCAAGGGGGAGATGACAATAGTAACTCCAGGAGAAATGCAGGCGGGCAGCTGGTAACACAAACTCTTACCACCTCCTGAAGGGGAAACAACACAAAAATACCTGTCAGGTTCTATCTTGAGAGCAAGAAGTTACAAAGGAAGCCACATACAATATTAATAGGACACCAAGAGATACTGCCCATGGTGCCAACAACTTGCTACACAGAAACGAGGCAAGCTATTCAGCCAATCTAAATAATGTGTAAAAATACTCTTTCAGCACATCTTATATAGTTAAATAAAATAGTAAAAGCAAGAATCAGGGCAGGAAATTTAAATGCAATGGAATTGCTTGAAAAACTCCTTGGGAAATCAAGGGATCTCTAAAAATCATTATAACAGGATTAAAAGACTTACTTTCTATACAACACTTAGGAGTTAGAATGTAATAAAATACACAGTTCTAAAAACCACAACAACATGGCTTACTATTCCTATGAGGACCCAGAAGGCACTTTTATGACCTCAGTTTTTCTTAAAATTCATTAATTAACAAATTTTAGCTGGAAGGCAGAGACAGAGAGAGAGAGGCTTCTCACTCTTTCCATTTCACTCTTCAAACACCCACAGCATCTGTACGTAACACAGGTCTCCATCTGAGCGGCAGGAGCCCAGTCACTGCAGCCATCAGGCTGCCTCAGCAGGAAGCTGGGATCAGGATCAGGAGCGGAGCTGGGAACTCTGATATTGGACATGGGCATTCCAAGCGGTGTTTTAACCAGGAGGCCGAATGCCTGTGCCTTGAATGTACACAAACCACAAGTTTGAATTAGGGTAAAAGGAACCTTAAAAGTGCCTCCTTGACGGAAGGGAATTTGGCGTAGCAGTTAAGACAGGAAATGGGACGCCTGCGTTCTGTGCAGGAGAACCTGGTTTGAGCCCAGCTCTCCCACTCCTGACCCAGCTTCCCGGCAATGTGCACCCTGGGAAGTGGCAGTGATGGCTCAAGTACCTGGGTCCCTGCCACTCAGCCAGGAAACCAGCACGGAGTTCTGGAATCCAGGCTTGCGTCTGGCCCAGCCGTGGTTGTTGTAGGTGTTTGGGGAGTGGGGGACTGGTACAGTGGTGCAGTGGGTAAAGCTGCCACCTGCAGTGCTGACATCCCATATGGGCGCCAGTTCAAGTCCCGGCTGCTCCATTTCCAATCCAGCTCTCTGCTATGGCCTGGGGAAGCAGTGTAGGATGGCCCAAGTCCTTGGGCCCCTGCACCCATGTGGGAGACCTGGAGGAAGCTCCTGGCTCCTGGCTTTGGATCAGACAGCGCCGGCCGTAGCAGCCATTTGGGGAGTGAACTGGTGGATGGAAGACCTCTCTCTTTCTCTGTGTGTAACTCTGACTTTCAAATAAATAAAAAATATTTAAAAAAAAATGCTACTATCTAAACTAACATCACTTAAATCTGAAAAATGGGTTGAAAAAATTCAGACACGCAGTCAACATTATTTAACAAAGATGTCAGTGACTAAGCAAGTAAAGGGCAGAGGGAGGAGGCGCACAGGACTGCAATCCCAGATGCTCCGAGCCGCCCCAGCTCCCTGGGAGACGCTCTCGCTTTCGTGGAGAAAGCTGAGCAGCAGCGGCAGCATCATGGGAAGTCCTGGACTCCCCCAGACTGGGGCGAGGAAGCACTTCGCTCACTGCTTTGCACCTGACCGCCCTGACTCTCCGGGGAGCAGGCATATTTATCATCATCCTAGCACCGCACAGCAGAGCTGTGTTCTAAGCCAGGCCACTCCCCAGAGCTGAGGGGTTGACCCACCATGCAACATCAGTGTGCGTCAAACCTGCTGCACTTACCAGACTTATTCAGAGAAAAGGAAAAACTGCCAAGGAGAAGTTCTGGATTAATTCGATACAGTGAGCTTTGAGTTGAAGATCTTAAAGGGCTATAAACCCGACCACGTTACCAACGGGAGCAGAGGACTCGAGCTCACACAATTGCCTCCTCAGCCACGGGAGGTTAAGAGGTCCCTCAGTGGCAGAGATGCTGTGGAGGTGTTTTCTGCATTCCTGTTAAAGGCTTTCATTTGACATCTGCCAATGTGTTGCTGCCAACTGCTGTCTAAAAATACCTACCGGTGGGCATCAGGATGAAACAGTCCTCCCCAAGCAGAGCCGCGTTGATCGCCTCTAGCTGATTCGTTCTAAAATTATGTAGACCAAATTTTTTGTGAAAAATCTTCATCATGTCTTTTGTATGGGGAAAATTAAGACCTTGGAAACGCTCATGTTTCAGATTTCCAGATGCTAAACTTCGCGCAGGCTTGTCTGGGAAAACAATCAAGGTTAAGAAATGAGAGTGCACGGGGGTAACAAGCCCACATCAGCATTCACCCCACCAGAGTCGCCTGCACAGGTCTCCCTGGGGCTCATGTTTCTTATTTCTGATTGGTGCACTGTCTATGGGGCGTCATGTGATGTCTCAACGCATAGACCTATTGCGTGCAACGGTGTTCAAATCAGGGTAAACATATCTATATTCTCAAACACTTATCATCTCTCTTAAGGTGAAAACAATAAAAATCTTCTCTTCTGGGTTTTTGGAAAATATTCTAGTCTTTTAAAGAAAATACCGCATGGGGCCAGTGCTGTGGTGTAAGCGGGTAAAGCCGCCACCTGCAGTGCCGACATCCCACATGGGTGCCAGTGCGAGTCTCAGCTCCTTCACTTCCAATCCAGCTCCCTGCTATTGCACCTGGGAGGGCAGCAGAAGGTGGTACAAAATTTCAGGCCCCTGCCACCCATATGGGAGACCTGGGTGAAATTCCTGGATTCTGACTTCAGCTTGGTGCAACCCGGCCATTGTCTCTCTCTCTCCCTCTGTAACTCTGCCTTTCAAATCAATCAATCAATCAATGAATCTTAAAAAACAAAAAACAAAAAACAGAAAACACCACACACAAGAATTACCTAGAGAGCCGCCCCCCTCCACAGCTCTCTTCTCCAGCCGGCTACCAGCTTTCCTCACCAGTGAGCCCCCAAAGCCTCCACAGCCTGCTAGACCCAGAGCTGAGCGTCCCCCAGCCCTCGCTGTGGCACCTGCCATTCCTGCTCGTTCCTGCCTCTTCTTCTCCTGCGACCTTCAGGGTGACCGTGTCTCTTCTGCTGGCCTGGAATTCCCTGTCCTGGCTTTTACTTCTCCCACCTGCCCTTCGGACTTGGGAAGGACTTTCTGATACCTTACACGTTCTTTCCTGGGCCTTGCTAGAACGAGGATGGCACAGCCCCTCGTGCACAGAATGCCCAAGCTTCTATCTCCCAAGATGCTTCCACCTGAACGACTCTCAACACTCCGGGCCCCGCCTCAGCTCGTCTCCAGATCCAACTCTGCCTCCTGGTCACTGTCCATGGTGTCACAGCTGTCCTGGTCACCTGGCCCGAGATATCTTTCCTAACGTCTCCCACATCCGCCCTGCTCTGCACCCTGGCTCAGCACACGGAGTGACAGGTACTCGTGCCAGTCCTGGCAGCCACTCTAACCCCAACACTCAGTCCTCTCAAACATAATTGCCAACGTCAAGTGTGACACATTATAACATGATACAAAAATAAATTAATGGTTATTTTAAAGGTCACAGCACTAACTGTCAGAACAACTTCTGAGGTATTAAGTTGTCAGTAGCAAAAGCAGGGAGTGCTGGTCTTCGTGCAGCCTTACACACAGACACTTGTTTCCAGGAAGCACTGTGATAACTTCACAGCGTTGATGTTAAGGCTTTAAATTAATTTTGGCTTTTCCTTGGAGCCTTTACAATGGCTAATCTCACCTCCCCCCAAAACTTCTATCACTTTAACTGTGCGCTCCAAAGGGCAGGAACCGTCTCTACTGCTTTATATGTGTATGAACAGAGCCCACACAGTGCACAGCATGGAGTGAGCCCTCAATACGTGTGTGCTGAATGAATGAAAAGGACTCTAGGCCCCAAGAAACAATTTGATTGCTTCCACATCCTTAGATGGCCTCACAGTTAATTATTCTAAGACATAAAACATGTTTCTCCAGGACAGTGCTGTGGCACAGATCACCTGCGATGCTGGCATCCCATATGAGCACTGGTTTGAGTCCCAGCTGCTCCACTTCCAATCCAGCTCCCTGCTAATGTGCCTGGGAAAGCAGTGGAAGACGGCCCAAGTGCTTAGGTCCTGTCACCCTCATGGGAGACATGGATGGAGTTTCAGGCTCCTGGCTTTGGCCTGGTCCAGCCCTGGCCACTGCAGCCATTTGGGGTATGAACTAGTGGATGGAAGAGCTCTCTCTACCTTTCAAATAAAAAAATAAGCAAACAAATCTTTGCGGGGAAGAAAAAGTTTCTCTACTTCATAAATTAATCAATTCTCATCAATCCAGAATTCTAAAAATATATACACTTTCAGCACATAAATTCATCTTTGCTTTTTCCCATCCCCAAATCATTAAAAACTTGGCCCTCAGAGCTTTATTGTTTTAGGGACTAAAGAACCGTACTTGAAAGGCACATTTGTAAATGACTTTGGAGCTTTACTACAATAGGTGATAATTACACACTTTACAAAACTACAGCTGCGGCACACACAAAAGAGCAACTTGCTTTTGAAACTGTGCTTTGTAATTCATATCATCAGTAGAAATTTGCACAGAAACAATGTGACTTCCAGCCAACCCTGACTTGCTGTGGTTTCTGTTACACAATTCCTACTTTGGACAGTTTTGGTTCCCTGTACTATATACGCGTTCGATTTATCCTGAACTTACCAGCGTCATTCTGAACTGACTCCGAGACATGTCTGCGGTGAGCGGTGGACACCACGGGAAGACAGCTGGTCTTGGCCGAGGAAATTCTCTCCGATGCTGACCTCGCGGGGCCCCCTTCCCTGATAGGGTGATAGGCAGCTGTGGAGGACTTGTTGGCCGCTAAACTATGCATTATATCTTCCCAGTCGTCGTCATCATCAAAGTCGTCTATGTCAAAGTCGTCGACGTCACAGGCGGCCCGGGCGTCTCTCGCTGCATCATTCGCTGAAGCCCTGTGCTGGCTCTGGTCCCTCACGGCCGTGCTGGTGAGCACGTGTCCTGGGAAGTAGCAGTTTCCATTTCTTTGTCCCGTCCTTGGGGTTTCAGCCCAGTTGCCACTCACGAAGGACTTGTGTAAGTGGGAACTGAATGAGGGTCCTTCAGAGAGATGCTTTGTGGGAGCTGAGAGTTCCGTCTTTCCTGGGGGAGCGGTCAAACATTTCCCATTGGAAAGAGAATTTGAGGGGAGGTGTGGAAAAGTTGGCGCCTTAACAGAATCCCCCACAGAGCAGGACTCCCCATCCACAGGGCTTCCCAAGGAATCAGGCCCGACTTCCCACAGTGAACCAAGAAGGCTAGTCTTGTTTCTAGTAAAATCTGCTTCGGCCAGGAGTTTCCTTCTGAAGAGACAAAACAGAACAACGTGTTAAACACAGTAGTCTACTATGGTTGGCCACAAAGTGTATCTTCCAACAGAAATCGTGGAAAATGTATCCTCTCTCCCTCAATCTAAAAAATCTGAATTTAAGTGCTACAGGAATGGTCTGAAGAGTGAGTCCATTTAGAACAGAACAGAGTCCCTTGACAATCACCCTTAGGCAATGCCAGAAAGCCCGGATGATTCGCCCTGTCCACTTTGGATGTAAGAGTGGGGGAAATGCAATCAGACGCATTCTAGAAGGAGTGAAATCAAGGTACCTCATGTCCCGCTGGTGGAGCAGCTCGTTCCCACCCTCCAGAGCTCTCAGTGCCTCAGCAGGGATGGCATCAACTAACGTACAGATGTGCTCCATCACGTGAAGCAGCCGCTGCTGCACAGGGATCGGCCGAGCTGCAAAGCAATGGTGCTGTTAACAGTCTCCCTTAGAAACAAAAGACTTAAGATTCTGAAGACCACAGGTGTGCAATGTGAACCACTGTAAAACAAGATCATAGACAACCAGACGTGTCCTTTTATCTGCCTGTGAATTAGCCTGGAATCAGATTGTCTCTAAGAATAGAGAATATGTAAGTGTATTTCCATTCAATCTCATGACCATTAATAACAGTTCTCTTAGGGTAACCACGGTTGTTGGAAGGTGCAAAGCTCTTTCAGCTTACTATGTTTTTATTAACTATGAGGTAAGGGCTGGACGGGCAAGAACTTCAGCGCTAACAGCACCGCACCTGGCTTTGCTTTGCCCGACTCCCTCCGTGGGCATCTGGTGTGAGGCAGCCTGAAGGGAATCAGCTCTGGGAGACTTTTTTTAAAATTTAAATTTACAATTTTTTTTTAAGTTTTAAGCTTTTTATTCAGTGGGAGAAACGCATAGGAGAGTGAAGGCCCTATCGAAGAGAGAGAGGGAAATCTGGATTCACACCAAGTACCAGGAGCCAGCTACATGGAGAAGCATGTAGGCCATAAAGCATGGGGCACGTGGCCCGAAGGCAAGGGGGCAGCAAGTGGGTCCAGCACCAAAGGGAAAAGGGCCCAAAAAAGGGCTGGGCTCACCGCATCCCAGGTCTTTAATCCCCTTCCAAAGGGGAGTGGTCAATTAGCCTGAGTGGCTGGTGGGCACACAGGTGAGACCTTTTTTTTTTTTTTAAAGATTTATTTATATGAGAGAGAGAGTGACAGAGACAGAGGGACACATATACACATCTTCCATCTGCTGGTTCACTCCCCAGATGGCCACAACAGTCGGGGGGGGGGGGGGGAGGGAGGCGGGCAGGCAGGACAAAGCAAGGAGCCAGGAACTCCATCCAGGTCTCCCATGTGTGTGGCAGGAGCAGCCCAAGCACTTGGTCCACCGTCTGCTGCTCTCCCAGGCATTGGCGTTAGCAGGGAGCTGCGGAGCTGGCACTCTGACATGGGATGCTGGCCGCTGCCTGTGGCGGCCTAACCTGCTGCACCACAACACTGGCCCCAGCTCCAGTCTTTACAGACCAGCTGTGAAAGAGGACCTCCCTTTCAACAAGCTGGACCACCGCTGCTGGCGGTCTCTCCGTCACCACACAAGGAAGGACAGCTTGTGGATAAGAACAACATAAAGGAAGGCAGAAAACAGGCTAGAAGGAAATGAGGGGCTGAGACAGGATCCAGCCCGGGAAGAGGGGGGAGCAGGCAAACAAGAGAAAGCCTGAGGACGCCAGCCAGCTGGCTCCGGGGCCTGGGTTACCTATGTGACGAGAACTAGAATGTCACAGGAGCTGGGGTTTTAGACGTAGTCAAGACGAGGTGGTTTAGGGTAGCGAGGACGACCCCTGCTCCGCCTCTAGTCTCTAAGGGATATGGGAGAAAACCCAGTGCGGCGAGCTGCAGGGGGGCTCAGGAGAGACAGAGGGAAGAAAACGCTCCACGCTGGGAAAGGAACAGACACTGGCTGCTGAGTGACAGCGGTCAGCCAAAGGACTCCGAGGCAGGAGGCAGAGGAGTCAGGACCAAGCAGCTGTGAGAATGGCTGGGGACGGAGGAAATGGGTGGGAGGTACGTGATGGTAAAAGTGGAAGCGCTAAGTCCCCACGTGACTGTTTTCTATGAAAGCAGAATGGACAGGAGACTGGGCAGTGTCTGACAGGCCAGAGAGAGACGCAGGAGTCCCAGCTACTGGGGAGGCGCTCAGGTCTCTAAGGAGACCAAGGAGATGCACAGGCAGGACTCGGGGCCTGGCCACTGATACAGAGGCATCCGGCACCATGGAGTGGAGCAAAGCGAAGACACACACACACACACACACACTGTTGTAACTTTCAAAAACACTTGAAGGTGACTGCCCAAAGCCACAGGCTGGTGATCTTGATACCAATTCAAGGGGAAATTCTAGAACATGCTATCGAATGCCTGGTTTGTGAGCTGTAAGGAAGGGAACAATTACAGAGATATCAAGAGTTCATAAAGGGCCGGCGCCATGGCTCAACAGGCTAATCCTCCACCTAGTGGCGCCGGCACACCGGGTTCTAATCCCAGTCGGGGCGCCGGATTCTGTCCCGGTTGCCACTCTTCCAGGCCAGCTCTCTGCTGTGGCCAGGGAGTGCAGTGGAGGATGGGCCAAGTGGTTGGGTCCTGCACCCTATGGGAGACCAGGATAAGCAACTGGCTCCTGCCTTCGGAATGGCACGGTGCGCCGGCCGCAGTGCGCCAGCCGCGGCGGCCATTGGAGGGTGAACCAATGGCAAAAGGAAGACCTTTCTCTCTGTCTCTCTCTCACTGTCCACTCTGCCTGTCAAAAAAGTAAAAAAAAGAGTTCATAAAACCAGACCAGGCATCTTCACGATTTCCTTCCATGAAAGGGTTACTAGACTAGCAGGGAACAATGGCTACCACTCCCCAAGGGCCCAGGGCACCTGACACTCTGAGCCCCACTCACCCAGGGCCCAGGGCACCTGACACTTGAGTCCTCACAATTGAGGCAGGTGCTCCTTTCCTCATTCTATGGAAGAACAGGTACAGAAGTTAAGGAGCCTTCGACGGTGGGGGGGGGGGGGGGAGGAGGAGGAGGAGGAGGAGGAGGAGGAGGAGGAGGGAGCTGTGTCAGTGGCAGGTCTGTGTCTCTCTAGAGCCAAGGCCCATCCCTTCCCTGGGGCCTCTTGGAGTCCTGTGACCAGGTCCACTGCACGCACAGGGACAAGGGAGAGAAACGTGGCTTCATGGGGGATTTGTGACTCGCTGAACAACAACAACAAGTGATGATGCACAGACTGGCGTCAGCTGTGGAGGCCTGATGACATTCTGCAGGACTGTCCTTGCCCCTGTCCTCGCTGACCATTTTATCAGTGAAAATGAGTGACACAGAGAAGGCCTAGTTCACAGGTTATCAGTGGATGTTTAAGGGCCTCCAGGCTGTTGGGCTGGGGCCCAGCCCTTCTGCTGTCTGGATCCAACCCTCCTGAATCTTCATGTGTAAAAATAAGGATGACAGAAACCACGTTAAAGGGCTGGCGTGAGGCTTATACTAATACTGGGAGGTGTTTAGGAAAGCATCCAGGACATCAGATAGAACATCTCCAACAATGGACTCAGAGACCAAAACAAAAGAAGTTCAGAGGGAACAAAACAACACATGGATAACACTGCACGTGTGCACGTACACGCCCTGCACACAACACAGAACAACACGGCACAGACAGCACGAAAGAGCTCATGGAAATTCACTAGACAAAAATGGAATATGCCATAGAAGAGTTAAAGAGAAACTATAAAAATCTAACAGAGAGACAGCAAATAGAAAAAATAACTAATAGAAGTCTAACATTCAAATAATAGAAGTCCCAGGAAAAGTGAAAGAGAAAATGCAAGAAAAGAAAATCAGAAATATTTCTATAAGGATACAAATCTACCCGATCCTTCCCTCCCTTCTCCCCCTTTCCTCTTCTTGCTCTCTCTTTTTTTTTTTAAAAGATTTATTTATTTATTTGAAAGGAAGAGTGACAGAGAAGAGAGGGAGAGACAGAGAGAGGTCTTCCATTTTCTGGTTCACTCCCCAAATGGCTGCAATGGCCAAGGCTGGACCAGGCTGAAGCCAGGAGCCTGGAACTCCATCCCAGTCTCCCATATGGGTGCAGGGGCCCAAGCACTTGGACCATCCTCCACTGCCTTCCCAGGTGCATTAGCAGCAAACTGGATCTGAAGTGGAGCAGCAGGGACTTGAACTTTTAACCTGCCGTACCACAAAGCCAGCCCTGAGGCACCAATTTCTGGACAGAAAGTGCCCCTGGGAAGCATGAATCACGGGTGGGACTGCTATGTTTCAGAAATACATGAAACAAGTAAGCAAAAAAGATTAAACTGTAAATGAACGTCCAGACCACAGCTTTTAGGAGGGAGAAGCAGAAGGACAGGTCTGGAGACCAGGGCCGGCACTGTGGTGGAGTCGGTCAAGGCTCCATCTGTGGTGCCAGCATCCCAGGTGGGTGCTGGTTCGAGTCCCGGCTGCTCCTCTTCTGATCCAGCTCTGTGCTATGGCCTGGGAAAGCAGTAGAAGATGGCCCAAGTGCTTGGGCCCCTGCATCCACGTGGGAGACTCAAAGGAAGTTCCTGGCTCTTGGCTTTGGCTTGGCTAAGGCCATTGCAGTCACCTGGGGAGTGAACCAGCAGATGGAAGATCTCTCTCTGTCTCTCCCTCCCTCTCTCTAGCTCTTTCAAAAAAAAAAAAAAAAAAAAAAACAACAACAATACAGCTTAAAAAAAAAAAAGGCCCACTGCAGCCTGTGGTACGCAGAGGGTTAAGCTGCCTCTTGGGAGAACTGCATCCCATATCGGAGTTGAGTCCTGGTGACTCTGCTTCTCTCCAGCTTTGTCAGTGCATCCTGAGGCACAGCAGGTGATGGCCCAAGTGCTCGGGCCCCTGTCACCCACGTGGGAGACCCAGGTGGAGGTCTTGGCTCCTGGCTTCAGCCTGGCCATCCCCTGCTACTGCAGACATTTGGGGAATGAATGTGGATGATCTTTCTCTTTCTGTAGCCCTACCTTTCAAGTAGAATAAAAAATTAAGCAGTGGGGCCAGCGCTGTGGTGTAGTGGGTAAAAGCCACTGCCTGCACCAGCTCTCTGCTATGGCCTCAGAAAGCAGCGGAAGATGGCCCAAGTTCTTGGGAGACCCCGGGGAAGCTTCTGGCTCCTGGCTTCAGGTCAGCACAGCTCCGACCATTGTGGCCACCTGGGAGTGAACCAGCAGATGGAAGACCCCCCCCCCCCCCGCCTCTCTTTCTCTCTGTGTAACTCTGACTTTCAAGAAAATAAATAAATCTTTTTTAAAAAAATTAAGCAGTAAACATCTAAAACATTTTTTAAAAAATATTTATTTGAAGGGCAGAGTTAGAGAGAGGGAGAGTGAGAAAGGGAAAGACACAGAAAGTGAGGTCTTCTAACTGCTGGTGCACTCCTCAAATGGCCACAACAGACAGAGCTAGGCCAGGCTGAAGCCAGGAGCCAGGAGCTTCTTCTGGGTCTCCCATGTGGGTGCAGGGGCCCAAACACCTGGGCCATCTTCCACTGCTTTCTCAGGCACATTAGCAGGGAGCCGGATCGGAAGTAGAGCAGGTGGGACATGAACCAGCATTCACATGAAATGCCGGAGTCCCAGGTGGAGGGTTAACGCCACATGTGGGCCCCAGTAAATGTTTTTTTAAAAAGACCCAATATATTTAGCCTGGGAGGGGGAGGAATAAAACTCCTAGAAGCTCTATATTTATCTCACAAGGATTAAAGTTATAGGGAGGAAAATTTTGGCTCAATATGAGAAATATTTTTAAAGCAATTTTTAAAAAAGGATTTATTTATTTATTTGTAAGTCAGAATTTCAGAGGAAGAGGGACAGAGAGAGAGAGATCTTCCATCCGCTGGTTCACTCCCCAGATGACTGCAAAAGCTAGAGCTGTGTCGATCTGAAGCCCGGAGCTTCTTCTGGGTCCCCCACATGGGTGCAAGGGCCCAACCAGTTGGGCCATCCTCTGCTGCTCTCCCAGCCATATTAGCAGGAAGCTGGATCAGAAGTGGAGCAGCTGGGACATGAACCGGCACCCACATGGGATGCCCACACTGCAGATGGTGGCTTAACCCACTGTGCCAACCCCAAGAAATACTTTTCTAATTCTAACAAGCAGCATTTTCAAGACAGAGAATGTACCTTGTAAGAGCATGAGGTTAGCACATGCTGGCTGATGGATGATTCTGACATTAGAATCTGTAAATCTGCCATTTCACGCTGCATTGCCACAGATTTGGAAGCACAATCTTACGCTGTTTGCAAAATTAAGTAGCTGAATTATGTGACTCATCCAAACACTCTGTACCTTCACAGCCCGCTGTGGTTTCTGGATCAGGCTCCTGCGGGGTGAGTTTCTCGGGTTTTGACAAAAGGTCTTGTGGTGGGCTAAGGACATCCTTCTCTCTGTGCGAGGTGTCCAGGTCCTTCAACACACTACAAAGTAGAAAGTTAAACCAATCATGCCATAGACCAGAACACATGCATAATTTTTTCTGCAACTGGCCGACAGATCACAGGAAAGAGGAGCATGGCTTCCTACTCCCCCTGTTCTAACACCTCTCAGCTGGCCCTTGGTCCTCCACCTTCTGAATATAAGAGGCCTTTTCAGCTGTCTCTCTCGTCGGTCCTTTCAGTAACCGCTGGTTCCAGTCTCAAGTATCACACTCCTCACAGGCCCTGCATTGTCTGTTTTGGGGGGTTTTGTCCCTTCTCTTCTCCCAATTTCAAAATCTGTGCTTCCAATGTATTTTAAGAGTTATTTATGGGGCTGATGCTGTGGTGTAGCAGGTAAAACTACCGCCTGCAGTGCTGGCATCCCATATGGGCACAGGTTCAAGTCCCGGCTGCTCCACTTCTTATCCAGCTCCCTGCTAACGCACCTGGGAAAGCAGCGGAAGATGGCCCAAGTGCTTGGGTCCTTGCACCCAGGAGGGATACCTGGAAGAAGCTCCTGGCTCCGGATCTACCCAGCTCTGGCCATTGCAGCCATTTGGGCAGTGAACTAGCAGATGAAAGCTCTCTGTAACTTTGCCTTTCAAATAAATAAATAAATCTTTAAAAAAGGGGGGGGGGGCAGGCAGAGTTACAGAGAGAGACAGCGAGATTCCATCCACTGGTTCACTCCCCAGATGGCAGCAACGGCCAGGATTGGGCCAGGCTGAAGCCAGGAGCCAGGAGCTTTATCTGGGTCTCCCACCTAGGTGCAGGGGCCCAAGCGCTTGGGCCACCCTTTGCTGTTTTTCCTAGGCGCATTAGCAGGGAGCTGGATCATAAGCGGAGCAAAAGGACTAGAACCAACGCCCATGTGGGATGCCGGCGCTGCAGGCGGTGGCCTTACCTGGTATACTGCAACGCTGGCCCCTGTGCTTCCACTCTCCCTTACATCCCTGTTCCTCCAGGCCCAGTCCAATCATTGCTCAGTTTTTCCCAGTGAGGGGTTATTAATGTCTCTTTCTTCTGCAATTCCGAAGCATTTCAGTTAGAACTTTTTGTATTATGCCAATATGTATATGAATATGTTTGTAACAATAATTAAACCATACAGATTACACACATATGTATATATATATATATATATTTAAAGATTTATTTATGTATTTGAAAGTCAGAGTTACACACAAAGAGAAGGAGAGGCAGAGGCAGAAACAGAGAGAGAGAGAGAGAGAGAGAGAGGACTTCCATCTGCTGGTTCACTTCCCAGTTGAGTGGGAGTTGTACCAGAGCTGTGCCGATCCGAAGCCAGGAGCCAAGAGCTTCTTCCAGGTCTCCCACACAGGTGCAGGGGCCCAAGGAATTGGGCCATCTTCTACTGCTTTCCCAGGCCAAAGCAGAGAGCTGGATTGGAAGTGGAGCAGCTGGGACTTGAACCAATGCCCATATGGGATGCCAGCACTGCAGGCGGTGGCTTTACCTGCTACACCACAGCACCAGCCCCAGATTACACACAAATAGATTAACATATAAACACAGGGCAGTGTTATGGCACAGTTGTTGCCCACGTCTCACATCAGAGTCTGGTTCAAGTCCCAGCTACTCCAATCCTGCTCCCTGTTAATGTGTCTGAGAAGGCAGCAGATGATGGCCCAATTACTTAGGCCCCTTCCACTCACAAGGGAGACCTCGATGGAATTCTGGTTCCTGGCTTTGGCCTGGCCTAACCCAGTCCTGACTGGTGTGGTAATTTTGAGAGTTAAACAGTAGATGTAAGATCTCTCTGTCACTTTTTCAAATAAATAAATCTTAAAAAGATAGCACTTTCTAGAATTTGAGAAAGATCTGCCAAGGAGGTGGGATTTGAACAAGTCTGGAAAAACAGGTTTGGGAAAAAAGCGGCAGACTATGAAAGAAAGATTGAAAAAGACAATTCGGCCGGCGCCGTGGCTCAACAGGCTAATCCTCCGCCTTGCGGCGCCGGCACACCGGGTTCTAGTCCCGGTCGGGGCACCGATCCTGTCCCGGTTGCCCTGCTTCCAGGCCAGCTCTCTGCTGTGGCCCAAGAGTGCAGTGGAGGATGGGCCAAGTCCTTGGGTCCTGCACCCCATGGGAGACCAGGAGAAGCACCTGGCTCCTGCCATCGGAACAGCGCGGTGCGCAGGCCGCAGCGCGCTACCGCGGCGGCCATTGGAGGGTGAACCAACGGCAAAAGGAAGACCTTTCTCTCTGTCTCTCTCTCTCACTGTCCACTCTGCCTGTCAAAAAAAGAAAAAGAAAAAAAAAAAAAAAAAAAGAAAAAGACAATTCTGCTTGTTTAACATTGAGGAATCAACTATATTCTCCTAAAGTAGAATTCTGAGACAAAATTTTCTAATTAAAAATTATGGTTTTATATTGGATTTCTTTTTTAAAAGATTTATTTATATGAAAGGCAGAGTTAAAGAGAGACAGAGATCTTTCATCTGCTGGCTTACTCCCCAAACGGGCGTGATGGCCAGGGAGGGGCCAGTCCGAAACCAGGAGCCTGGAACTCCCATCCAGGTTTCCCACGTGGGTGCAGGGGCCCAATCACTTGGGCCATCTTCTGCTGCTTTCCCAGGCGCGTTAGCTGGGAGCTGGATTGGAAATGGAACAGCTGGGACTCGAACCAGTGCCTATATGGGATACCAGCATTGCAGGCAGAGGCTTAACTGGAGGCGCCACAGTGCCAACCCCTGTAACTCTGACTCTCAAATAAATTAATAAATCTTAAAAACAAAAAAATTAGGTAGAGTTATTCATGGTATGACAACTCAGTAAATTATGTAGCTATTACAAGGAACAGGAACATGCAGCAATATGGAATATGTTTAAAAAATAATGTTAAAAGAAACAGAATATGAAATTATTGTTACATATGGATTACAACAATGCAAAAATCAAACCCACATGTGGAGCAGGATCAAAACCAAACATGGGCAAACAAAATGTTTTGTTGGAACTGTGGGACTATAAATATTTCTTCACTCTTATTTAAAATGCTAGTTAAAATGGGTGCAATACACACATTTTAAGAAAAAAGCAAAAAGTCAGGCATCCAACAAGGCACTGATGCGGCCAGGAGAAAGCGCTACACAGGATTCTAGGGCGTTTGTCAGGGCTCGTGTCGCCCTGGGTGACTCCCTGCTGCTCCCGGAGCCCAGCACCCACTGGTGTGATGCGGACTTGAACTCTAAAGGAGTGATTGTTCGGTTTCAGAAATTCCTACAGGGCTGTCTGAACTCAGAAAGGAAAGAAGACAGGGGAGTTCTACTGGTTCACTAGTTTAGTTATCCAACAGAAATCACACTTCAAGGGCTGGCGCTGTGGCACAGTGGGTTAAGCAGCCGCCTATGACACCGGCATCCTATATAGGTGCGTTTGAGACCTGGATGCTCCCTCCCTCCCTCCCTCCCTTCCTCTAGGTAATGGCCTTTCAAATCAGTTAATTAATTCATTTCCCAAAGAACGATCAAGCTTTGCGTCATTTCAGGACCAGGGTTTTGGAAATAGTGTGTTTTAAGGAATATATTAATCATGCCAAAAATCAACTACACATAACTGATTGGACGTTCCATAATGACATGATACATCTTGGGGCCAGTGTGTAGCATAATGGGTTAACCCACTGCCTGCAACCCTGGCATCCTGGCTGCTCCACTTGTGATCCAGCTCCCTCTAATGAGTCTGGGAAAGCAGTATAAGATGACCTAAGTCCTTGGGCCCCTGTACCCACGTGGGAGACCTGGAAGAAGCTCGTGGCTTTGGCCTGACCCAGCCCTGGCCACTGTGGCTATCTGGGGAGTGAACCAGTGGATGGAAGACATATCTCTCTCTCTCTACCCCCGTCACTACCTCTGTAACTCTGTCCTTCAAATAAATAAAATAATGAATAAATCTTTAAAAAAGAAAACAAAATGATACATCTTTAGAATACTGCTAATTAGGCCGGTGTCGCGGCTCACTTGGCTAATCCTCCACCTGCGGTGCCAACACATCGGGTTCTAGTCCCAGTTGGGGCACCGGATTCTATCCCGGTTGCTCCTCTTCCAGTCCAGCTCTCTGCTGTGGCCCAGGAAGGCAGTGGAGGATGGCCCAAGTGCTTGGGCCCTGCACCCGCATGGGAGACCAGGAGGAAGCACCTGGCTCCTGGCTTTGGATCAGCGCAGCGCGCTGGCCGCAATGCCCATTTGAGGGGTAAACCAACGGAAGGAAGACCTTTCTCTCTGTCTCTCTCTGTCTAACTCTGCCTGTAAAAACAACAACAACAACAAATGCTAATTAAATAAAATGTGTAAGTGGGTGCTTTCACCCACAGGTGAAAGGTACAAGATATGCCACACAGTGACATGTTACCTAGAGCATTGTAAGGAGGAAGAGGTGGCAGAAGAGACCTCTTCTTCTGGGGATGGTGGAACGAAGTCGATGTCGTAATCGTCGTCAAGCTCAATGCACGGAACTTCCTCGGCGGAATGCAATTCAACTGTGTCCGGGACCTTCTTGTCTTCACGATGATCTAAAGGAAAACAGTGGAAAGGCACCAGTGATTCTGATCGTTAATGCGGCAGAAGAGCCCGGAGCCGGAGTGCTTAGGGCAAGCGCTTGGCAGCCGCGGCCTGGGCACAGGGCCTCTCCTGCACTCACGCCGGCGTCTCTTCACAAGCGACTGCAGAGTCCTCTGGATGAAGTCCAGAGAATGCCGGGTTGGGCTGAAGGTTTGCTTAGGGACTGTCACGCCTGTCTCTCGCTAAATCCTGACACCCACACTTAGCATTTCCACTTTTCTACTCACATTCGGATACGGGCGAAGCCCAGAAACCACGTGTGATAATAGTATGAACGTGGCTGCCTGGACCGGGAGCTGCCTCTGCCTCAGAGGCTCCCTGGACACCTCAGTCTCTGTGGACAGAGCAGGAAAACGCGAGGCCAGACTTGCTCTCTAGTGTACCAACAGCCACAGAACTGACTAGACCACAGTTCTGGTCATCACCAACCCTGCTGATCCTCTCTCACTGGATGACCTGGGTGGGATTCAGGAGGTCAAAAACTTTAGTCTCATACTTACAATTATCTTTAAGGGAGGTTATACCACACTCGGCTAAGCTCAGTTAAGTTCTAGGAATCTAGTAACGACACAAACTATGCAGGAAATACGCTGAATGTGACGTTACAGTCACAGGCCACTTAACAACGTCTCAGTCAACGACCGGTCACAGATGTGGCCGTGTTCCCTCAGATCACAAGGGAGCTGCTGACATCTGCAGCCATCAGAATGTGCAGCACAGCAGCGCACTGCAGGACTCGCGGGTCTCGGGTCATGCTGGTGTAGACGAATCCGCGGTGGGGGCTGGCGCTGTGGCGCAGGGGGCTGTCTCTGCCTGCAGTGCCCGTGTCCCATGTGAGCATCATTTTAAGTCCTGGCTGCTGTGCTTCAGATTCAGCTCTCCGCTGGCCCTCCGGGGAAAGCAGCAACAGATGACCCACGTGCAGGGGCCCTGCCACCCACCTGAGACCCGGATGGAGTTCCTAGCTCTGGCTGTGGCCTGGCCCAGCCCCAGCTGTGGCTGCCATTTGGGGAGTAAACCAGCAGATGGGAGATCTCTAACTCTGCCTTTTATATAAAAAGTATAAAATATACTTGTACAAAAATATGTATATACTATGTATAAAAATATAGCACCCACAATTAGGAACAGTACCTATCTGTACACACTGAATAACAGCACATACTTGACAGTAAGCAACTACGTTATTGGTTCATATATTTAACATATCACACTTATTAATTAATTGTTTATACATTTTTTAGGTACCATTTAATTTTTTACAAAATTTATTTCTTACTTATTTGAAAAGCAGAAAGGCAGAGAGATCTCCCACTGCTGGCTCACAACGTCCGGGGATGGGGCAGGCGGAAGTCAGAAGCCAGACCTCCATCCAAGTCTCCTATGTGGGTTTCCCTTGTGGGTGGCAGAGATCCATCACTGCTGCCCCCCAGGGTGTGTATCACAGAGAAGCTGCAACAGAGTGCAGCCAGGATTTGAACCCCAGCGCTCGGGTACTGGATGTGCTCATTTGGTGCTGCAGCTGCGTCCAACGCGCGCCCATCCAAAGTTCAGCGTACAACAGCCTCAGGCAGGACCACGCCAGCTACGCAGGAAACGAGACCCCCATGTGTGTTAGTGCTCCTGAGGACTACCATAGCTAAGGTGAATTTCTTATTGAAGAATGAAAAAAAGGTGCCAGGAGTCCAGCACAGCCTGAGTGCACAGAGTTTAGATGGTCTACAGCAGTGGACAGCACCGTCCTTGGCCTTTACACTCACGGACCCAGGACAACTCCCACACCGGTAACCTCCATTCACAGGAAGCGCCCCATATAGGAGGACCTCTTCTGTTTCCCCTCCAACCTTCTGTGCCGTACTTCTACTGTACCTTTTCTGTGTTTAGAGTTACAAATGCTTACCACTGTATCACAGCTGCCAGCAGCAGTCAGGATGGCAACGTCCTAGTAGCAAGAGGCCCTATTCCACATGGCCCAGGTGTGCAGCAGGCGACACTACCTATGTCTGGCAAGGACAGTGTGATGTCCACGCAGTGACAACATCGCCTAACAATGCATCCCCCGGAACGTATCTGCGCCATGAAACACCACACGCCAGCACTTAAACAGCGCAATCAGCTCACGTTACACATCAACACCCAGTGCACAGAGAGGGCCACAAGAACAGAGGGACCGTATGCCGTGGAAAGGCGCAGGTTCACTTTCCAGCTCTACCTCTAGCCGGGCATCTTCACCTGCGCTGACCTTATTTTCTTCATGTACAAAGCCACAGAGCTATGCCTGGCATTGATATAACAATAACACCAGCAGAATAAAACCTTCTGTGTCGTCAGTACGACCTGCCTCAAGAATGTGGCCCAGAGATCAGTCCACAAGCAGCTCAACAGATCATAAGGTTCTTACGACAAAGCTCCAGAAGACTCCCTGCTGCTCCCACCGCCACGCCCTGAGCCAACAGAAAGCCATCGCCATGCTGGGATCAAGAGACAACGGTGGTTCTTACCTCTTTCACCTCCCAAATGAGTCTCCAACGAGTGACTTTCCTGAGAATCTAGTATCAGCACTTGGGAAACGGGACCATCGTCGTCATCGATGCAAATCACGCCACCCCCCACCCCGTCGGAGTCGCCCTTGCCCGCCCCCGCCAGCTCCACCGGCTTGCTGGCCGCGGAAGCAGGCGTCGAGTCAGCCTCGGCGGCGTCCGCTTTCTGAAGCTGCGCTTTACAAAAGTTTCTCTTGGCTCTTTTTGACTTCTGAGCCGTGCTTACTCTTGCCACGGGCTTTCTGGGGGACGCAGCAAATGCTTTCGGGGTCCCAGAGGTGTCAAAGTCATCCATGTCGTCCCAGCCATTGAGGGTGCCCAGGGAATCTAGGGAAGAGCTGAAGTCCAATTTCTTGGAAACGGGGTCTCGGGGTGTCTTTGCGGCTGGCGCGTTTCGGGGAGTACAAGACGCTTCCTGTGGGGTCTGCGACACATCCGGCAGTAATGGGGTGCTCCCAGCTCCCCTGCTCTGCTGTCCTGCGGGGGCATTTTTAAAGAAGTCACTGATCCTCGCCGGTGGCCCTGCGGGGCAGGCCCGAGGCTCGCTGAAGGAAGAGCCCTCGGTGACGTTGATGTCTTTGTCACTCAGCACAGGCGTTCTGGCCGCCGACACACTGGTCACAGATGCGCTGTTGCCTGAAGATGCTTTCTTTTTAAAAGTGAAACCTCTGCAAAATAACGGAAAGTCTGAATTAGATGGACTCAGCTTTAAGAAACCCACCAACTCTGTCAAACAAAAGTTTATTTATTTATTATTATTATTTTTTGAGAGGCAGAGTGGACAGTGAGAGAGAGAGACAGAGAGAAAGGTCTTCCTTTGCCATTGGTTCACCCCCCAATGGCTGCTGCAGCTGGTGCACTGCACTGATCCGAAGGCAGGAGCCAGGTGCTTCTCCTGGTCTCCCATGGGGTGCAGGGCCCAAGCACTTGGGCCATCCTCCACTGCACTCCCGGGCCACAGCAGAGAGCTGGCCTGGAAGGGGGGCAATCAGGACAGAATCCGGTGCCCTGATCGGGACTAGAACCCGATGTGTTGGCGCCGCAGGCGGAGGATTAGCCTAGTGAGCCGCGGTGCCGGCCCAAACAAAAGTTTTTTCTTTTAACTAATTCCTATGACAAGGTACATTAATTGTCTCATAAACGAGTAAATGAGCAGAGAATGCAGCTGGCTCTCCGATTTTAAAACCTATCAGGTGAGAGAAATCACAGGTACACTCTGCTGCTTCCATTTGGCTCTGAGTTTCAAGGCCACGCCCCCTAGTGTATTCTGCTGGGTGGTGGTACTTGGTTAAGTACTGGAATGCAGCTCCTCCAGAGGGAAGCAATGGTGTTAAGTAAAAAGGGAAGAGACCAGTGTGGATACTTGTGCTTTCTGATAAAGATCTTAAAGGAAAGCGTCAAAACGGCCAGCCATGCTGAGACCTGGAGGACACACAGTGGAGGTAGGGTCCTGGCTACTGGCCGGAATGAAGGACCCCAAAGTCAGTGGTGACTTGAAAGTCAAGTGCCCAGATCAGTGTCCATGTCTCGGAAGAGGGCTAACAGATACAAACCACCATCGCACAGCATTAGAAGGAGGTTCTGGGGCTGGCGCCGTGGCTCAACAGGCTAATCCTCCGCCTGCAGCGCCGGCACACCGGGTTCTAGTCCCAGTCGAGGTGCCGGATTCTATCCCGGTTGCCCCTCTTCCAGGCCAGCTCTCTGCTGTGGCCCGGGAGTGCAGTGGAGGATGGCCCAAGTGCTTGGGCCCTGCACCTGCATGGGAGACCAGGATAAGCACCTGGCTCCTGCCTTCGGATCAGCGCGGTGCACTGGCCACAGCGCGCCGGCCGCAGCAGCCACTGGAGGGTGAACCAATGGCAAAGGAAGACCTTTCTCTCTGTCTCTCTCTCTCACTGTCCACTCTGCCTGTCAAAAAATAAAATAAAAAATAAAATAAAAAAAGAAGGAGGTTCTGGACGTACAGCCTGGGGAGGGGTGCAGAGGTGGATAGCTGTGGTTGCCATATACACTTTGGAAAAAAAATATAAAATTATACTAAAATATGAAAAATACCTATTTGCCCAAATTTATAAGAAAATTCATCACTCATTTACACAAACAATAGTTATTGAGCAAATACGTCAGCAAAGACGTTGGATAATTTATTAGCTGGTGCTGCCAAGACATGTTCTGCATGAATTTGCCAAGTGGGAAAACCCTTGAACCCCTCGCTTCATTGCCTTGTGTGTACAGCGAGAAAGGGAGGAGGGAAGCTAAGGCACACACAGGACAGGGTGCAGTCGGTGCCTAGGACAAGCCACCCAAGCAACAACACTTACGAGGACTTGGGCTTGGAGAGGTTTAACCTGTTATGGAGTTTCCTGGCCGAGTGCAGCTCCAGCTGCTCCTGCAGGTTATTCTGAGGAACAGCAGCCATGATTCTAAAAAGTGAGGGAGGAAAGTTATCAGTGGAGGTAGGTGATCACGCCAACGCCAGGACTCACTGCGGGAGGAGACTCGAGTCAGACAGGCCCTGTCCCGACTGCGCCCGCGGTAATGAGGTGCTCTTTCTGGTCAGTGGGTGGCCTTGGTGACATCTGCACTGCAGAATCATCAACTCGCTGAAGGCTCGCGTAGGTAACAAGATGCCCTTCTCTCTTCCACCACACACACAGTGAAACAACCAAAACATCAGGAAAGGACTATTGGGGAGGGCTTGTAGGACCATGGGCCCTGGCCTGAGAGAAGAGCGGGCATGGGACGGGGAGTGACATGGGAGGAAACGTCAGTACAAGATGCGAACACAAAGAACAAGGAATAACCAAGTCCCCCGCAGGATTCTGGGAAGCAGGGAGCTGCCCTGCACTGGCCGGGGGCAGAGGCCAACCAGGGACGCCCCAGTGCTCACGATCACCCAGTCTCAGCCCAACGGGAGACTTCCACCCGGCTCACTTATGTCACTCGGGGAACAAGTGTTGGTGTCGCCGCGCTCCTGCCCAGCAGAGCTACCGGAGCATGAGGAAGCTGCCATCTGCAACAGCAGAAGTGTTCGCTGTATGTGCAGGCGATAACCCCTCTCCCAGGCACTGTCACCAAAGACCTACTCTTCTATCACCCACCTTAGGGGAAGGGGCTGCCAACGCTCGCTGGTATCCGTGGAAATCACAAGCTGCACATTAACTGTGTTTCATTCTTAAACTGGTCACCTAAGTTTACAGAGAAAGAATGTATCTGAGGTTATGCATGTGTTAATTACCCAGGTTCGATCACTATACACTGTACACATGTATCAAAATTATCATACTGTACCCCCCAAATACGACAATTATGTATCAATCAGAAAATAAAATAAGAGGAGGCATGTGGCCCAGTGATGAAGCTGTGCTTGGGGCGCCCACGTCCTATCAGAGTGCCTGGTTACAGTCCTAGCTACTCGGCATCCAATTTAGTTTCCTAACGCGTACTCTTGAAGGCAGCGGACGATGGCTTGAGTACTTGGGTCCTCCTCACCCATATGAGAGATCTGGATTGACTTTGGGGCTCCTGGCTTTGCCCTGGTCCAGCCCCAGCTATTTTGGGTGTTTGGGAAATGAACCAGTGGCTAGAAGGTCTCTCTGCCTGCCTGCCTTAATGGGTGAATAAATAAATATTAAAACTCCCTGGTGGCCGGTGCCGCGGCTCAATAGGCTAATCTTCTGCCTGTGGCGCCAGCACAGGAGCAACCGGGACAGAATCCGGCGCCCCGACCGGGACTAGAACCCAGGGTGCCAGCACTGCAGGTGAGGATTAGCCTATCAAGCCGCGGCACTGGCCCCAGCTCCCTTCTAATGCACCTGGGAAAGCATGGAAGATGGCCCAACTGCTTGGGCCTCTGCACCCACGTCGGAGACCCAGATGGAGTTCCTGGCTTTGGCCTGGCCTAGCACTGGCTGTTGCAGCCATTTGGAAAGTAAACCAGCAGATGGAAGATCTCTCTCCCTCTCCTTTTCTCTGTGTAAATCTGTCTTTCAGATAAACAAATACATCTTAAACACAAAACCACAGGATGGTAAAAACAAAGTTGCACAAAAGAACAGAATTCTTTTCCTTTCAAACATGTGAAACTCAAGTTACTGTTTTAGGATCCACTCAAATTAGGACCACCTTCCTTTTATTCTCTTGTTGTCCTAAAATGGCTATTTCAGGACCTCGAGAGACAGACTGCCAAGAAGTCCTCTCTAAGACATCCAATGCCATTCACATACTTCTGTCTCCAGGCCTTTCCTAACAGTGGGGGCCTGCGGGACGGCTGCCAGGCTCTGCCCGGCTCACTCGCTCCCCTTCTCTGGGGCAGAAGTGGGGAGCCTGACGCAGGAGCAGTCACAGCCTTAGCAAACTCAGCATCGCTTCACAGAGGGAAGCAGCTCTCTGTCCTCCGGTCAAATTCAACATCAAACACGGCTTCTACAGAGTCCCCGGACAGGAAGGCCGTAAATGTGTTTTCTCCACTTATTCTTTTTAAGTACAAGAGTACTTCAAAGTTTGTGGAAAGTGGAATTAAAAGATAAAGTTTATTTCATTGCAGAAAACTTTTGTAATCCATGCATAAAGTACAGTCTTTAGCAAACTGGGGCAGAGGGGGAAAAAATCCCAACCTTGTAAAACTACATTAGTTTTATTTTTTATTTGAGAAGCAAAGAGAAAGAGAGCTTGCAGCCACCGGTTCTCTTTCCAAATGCCTGCAACAGTCAGGGATGGAGCCAGGAGCCAGAATGCACTCTGGGTCTCCCAAGTGGGTGGCAGGAGTGCAGCTACCTGAGCCGTCACTGCCGCCTCCCAGGGCTTGCATTGGCAGGAAGCTGGGGCAGGAGCTGGTAGGGAGCTGGTAGGGAACCCAGGAACTCTAACATGGGACACAGACCATCTTAACCACTGGGCTGACCACCTGCTGCTATACTGTCTTTAAATAGTGGTAATTAAAATACCACAGCTCTTAGCTGGCAGTGGTTCTTAGCAGTTTGTGTCATAGCTTCTACGGACAATCTGACAAAAGTGACAGGCCCTCTGTCCATGAAAACAAACACAGTTTTACAATCAGTCTCAAGGGCCTCTGGGTCCCACCAGGAACCCATGGCCCTTGGTAAGTCTGCTTTATCTGAGAGGAGACAATGGAGTGTTCCGTGAGTGCAGATCTGAGGAAAACCCCGGAACAACATTCAGAACCCTTGGAAAATGGCAGAGAGAAACCAATAAAGAAGAATTCTGGAAAATGATAATATCAAGAAGTCATTATTTGGGGGGTGGGAGTAGGAAGGATAAGGCAAAAACTAGGATAAAATATGAAAAAAGTAAAATATAATGAAAAGATAGAACACAGGAGAGATACACATGGAAATATTAAGTATCATAGCATAATAGTTGATTTTAAAATCTAAATTAAACTTTTTTCCCACAAAAATACGAAATCATCAATACTGATACAAGAAGCAGCAAACCCACGGGTAGGCGGGCATTCGGTATAGCAGTTAAGCCACCTCTTGAGATGCCTGCATCCCATTTGGAGTGTCTAGGTTTGAATCCCTGCTACTCTACTTCCAATCCAGTTTCCTGCGAATAGCATGTACCTTGGGAGGCAGCAGATAATGGTTCACGTACCTGGGTCCCTGCCATTCACATGGGAGACCCAAATGGAGTTCCTAACTCCCAGCTTCAGCATGGTCCAGCTGTGATTGTTGTGGACATTCAGGGAGTGAATTCAGTAGACGGAAAAACCTCTCGTTTTTTAAAGATTTATTTATTTGAAAGGCAGAGTTATGATGGGAGGATTTTCCATCTACCGGTTCACTCCCCAGATGGCTTCAATGGCTGGAGCCAAGAGCCAGGAGCTTCTTCTGGTCTCCCACCAGGTCTTCTACATGGCCAGGCTCCCAAGCACTAGGGCCATCTTCTGATGCTTTCCCAGGCGCATTAGCAGGGAACTGGATTGGAAGTGGAGCAGCCGGGACTCAAACTGGCGCCCATATGGGACGCTGGTGCTGCAGGCGGCAGCTTTACGCATGATGCCACAGCACCAGCCACTCTGTCTTTAGCTCTCTTTACCTTCCAAATCAATACAAATGTTTTTCTAAAAATAACAAAAATAAGTTATTTTTAAAAGGAGGAATTTTAAAATCTTTTTTTAAATAAAGATTTTTATTTATTTTATTTGAGAGAGTTACAGACAGTAAGAGGGAGAGACAGAGAGAAAGGTCTTCCTTCCTTTGGTTCACGCCCCAGATGGCCAGAGCGGCTGGAGCTTTGCCAATATGAAGCCAGGAGCCAGGAAACTCCTCGATGTCTCCCACGCGGTTGTAGGGTCCCAAGGACTTGGGCCATTTTCTACTGCTTTCCCAGGCCATAGCAGAGAGCTGGACTGGAAGTGGAACAACCGGGACTAGAACCAGTGCCCATATGGGATGCCAGCACTGCAGGCAGAGGATTAACCTACTGTGCCACAGAACTGGCCCCAAAATCCTTTTTTTTTTTAAAGATTTATTTATTTATTTGAAAGTCAGAGTTACTCAGAGAGAGGAGAGGCAGAGAGAGAGAGAGAGAGGGAGGAGAGAGAAAGAGGTCCTCCATCCTCTGGTTCACTCCCCAGTTGGCTGCAATGGCAGGAGCTGTGCCGATCTGAAGCCAGGAGCCAGGAACTTCTTCCGGGTCTCCCACATGGGTGCAGGGGCCCAAGGACTTGGGCCATCTTCCACTGCTATCCCAGGCCACAGCAGAGAGCTGGATCGGAAGTGGAGCAGCTGGGTCTCGAACTGGCGCCCATATGGGATGCCAGCGCTGCAGGCCAGGGCATTAACCCACTGCGCCACAGCGCTGGCTCCCACAAATCCTTTTTTAAAGCACCAAATTTATTATACAAAACAAGCATCCTGATCTTAATCCACTTTTTACGTGGACCCAGCTGACCCTGATTAACAAGGTCAACTCCACCCAGTGCTCTGCCTTCTCAAGAACACTACTCTATTATAATCTTTCTTTGCTGCGTAATTGGCCCCTTCTCAACCAGCTTCCCTTTATCTTTTAAACAGCCTCTTCCTTTGGGAGAAAAGTAACCAAAAGAGGACAATCACAATTATACGAGCACCACAGACCCAAACAACATTACTGTCCATTCTGTCTCCTTCCTGGCCAAGTCAAACTTCGTGAAAAACTTACCTCCGCTCCCCACTTCCACATGCAATCAGACTCTCCACACAAGTCCAGCTTCTACCCTGATCACAACACCAACCCCCTGACCAGGATCACTAATGAGCTCCATGGTAATGACCTCAACATTCCTTCCTTCCTCCCACCCTCCCTCAAGAATATTTACTTATTTATTTATGTACTTGAAAGACAGGATGACAGAGGGAAGAGAGAAAAAGAGAGCCGTCTTCCATCTGCTGGTGCACTCCCCAAACGGCCATGACAGCCGGGGCTGGAGCAGGCAGAAGCTAAGAGCCAGGAGCTTCTTCTGGGTCTCCCTTGTGGGTACAGGGGCCCGAGGACTTGGGCTATCCTCTGCTGCCTTCCCAGGCCGTAGCAGAGGGTTGGATCAGAAGTTGACTAGCTGGGACTCAAACTGGCATTCTGGTGTGGGATGCTGGAGTCACAGGCAGCGGCTTCACCCACCACACCATGACAACAGCCCCTCAACAGCCTTTTTCTACTTTTCCTGACCACCTAGCGTGTGATGCAGTGGTCGGCACTCGAACTCAAGCCTTCCCGCAGACCCTCTCGGCACGGTCTACTCCTGCGCCTCATTCGCCTCCTCCTCCATGGCGATCAGGTCATGACTGCCCTCAGGAAAACTCTACACAGAGGCAGCAGCCTACCAGTGGCAAAGCGCACGGGCTCAGAGCCAAACGCCACGCCACCCCGGCTCTGCCACCCATCAGCGAGGTTCCTTGGACCTCTCCTTGACCTTCTCTGTACCTCAGCCCCCTCATCTGAAGAATGCCCACTTCCCACGGTTGTTACAGGCAAACTGAGTGCTTGTGGAGCACTGAGAATGGTGTCTGGCAGATAGAGAGCGATACAAAGCATTTGGTAAAGAAAGGTTCTGCTATAATACACTCTTAAAATAATACTAATAAATGGCCTCCGAAGGCAGTATTTATCAAAGTGTAATTCTACATTCACTTTGGTAATTACTTCATGGACTATTTCTCCCACCAGACTGTAAGTGCTATGGCAATATGGGCTACTGGCTTTGCAATCCACAGCTAAGTGTGTAGCACTCCATCAATGTTTATTGGAAGAGAAAATAAAAAACAATGTTAAAGAAGAGAGAAAGGATGTCTCATGGGGCCGGTGCTGTGGCGCAGTGGGTTAAAGCCATGGCCTGAGGCGCCAGCATCCCATGTGGGCGCCAGTTCTAGTCCTGGCTGCTGCTCTTCCAATCCAGCTCTCTGCTATGGCCTGGGATAGCAGTAGAAGATGGCCCAAGTCCTTGGGCCCCTGCACCCACGTGGGAGACCCAGAGGAGGCTCCTGGCTTCGGATCGGCGCAGCTTCGGCCATTGCGGCCATCTGGAGAGTGAACTAGCAGATGGAAGACCCCTCTCTCTGCCTCTACCTCTTTTTGTAACTCTTTCAAATAAATAAATCTTAAAAAAAAAAAAAATGTCTCAGAAGGTTTATAACTGTGATGAACAATGGCTTCTCCCAGAAACATAAAGGTGGTACAACATGAAGTGAAACCAATAATGGAAACACGAACACAATAGGTGAATAAAAACCCATGTGATGAGATCAGTAGGTTTTCACATATACTTCTACTGAGACATAACAGCCACGAAGGAATGTGCACTAAGCTTCAGCGTGTGGCTCAGTAGGTTGACTGGTGAACATAACTGTTAACAAAACTCAAATCGAGATATATAGCACTCCCAGCACCCCAGTGCACTTCCTGTGCTCCTTCTGTTAGATTAGTTTTGCTGTACCTGAACTTCTTGCTCCTTCCTGCCTTTCAAGATGTATTTATTCAGAGATAGAGAGAGAGAGAGAGATCCTCTATCTGCTGGCTCACCCCTCCGAAGACCACCAGGAGCCAGGAGCTTCATCGGGATCTCCCACATGAGTGGCAGAGGTAAAAATACTCGGTCATCCTCCACTGCCTTTCCCAGGCCACCAGCAGGGAGCTGGACCGGAAGTGGAGCAGCACGGACATGAACCAGCGCTCACATGGGATGCCAGCTCTACCTGCCGTGCCACAACAGTGGCCCCCTCTTTTTGCTCATTTCTATGGAATCACACAGCAGCACATGTTATTGATGCATTTTTAAAAAGATATCTGATAAAACTCAAACCATTTCTGACAAACAGATTAAAACACAGAATTAGAAGTACTTCCAATCAAGAGCCAATGTAATGTATTTTACACTAGGGGTGAATCCATGAAAGCCAGGGGCCAATCAAGACTGTTCTCATTTTCACCCTCACACTGGACCTTCTTGCCAATGCAAACTATTCAAAATAGAAGGCAGAGATAAGATTATCACTTCATGTAGACAACTTGATTACATACTAGGATGATCCAAAAAAATCAGTCACAACAATGCATAATTAAAACTTCAGAAAAGTGGTTAAATAAAACATAAATTCTCCAATCAAACGCACTCTCATGTAGTAGTAATAACTAGACAATACAATTTTTAAAATGTACTCCACTAAAGATAGCTATGACAAATATCGAGCAACTAGCAATTAACCTAACAAAGGACATACATAACTGATATGAAGAAAATGACCAAATATTACTGGGAGAAACAGACGAACACTTCATGTTCTTAGATGAGAAGGTCTATACATCATAAAGGCAACAACTCCTCACAAATGTATGGGTTAACAAAATTCCAATTAAAACACCAAAACAATCTCTCACACATTCAACAAAAACACCTCTAAAACCCATCTGACAAAAGCACAGGGGAAAAGGACACTGAATACCTCGGGGAGGAATATTTCACAATCACATTAAATGCAAGGAATTTAAATGTGGTCATCTCCATCTTTACAGACCGCCAGCCTAGTGATCAACTGGAGTCCCTAGGTCTGACCCCATCTCTGGCTCCTGACTCCAGTTTCCCACCAACGAAGACCCAGGGGTAACTGAGTCCCTGCCACCCATGTGGGAGACCTGGACTGAGCTCCCAGCTCCCGTCCTGTCCACTGCAGCTGTAGAGTGAACTAGCAGATGGAAGCTGTCTGCCTCTGTGTCTCAAATACGTAATAATTTTTTTTTAAAGATTTATTTGGAATTCAGAGTTACACAGAGAGATAAGGAGAGGCGCACGCGGGGCAAGGGGGTGTCTTCCATCCCCTGGTTCACTCCCCAGATAGCCGCAATAGCCGGTGCTGTGCCAATCTGAAGCCAGGAGCCAGGAGCCTCCTCCATGTCGCCCACGTGGGTGCAGAAGCTCTAGGACTTGGGCCACCCTCTACTGCTTTCCCAGGCCAAGCAGAGAGCTGGATCAGAAGTGGAGCAGCTGGGACTCAAACTGGCGCCCACATGGGATGCCGGCACTGCAGGCAGCGGCTTTACCTGCTACGCCACAGCACCGGCCCAAGTAATAAAATTTTCAAGAAAGAAAAAAAGGGGACGGTGCAGGGGCATAGTGGGTTAAGCTGCCATCTGCAACACCAGCATTCCATATGGACACTAGTTCAAGTCCCAGCTGCTCCACTTCTGGTCTAACTCCCTGCTAATGGTCTGGGAAAGCAGCAAAAGACAACCCAAGTACCTGTGCAGCTGCCACCCAAGTGGGACACCCAGAAGAAGCTCCTGGCTCCTGGCTTCAGTTTGGGCCAGCCCTAGCATTATGGCCATTTGGGCAATGAACCAGCAGATGGAAGGTATCCCCCCACCCCTTTCTGTCTAACTGCCTTTCAAATCAATCAATAAATTTTTTAAAAGAAGAAGTCTCAAAAATATGTTTAACGTCTAGTAAGAAAACCCTAATAACAAGGAAAGGAGTCAAAATTCAACAAACGTTACTAGTAAGTAAGCAACATCCTCCAGGTCGGTAATTGGCAAACTACAATGTCTGTTCACATACTGCCTAGCGTTGCTCTTGCAGCTGGATACTCGAAGAGAGAGGTTTTTAGCAGGAAGCAGTTTAATCATGCCAGGGCTGGCTCAGTGGATGCACATCCAAAAGTGAGCCCCGCATACAGCAGCACACTGCCTTAGATACCTCTGCTAGTGTCCCGTTTCAGCTTCAGCTCCTTTAGTGGTTACATACATTCTGACTGGATGCTCTAGTGCTACAGTGTTGCTATAGGGTTCCCCATGAGTACATAGTTACTGTTTAGGCCTCCTTACTTTCTTGTTCCTGGAAGATCCCTACCACATTACCCGCTCTGATGCTCGGATCTTCTGAAGGAGGAGCACCATCCTGGTTTAAGGGTTTCTGCTTCCATAACATTATCACATGTGCCGCCATGGCCTCCATGAGGCTGAAGACAGACATTACAACCAGGGGCAGCAGGCAAGGTAGAATCAGGTAGGCCCCTAACATTAAAACCACAACACTTCGGAGGGTCTTGGATCCCCCCAAAGCGGAGAACCACCCCCAGGCAAATCTCTGGGGTTCCGGCCTTTGCCCGTCTGGACAGGGACGTGGGTGATGGTTCTCTCTGGTCTGTGATTTCCTCCATGACCTGCCCTCATCATCTATCTGTAGGCAGCAGTTGCTCATGCTAAATCTTCCACAAACTCCTCCATCAGAGGCAGGCCAAGCAGTCTAAGGCTAAATGGTGTTGACAGAGTACTGTGCCTCTGAGTGTGCTGTCTGGCATCTATATTGAGAGTCCTTACAGCGTCATTAATCAGAGTCTCAGCAGCAGCTTGTAACCTGATGATACGGTTCACCCCGTAGATGGGGGCCCAGTACCCGTAGGACCCATCCTCTGCACAGGGGGCCATTGAGCACCTTTGTAGTCACCAGCTCTCTTTGGCCCCCTACATCTCTGTATATGGGAGACCCCCTAGTGCTCCTTTCTGGCCAGTGGGAGTAGGGAGGAGGAGGAGCGGACAGTTCCCGGCACACAGGATCCGGACCAGTATCGGGTTAATTCAGTATAGGTGGCCTTCCACATATCCAGCATAGTCCCCCGGGGTTTGGCCATTCAGTGTCTGCGGCGAGGCTGTCCCAGGCCTGAGGTTAGAGAAACTGGACAAGGGGTGGGGATTTGGTTCTGTGTGATTTCAGGATCCTCACCACTGAGTTTTTAAGCGTGGCTGCATTAAAGAAATTTTGGTTTCCAACTGAAACGTTAAACTCCCTGCCCCCTCCATTGGGCGAGACAGTTTTTTTTCCCAGTAACTGAGGTTTTGAGTAACTGGCAGTTGAGTGGAGGGGGAGCCTTGGCTTCATCACAGGGCTCGAGGGTCTAGTTCCCTAGCGTCCCCAAAGGCCACTGGTCTCCCGTATTGGGTCCCCCACAGACATAACAAGAGACATTTAGAGATCGAGCTACAGTCTCTGCAGGATCAGGACCAGATTTTTGGTTGTGATGGACATGGTGGGGAGTCTTTTCTCATCTCTTCACAGAAGGAATGAGAGACTCCATGAGATGAGGCCTGGTGTGGGAACTTAACTTTCTCGAAGTCTAACAAGACTCCAGGGTCTTGGCCTCATCCATAGATATATCCCAACCTATCCGTTATTTCCCCATCCAGGGTCATTTAGGTTGAGGACAGTGAAATTAACAGGATTGCAGGCCCCTAAGGGACAGTCTGATGCAGCAATACCCTTTTGCAAGAGTGCTGTTTACTTTGTGCCTTGCCAAGGGGCCCATGAAACACAACTCCAGGAAGGACAATCAGGGGCACAACTTGAGGTTTTCCGACACGTGTACTTGTCGTTGAGTCTGTACTCTCACTCCCAAGACAGGCTCCACATGGACTGCAGTAGCTGGTCTCCACCAGCACCCTCTTACTTCCCGCATACAGGTAGGGTGACCTGTTGTGTTCCATGGCCCCCACATTTATCAAATTACATTGACACTGGCCATTCTGGATTGGTGATCTGGGTTCGGTCAATGATTTGATGTTTACTGTTGCAGCTTCTGACCTCTAGCCATTCCTCACTTGAGCACTGTGGGTCGAAACAAGCGTACAGACCCTCTTGTTGGCAGACGGAATAGGTGGTCATCTTATGTCTGCAAGTTCTTGAGACTGTTCCCTTGCAGGAGAATCGAGTATGGTAAAATAGGGTTGTGGTAACACCCAGGCCCGATCTGGCTATGCGAATACACAGGTCACAGGATGAGGAACTGAGGTCTATAAAAGGGAGTCAGATTAGATGCAACCAAAAGCAACAAAACACCCTGCCCAAAAGAGGTAAAAGACTAACAAGGGCCAGTGCTGTGGTGTAGCAGGCTAAGCCTCTGACTGCAGTGCCAGCATCCTACATGGGTGCCAGCTTGAGTCCCAACAGCTCTACTTCTGATCCAGCTCTCTGCTATGGCCTAGGAACGCAGTGGAAGATGGTCCAAGTACTTGGGCCCCTGCACCCACACAAGAGACTTGGAAGAAGCTCCTGGCTTCAGCCTGGCCCAGCTCCGGCTGTTGTGGTCATTTAGGGAGTGAACCAGTGGATGGAAGACCTCTCTCTCTGTCTCTCCCTGTCTGTCTGTAACTCTGCCTCTCAAATAGATAAATAAATCTTAAAAGAACAAGAAGAAGACCACTAACAGAAACTCCCTACCACAGCTCCAGCGGGCTGGAGCAGTCTCCATCATCCTACTGCGAGAACAAGGCCTAAAGTCACAGCAGCATAAAGCAGGAAGGGGCGACAGTGCGTTACAGTGAGAACACTGATACAGAAAGTTAGAATGGTCCATTTATCCCGCCAGGTGGTGGATCCCTCAAGCTTCCGCTGTGCATAGATTAGTCAACTTCCAGAGTGACCAAAGCAGGGCTGTCGTCCTTGGGGATCTCTCGGGATATGGCTCGCTGGTTTTGGATGGTCAACTTGCATGGCAGAGCTGGACTGGGGAAGTATTCCAGGCCGTAAGAGGCCATTTTCACCCTCTTCTGGTGGATCCAGGATGCCACCTCGGCAACCTTAACTATAGCAGGGCTGGACAAAACATCAGTGAACGAACCTCTCTAAGGGGGTCCTAGGGGATGACCATTCTACTCCTTCACTCATACCACATCTCCTGGCTTAAAGGGATGGGTGTCTGCTAAGCCACTGGGTAGTTGTTTCCTAACCCAATGATTGATTGAGATAGGGTCGAGGATTTGCATCTGCTGTCTCGGGGTGAGGCTGCCTATTTCTTTTAGATCTCCCTGTATTCCCTTGATGATGGGGAAGGGCTCCTGTAAAGGATTTCAAAGGGAGAGAGCCCTGTTTGCTGGGCAGAGCTAGACCTACTCCTTAACAGAGCTGCTGGTAATAGCTGGTTCCAGTGTAGGTGGGTCTCCTGGCAGAATTTACTCAATTGTGTTTCAGAGTTCTGTTCTCCATTCCATTTTTCAAGGGCCCTGGGGCCAATAAGCCGTGTGTAACTGCCAGGTGATTCCTGGTCCTTCTGCCACCATCTGCACCACCTCCGTTATGAATGAGGGCCAGCCGTTGGATACAGGAGCGACTGGGATCCCGAAGTGAGATAATTTTCTTTAGCAGAAACCGGGGCATTCTGTGGGCCTTTTCAGTGCGGGTTGAGAAAGCTTTTACCCAACCTGAGAAAGTGCACACAAAAACCAATAGATAATTGCAGCCCTAAACATGAGGGAGCTCAGTAAAAACTAAGTTTTCAAATGGAGTTCCTCCCATGCTTTGTATCTGGGGGAGCACCTTAGGCCCCTGGTGGGGGTTGCTCTGGGCACACCTCACATTGTCACACACTGCCCGGGCTATGCTGAAACGGTCTAGGGGGGCGGGGTAAAAGTGCCAGCCCAGCGTGGATTCCAGCGCTGTCTGGCTGCTGTGAGTTCCTTGGTGGAACCGCTTAACAAAAGTTGGGGCGAGGGACTCAGGGACCACCACCCCACTATCCACCGGGGATGTAACTTCCACTTTCAGTTTTGAACCAGGTTAACTCATGCTGGGAGTAGTTTGGGTCCCATTCTGCTAGGGAGCTGGGGAACAAGGCAGCAGTCAGATGATCGTCCCTACCTGTCCCTTGGTAGCCTCGGTCTTTGATTTCCCCGAGGGGAGGTGGCGTCCCGCTTTGGATGGCCCCAACAGTACATAACAGCCACTCTTTTGGATGCCCAGACAGCTCAAAGCTTTCTTTTCCACATCTAGTGTCTTTTCCCCCCGAATGGATTAGTCCTTTTCCCATATGAAAGGGCCCGTGGAGAGTGCTTGAAGGCGTACTTGGAGTCTGTGTGGATGTCGACACAGGTTCCAGCCGCCGGCTGGAGAGCTCGGGTCAGCGTGACGGCGTCCAACTTCTGTGCAGAGATTCCTGTGGGCAGGCGTCTTGCCCCAGTGGTAGAATGCAGGATACTCCAGAGCATCCTGCGAGGCGTTTGCCTCCTCTGAGAAACTACCACCATCAGTGAAATACTCTGCGCCTGGGCTCTGGGGCTGATCCGAAGGTCCAGGCAGCTGGCACACACCTCACCTGTGCCTTCTGTGCAGTCGTGCTCTGGCACACCGGCCACATGCAGTAGTTGCAGGGTTTAAAGTTTTCACTACCGGGGCGGGCTGTTGTGGCATAGTGGGTAAAGCTGTCACTTGCAATGCTGGCATCCCATATGGTCACCGGTTTGCGTCCCAGCTGCTCTACTTCTGATCCAGCTCCCTGCTAATGGCCTAGGAAAAGCAGAAGGATGGCCTAAACATTTGGGTCCGTGCCACCCATGTGGGAGACCCAGATGCGGCTAATGGCTCCTGGCTTTGGCTGGCCCAGCCCTGGCTGTTGCAGGCATTTGGAGAGTGAACCAGCAGATGGAAGAGCTCTCTGTCTCCCCATCTCTCTCTCTTGGCCTCTCAAACAAAACAAATATTTTTTAAAAAAAAGTTTTCACTACCTCCAGGCGAATGAGCGGGTTTTCACACAGTGTCCCCTGATATCTGACCATTCGGGCATCAGTTAGCCAGCATTGCCCTTTATATTCCATCAGGGTCAAGACCAAGTGTGGCACTTGGACTGTTAAATCCTGCCTCATGGCAAGTCTGCCAGCCTCTGATACGAGGAGGGCTGTGGTGACAGAAGCTCGGAGCAGGGTGGCCAGCTTTGAGAGAGTCAACTTGTTTAGAAATATGCCTCTGGATGATGCCAAGACTCCAGCCTGGGGGTCAGCACCCCGGCCACTGTACACCGTTCATGCACGTATAGGAAAAAAGGCTTAGTTACGTCCGGGATATAGTGAGGGCTTACTTGATCTGTTTAAAGGCCTTTTCTGGTGTCTGTTCCCACAACAGAGGCTCCCTTTCTCACCCGTGTGGCTTCATAAAGGGGTTTGGCTAGAACAGAAACTGGAAATCCAGATTCTGCAAAGTCGACAGCCCCCAGGAATTCTCACACTTGTTGGGTCGAGGGGCTTGGAATTGAGCAGACTGCCTGCTTTCCCTCTGGACTGAGCTGATGCTGGCTTTGGGACAGGTGAAAACCAAGGTGTTTTACCTTCTGCTGGCGGATTTGAGCCTTTTTCCTTGAGACACAGGAGGGTAAGGCGCAGCCGTGTTCCCTCCATACAATCCTCCCGTGCGCATCCTGCAGTAGCATGCAGCCACACTGGTCCACTGAGGTTTTTAATCAAGGCCAGCGCAGTGCTGGAAATGGCTGGAGAGTTTTTGAGTCTTCGAGGCAGTCTAGTCCAGGTCAAAGGGCCTTGATCTCTGTTCTCGGGATTTTCCCACCGGAAGATGAAGATTGGCTGACTCAGGGGCCAGGCGGGCACAGAAGAGGTCCTTGAGGTCCACACGTGTAAAGAAGGCAGCTTCGGCGGAGATGAGACCTGGCAGAGTGCAGGGGTTAGGGATGACAGGGTGTACGCTAACGGTGGCCTGGTTTACTGCCCGTAGGTCCTGAGCTGCAATAGTTGTCAGTTCCCAGCTTCTGAGCTGGTAGGCGGGGCGTGCTCCAAGGCGACTGGCAGGGCTGGAGGATTTCATACTTCAGAGTTCTCTCCAGATGCTTTTGAATCCCACTTTGTGCCTTTGTGAGGGATGAAATAATCTTGGGTGGGTGGGTCCAGCCCCTGGTTTTAGTTCTACTACTACTGGGGGGTATGTCTCTGGCCAAAGAGAACTGCCCTCAGCCCATACTCCAGGCCCTCAAAAGGGAAGCTCAAGTCCCTGCTGTGGCTCCTCTCAGAGGCTACGGAGGCACCATCCTTCTCCCTGGGGACCTGTGAGAGTCGTCTCTGCTTCTGATTTTCCCAGAGTCAGGGCTCCTTGGCCAGGGGGGTTGAAAGTTATCTGGTGCTGCAGTTTTCCTAACAGATCCTGACTCATTAAGGCCACAGGACAGTCAGGGAGGTACAGGAATTCGTGAATGACTTCACAGCTGCCCAAATTGCATGGGCATGGCAGGAAGAAGGGGCAATGTGCCTGGGGACCTGTGGCTCCCAGGGCAGTAGCTAGTTTCTGTGCAAGGGGGCTCACAGGCTGGGTTGGCACTGAGCGGTCTACTCGAGTGTCCAACATGAAGTCAGTGGGCCGGCCCCCTACAGTCATTCCGACCATGAGTTGCTGGGGTCTGTCCTAGCCTGCTTCCTAGTTTTCCCTGGTGGCTACACCTACAAAGTCTTCCCAGGGCCTCGAACGGTCACTGTGAGGGTTGGTCCCTGGATCACATGTCCTCTCTCTTGGGCCCGGGGAGTTGAGTAATAGTTTCCCAACTGCTGAGGACACTCATTTTCCAAGTGACCTTTCTGGTGACAGTGGGCATTCTGGTTTCATCCTGGTCTGGCCTCCGGGCACCCGTGTCCCTCTGGTGCACCTCTCTCCCGGGCCTTGTCCTGGACCCGACAGGGCACCCCTTGGGGGTGTCCTGACTGTCCTGCTAGGGCTGTGGCAAGCAGATTTGCCTTTTGCTTTAAGCTTTGGTCAGATCTTCATTGAAAGCACTGTGGCGACCCCCAATAGCTGGCTGGCATTCCCGGCAGCAAAGCCCTCCAACTTCTGCAGCTCGCGTCTGAGGTCTCCCTGTGACAGGCCGGCGAAAGCCGCGTTGGTCACCCGCTGATCTGCTGCTGCTGCAGGGCCACAGGGCGCTCTTCAGGTCCTCGGAATGCCTTGGAAGTCACTCGCATTCACAGCCTTTCCCTCGTTCCTTCATGCTTAGAAGGGCCCCTTGGAAAGCTCGAGCATTTGGAACCCTCAGCGTCGTCAGGGCCCCCTGGGATCTTCCTCAGGACGGAGTGAGCCTGGGCACTTAGACAACCTGCCAGCGTGTTCTCTAACCGCCTCGGGCAGCCTGGGTAACCAGCAGTGTTCCTCAGGTCAGGAGTCGGCAGGAGTGCGGCAGTCAGCTCGTTGGCTCAGGGGGCTCTGGGCCTGGATGGTAGACTGTGTCAGACCCACCATGGCGTGGGTTTCTCAGTGAATGAAGGGCTATGGTTCTTCCAGTTCAGGAGATCGGTGGGGGAAAAAGGCTGATATATATATGAAGGTACGTCGTCCCTTGATCGTCGCTGTCATAGTAGATGGGCCCTTGGGCCTCTCAGTGGCATCTGCAGGGCCTCTCGGCATTTACTGGGAAGGGGATTACTGGCCGGTTCCTCTTGGCTCCTCCCAGCTGGAGTACATGGGGTAGGGACTGGCGGCCCGGGGATGTGGGCGGCCCCTGGGAGGCTCCAGCTGCACAGACAATCTCTCCCAAAGGTGTGGGAAATGCAGGTGGCAGCGGAAGGAATACCAGCATGCAAGGCGGAGGAACCTCCTCTGACTCCTCAGATAAAATGGCTTCTTAGGTTCTGGCTGGCATTTTGAAGGGGCTGTCATTCGGGTCATCATGATTTTACAGTCTTCTTCTAAGTAAGTTCTCAGCCAGGGTGGCTGAGAGAGGATTATGCCTTGCCAGCAGTCAAACTACAGGAATTGGCCTGGCAGCCTGGTTTCGCAATGATGACCCGATATACACTGCTGACCACTTGTTTACTTAAGGACCCCCTGGACGATCACCCTGCCCCCAAAGAGGACCAATCTATTTCACCAAATGTATGAAGTTTCCCTGGGGTGAGCTTAAAACCAGTCTGCTGTATGTCCCTTTTTGAAGTTTTTTTTTTTTTTTTTTTTTAAAGATTTATTTATTTGCAAGTCAGAGTTACACAGAGAGAGGAGAGGCAGAGAGAGAGAGAGAGGTCTTCCATCCACAGGCTCACTCCCCAGATGAACGCAACGGCCGGAGCTGCACCGATCTGAAGCCAGGAGCCAGAAGCTTCTTCTGGGTCTCCCAGGTGGGTACAGAGGCCCAAGGACTTGGGCCATCTTCTACTGCTTTCCCAGGCCATAGCAGAGAGCTGGACAGGAAGTGGAGCAGCTGGATCTCGAACTGGTGCCCATATGGGATACGGGTGCTTTAGGCCAGGGCGTTAACCCACTGAGCCACCGCGCCGGCCCCCCTTTTTGAAGTTTTTCATCATGTACTCTGGGGGGAGGGCGTACATTTGCCCTGTTTGCCACCCATTCCCACCACCTAAAAACATCAATCACACATGGAAGAGGAATGGAGAGGGGGTGAGCGCTGGCTCTGTCCGTCACCAGCTGTTCTCATGGAGTCAAGAATGAACCTGCGAACCCAGTTTGGTAAGGAGACTCTGTAGTGGCTTCCATCCTGAGGACATCTGTGGAATCCTGAGAATCTGAACATCAGTTTGTGCAGCTTCAGGGACACCCACAGGCGGGAAGTCCAAGTCAGGGCCTGCCCAAAGCGAGAAGCCTCCACGGGGCTGTTTCCTTCGGAGCAACCAAAATCAAAGCTCAGTTCCGTTCCAGGAATTCAGCAGGAAAGGAAAGTCACCCATCGCTGCAGGGTTGGGCAGAGACACAGACCACCGCTCGACATTTCTCAGACCAGTTCTCACCAGCCCTGTGATTAAAATAAAAGGCCTCCAGGCCATACACCCAGATTAAAGTGAGCCCAACTCTAAGGCACTTGACAAAGGCAAAACCCTCTCTGGAGGGATCCACCTTTATCCCAGGTCTTGCACAGTTCTCACAGGTGACTATCCAAGGGCGAGATACGGCAGCCACAGCCGTGCACACAGGCACCTGGAATGAGCACTAGCAACGCAGAGGTAGACAGGTGCTATCTCTACATGTTACACTGAGATAAATACAAGACACGCTTGAAAGTATCAGCAGGAAAAAGAAAACTATATTTTTAAAAAATCCCCTTGTTAAAAGAACTTTCAGAATGAAAACTACAATAACCAAAATTAAGCAATTCTATGGGTGGATTTACTGGCAGCTTACACATAACTTAAACTAGTAAACTGGAGAAAAGTGTCCCGGATCCAGCTCCACAGATTTCTCACCCGGTCCAAGCCCTCTGAGCAAAGGTCACAGGGAGCAGCAAATGGGCTCGCGGGCCAGAGGTGAGTGCACCCCCGGAGATGTGGAGTGAGGTTGGCCAGAGATGGCCCAGGGGGAGCACAGGCAAAGCACTCCCCTCTCTCTCCCTGTTGCCAAAGTCTTTCTTCTCAGGGTATTGAACCTCAAGGCCTTCCTTCTCTCTGGGAACCACGGAGACCCACCCCAACTCCAGGGCAATGAGAAATGTCCTGAGCGTGGAGTTCCTCTCCTGTAGAACCATGCAGATGCACTGCAGCCCTCATTACAGCACCCTGTAGGGACTGGAGAACCGACTGCTGCCCTGTGCTTTGTGTCTTATCAGTGTGTGTGCCCCACACGTGCAAGTGTGTACAAACTGTGGCGGGGACTGGGTGTGCTGTGGCACAGCGGATTAAACTGCCTCTTGCGACAATGGCTTCCAGCTGCTCCATTCCCAACCTAGCTTCCTGCACCCGAGAAGGCAGCGGAAGATGACCCAAGTACTTGGGTTCCTGCCTCCCACAGGGGAGACAAGGATGGAGTTCCTGGTCTCCTGGCTCCTACTTGGCTTTTGCAGCCATTTGGGGAATGAACCAACAGATAGAAGATCTCTTCCTCTCTGTCTCTATTTCTCTATTACTGTACCTTTCAAACAAATAAATCTTTTTTTGTTTTTTAAAGGGATGATATCTCTCTCTCTGAGTTTGAAATAAAATGAAAATGGGAAAAAACTAAAATAAAAACTCCAACCACAGTAACACAAAAGTGAGGAGGGAGGTAGAGTCTTTGTATGCTTAGTCCCCAGGAGAGGCACAAAGGTACTGATTAGCTTCAGATGCTGAAAAGGTAAATGTGCACGTTGTACTTTCTTGGGTAACTACTGAAAAATAAAAACAGTATGTAACTTAGAATCCAGTTAGAAGAGGGAAATGAAACGATATTTAAAGGAAAAAAAAAAAAACAACAAAAAGCAAAAGACAAAAACCCTTGCCTACAAGGAAGCTAAACAAAAGAGAGACAGAGGGAAAGAATACAAGGCACAAAAATAAAGTAGTGGATTGAAAGTCAAGTATTTATTAGTCACAATAAATGTAAATCAACCAATTGCCTTGGTTATAAAGATTAGCAACCTAAGTGGGGGAAAATGCTATGTGGCTTTAAACTTGCTGTTCACTAGAGACACATCTAAAACATTAAGGGTGCAGAAAGCTTGGTAGGAAGAGGCCGGGGTGGGAGGTAGGAATAAAATAAGCAATAGTCTGTGAGACAGAAAGCCTGGCCTTCCTAGAGATGGAGAGGATCACTGCAAAATGACAGCTTCCAGTCCACCAATCAGGTCTCTAGATTCCTGTGGTCCACTAAAATAGCTGCAAAACACACGATGCAAAACTGACAGAATTATAAGGAGAGAAAATACTTTAATTGTAGATTTAAAAATACCTCTCTCAGTAACTGATAGAGCAAGCAACTAAAAAAGCCAGTAACACAGCAGATCTGAGTAACCCAAACTCCAGGTACACAGAACTCCACTCCCAACAATTGCAGGACGCCCACCAATCTTTCAAGAACAGTCATTTACAAAATCCAGCCACGTACTGGGCTACAAAGCTAGTCTCACCAGAACCCTAAGGACTGAAATCGCAGCAACACCTTCTCCAACCAAATGTGACGATGCCAGAAATCAATTAAAAAACTGAACAAAAAAACAAAAACCCTTTAGCATCCATTGATGATTCGCGCCTGAAGAATTATAGGGGCTGGAGCTGTGGTATAGTAGGTTATGCCTCCACCTGTGGCGCCGGCATCCCTTGTGCGTGGTGGTTCTTGTCCCAGCTGCTCCACTTCCCATCCAGCTCTCTGCTAATGGCCTGGGAAAGCAGTGGAAGATGGACCAAGTGCTTAGGCCCCTGCACCCACGTGGCAGACCAGAAGAAGCTCCAGGCTTCTGGCTTCAGATTGGCCCAGCTCTAGCCATTGCAGACATTTAGGGAATGAGCCAGCAGATGGAAGACCTCTCTCTCTCTCTCTCTCCCCCTCTGTCTGAAACGCTAATAAATAAATCTTTAAAAAAAAAAAAAATGATGAGGGGCTGGCAATGTGGCATAGCATGTAAAACCACTGCCTGCTGTGCCAGCATCCCATATGGGCACCAGTTCGAGTCCTGGCTGCTCCACTTCCAAACCAGCTCTCTGCCATGGCCTGGGAAAGCAGTAGAGGATGGCCCAACTGTTTGGGCCCTGCACCCACGTGAGAGACCCGAAGAAGTTCCTGGTTCCTGGCTCCAGATTGGCCCAGCTCCAGCCATTGCAGCCATTTGGGGAGTGAACCAGCAGATGGAAGACCTCTCTCTCTCTCTCTCTCTGCCTCTTTGTAACTCTGCCTTTCAAATAAATAAATTAAAAAAAAATTTTTTTTTTTTTTGACAGGCAGAGTGGACAGTGAGAGAGAGACAGAGAGGAAGGTCTTCCTTTGCCGTTGGTTCACCCTCCATTGGCCACTGTGGCCAGCGTACCACGCTGATCCAAAGCCAGGAGCCAAGTGCTTCTCCTGGTCTCCCATGGGATGCAGGGCCCAAGCACTTGGGCCATCCTCCACTGCACTCCCAGGCCACAGCAGAGAGCTGGCCTGGAAGAGGGGCAACCGGGACAGAATCCGGCGCCCCGACCGGGACTAGAACCCGGAATGCTGGTGCCGCAGGCGGAGGATTAGCCTATTGAGCTGCGGCGCCAGCCAAAAATCTCTTTTAAAAAATGATTTGTAGATCATTCTTTCTACATTAGTAGTTGGCAATCTACTGTAAAGAACTTTTGCCTTCTCCCATTATTTTTTAAAAAAATCAGTGAGGATACTTAATTTATTCAGGGTTGTAATTCATTATGGTCATTATTTATTTTGATGCTCAAAACTGTTTCATATTTAGCCAGTGGGAGTGGCACCTTTGCCCTTTTTCAGTGTGGTTAAAGGCACACAACGTACAGTTTACCGTAATTACCATTTTCAGTGTTCATTCAGGACTGTTCAGTATGTTCACAGTCTCTGGAAAGCTTTCACTTCGCAGCACTGAAACTCTGCACCCATTAAACAGTAACTTCTTAGTTCCCTCTCCTCCCATCCCCTGGCAACCACCATTTAAAAAAAAAAAAAATTTATTTATCTGAAAGGCAGAGTGGCAGAGAGAGATCTTCCATCCGCTGGTTCACACTCCAAATCCCCTTAACTAAGCCAGGGTTCTTCCAGGCCAAAGCCAGGAGCCTGAAACTCCATCCAGGTCTCCTCTGTGGGTGGCAGGGGCCCAAGGAGTTGGACATCTCACGCTGCCTTCAAAGGCACATTAGCAAGAAGGTGGATTAGAAGCAGAGTAGCCAGGACATGAACTACAGGATGCCAGTGTCACAAGGTGGTGTGGCTTACCATCTATGCCACAGCACTGGCCCCATTTGCTCATTTTTAAGTCTGGTTGTTGTTGTTACTATTATTATTATTATTATTTGTTTCTTGAGCTGAAATAGTTCTTTTCTTTTTGAGGGAGAGACAGATCTTTCGTCCACTGATTCATTCCCCAAGTGGCTGCAATGCCAGGGTTGGGCCAGGCCTGGGGCTCTCATCCAGGTTTCCCGTGTGGTGGCAGGGGCACTAGCACTTGGGCCATCTTCCTTTGCCTTCCCAGGGGCATTAGCAGGGAGCTGGATCGGAAGTGGAGCAGCTTATATGGGGCTGGTGTTGCGGGCGGTGGCTTCACCCCCTGTGCCACAACACTGGCCCCGGCAGTAGTTCTGTACCTATTCTGGGTGTTAGCCCCTTCTCGGGTACACGATCTGCTGGAAGAGTCAAGGAGTACTGAGGTTGATTCTTCACTAAACGCTGGGTAGAAATCACCGTGAAGTCACCTGGTGCTGCGTTTTCTTGGTTGGGGGTTCCCAACCACAGACTCAAATTCCTTACTAGTTCTAATCTCTTCAGATTTCCTACTTGTTCATGATTCAGCCTTGGTGATTATGTGTTTCTAGGAATTTGTCTATTTCACCTACATTATCTCTCTGTTGTCATGGTATTTCCTTACAAACCTTTTTTGTTTCTATAAAGTCATTTGTAACATCCCATCTTTTGTTTCCGATTTTAGTTATTTGAGTTTTTCTTAGCCCATCTAGCTAAAAGTTTGCCCACATTTTTTGATCTTTTCTAAGAACTAACTCCAAGTTTTGTTGATTTTCTCTCTTTTTTCTATTCTCTATTTTGCTTATCTCTGCTGTAATCTTATTTTCTTCCTTCTAGTAGCTTTGGGATAGGTTTGTTCTTCTTTCTCTAGTTTCCTAAAATGTAAAGCTGGGTTGCTGACTTAAGATCTTCTAGGGGAAGCATTTACAGCTATAAATTCCCTTAAATATAAGTTTATTTTGGTGCAAAGAAATTTGCACTGTTTTTACAGCATCCAATAAGTTTTGGTATGTTGTGTTTTTGTTTTCATTTGTCTCAAGATTATTTTCTAATTTCCCCTGTGATTTCTCCTCTGTCCTTTGACATCTTCCCATCATTTATTGGACATTTTCTTTTCCTCTGGCACAAGCTGTTCTCAGGCTGCGTGTACTTTCTTGAGCTCAGGCATAGAACTGACTGCCCCCCCCCCCCCCCCCCCCCCCCCCCCGCAATAGACTTGATTTCTTCTAATTAGCAAAGGAACTTAAAATCTAAGATCTGGGCACTAGGTATGGGCATTGCTACTGCAGTGTCATTGTTCCCAGGCCTTTAAAGTAGTCAGTTTTAGGAAACAAAATGCATTACCAGCCAGCGCCGCGGCTCAATACGCTAATCCTCCGCTGGCACCCCAGGTTCTAGTCCCGCTCAGGGCGCCAGATTCTGTCCTGGCTGCTCCTCTTCCAGTCCAGATCTCTGCTGTGGCCCGGGAGTGCAGTGGAGGATGGCCCAAGTGCTTGGGCCCTGCACCCCATGGGAGACCAGGAGAAGCACCTGGCTCCTGGCTTCGGATCAGAGCGGTGTACCAGCCGCAGTGGCCATTGGGGGGTGAACGAACGGCAAAAAGGGAGACCTTTCTCTCTGTCTCTCGTCTCTCTCTCACTGTCCACTCTGCCTGTCAAAAAAAAAAAAAAAAAAAAAAAAAAAAAAGCAATACTTATTTCTATGAGGGTACTTGAAAAAGTTCAAGAAAGACATGCATTATGAAAAAAACCACATGGACTTAAAAGTTTTGCACCAAAATAAACTAAACTTGTCATTCCATTACTCCACAAACTTTCTGAAGTATCCTCATGTATCCATTTCTGTGTACACACTGACCCATCCTCCTATCATGACAGGAAAAACATCACACACCTACTCATTTACTCAATCCTAGTGTAGTAGTCAGAACTACTACACTCAGGGCCGGTGCCGTGCCTCACTTAGTTAATCCCATATGGGCGCCGGGTTCTAGTCCTGGTTGCTCCTCTTCCAGTCCAGCTCTCTGCTGTGGCCCGGGAGGGCAGTGGAGGATGGCCCAAGTGCTTGGGCCCCTTCACCTGCATTGGAGACCAGGAGGAAGCACCTGGCTCTTGGCTTCAGATCAGCATGGCACTGGCTATGGCGGCCATTTGGGGAGTGAACCAATGGAAGGAAGACCTTTCTCTCTCTCACTGTCTAACTCTATCTGTGGGGAAAAAAACAAAACAAAACAAAAAAAAAAACAAAACTACTACACTCTTCTCATTTAAAAAAAAAAAAGACAAAAACAAACAAAAAACTATTAACAGCAGTCCAGAATTCAACTGCATTTCTTTAAGGGTATATAATCACAGTATTTGCTATGCACATATTAAAAGTTTAAACCTAGAGGGCCAGCATCTTGGCATATTGGGTTAAGCCATCACCTGCAATGCTGGCATCCCACACGTCCTGGTTGCTCCACTTCTCCACTTCCTTTTCTTTTTGGACAGGCAGAGTTGGAGAGAGAGAGAGAGAGAGAGAGAGAGAAAGGTCTTCCTTTTCCGTCGGTTCACCCCCGAAATGGCCGCTATGGCCGGCGCACTGTGCCGATCCGAAGCCAGGAGCCAGGTGCTTCTCCTGGTCTCCCATGCGGGTACAGGACCCAAGGACTTGGGCCATCCTCCACTGCACTCCCGGGCCACAGCAGAGAGATGGACTAGAAGAGGGGCAACTGGGACAGAATCTGGCACCCCCACCGGGACTAGAACCCGGAGTGCTGGCGCCGCAGGCGGTGGATTAGCCAAGTGAGCCGCGGCGCCGGCTGCTCCACTTCCTATCCAGCCCCCTGCTAACATGCCTGGGCAAAGCAACAGCAGATGTTCCAAGTGCCTGAGTCCCTGCCACACCCATGTGAGATCTGGATGAAGCTCCCGGCTTCAGTCGGGCCCAGCTCTGGCTATGGTAGCTACTGGACTGAACCAGTGGACAGAAGATCTCGCTCCTTCTCTGTCGCTCCTTAGCTCTGTAACTCTTTCAAACAAAGAAACAAAATTAATATTAAAAAAAAAAAAGTTTAAACCCAGGGCCAGCTGGCTAAGCTGCTGTCTGTGACACTGGCACCCTATATAGGCACTGGTTCCTGCCCTGGTTACTCCATTTCTGATCTGGCTCCCTTCTAATGACCTGGGAAAAGCATTGGAAGATGGCCTGAGTGTTTGGGCACCTGCCGCCCACATAGGAGACGCAAATGAAGCTCCTGGCTCCTGGCTGTGGCCTGGCCCAGCCATTGCTGTTATAGCCATTTGAGGAATGGAAGCCAATGGAAGCCAATGGAATACCTCTCTCTGTCTCTCCCCTTCTCTAACTCTGCCTTTCAAATACATAAATAAATCTTTAAAAGAAAAGAAGTTTTAAACTTGAGGGTCCTGTATGAGAGGTGGGCCCAATTAAGGCCCGGGGTTGGGGGGCATACCCTCACTAGGCAGCTCTCTGCAGAGTCGGGTTAAAAGGCTCCGGACAGGTTGGGTCCAGCTGCCTCTCTGCTTCCTGGCTCTCTACGGGATCCTTCCTCTGCACACACTCTGCTGCTGCCAACCTCTGAGCTCACCCATGACTGAACCAGTGGGGTGGCCTGATTCTGGACTATGCAACTCCCAAAACCTAAGTCAAAATACACCTTTTCCGTCAGAAGTAGCTTGTCTTGGGTATCTGGTTGTAGTAGCAACAAGCTGACTCAGACAGTAATGCACAAAACGTTTCTGGATGGGTCCTCTCCGGCCCTTTGGGCGATTATGTTAATCACAGGAAATACATCCGTGTCTGTCCCATGCTTGTGGACTTGATTTGATTTCTTGACCACAAAGATAGTCATACAGCCACCAAAAGTCAAAACTACACAGCCTTTTCCCTCACACAAGTCTCTTTCCCACTCCGTCTCTTGTCATCTACCGCCTGTGGGGTCTTTCTTTTTTTAAAAAAAAACATTTATTTTATTTATTTGAAAGACAGTTACAGAGAGAGAGGTCTTCGATCCACTGGTTCACTCCCCAGATGGCCGCAATGGCCGGAGCTGCGCCAATCCAAAGCTAGGAGCCAGGAGCTTCTTCTGGGTCTCCCACGTGGGTGCAGGGGCTCAGGGACCTGGGCCATTTTCTACTGCTATCCCGGGCCATAGCAGAGAACTGGATGGAACTGGAACAGCCGGGTCTGGAACCGGCGCCCACATGGGATGCTGGCGCTTCAGGCCAGGGCATTAACCTGCTGCGCCACAGCGCCGGCCCCGTGTGGGTTCTCATTTCATTCATTCTGGCCTACTCCTCCTCAATGATTTTGTAAAAATGAGCAGCGCACAGTTTCCTAATTCCTCTTCTTCTTACATAAAAGGTAGTGTGCTGAGAACACTACACCTTCCTGCTTGTATCTGAGCGACCACTTTATGCCCATTTTCCTATTCTTTGCAGCTTGCAGTACTTCATCGTGTAGCAATTTAGTCAACAAATTTCTTGTTTGCACACGTCAGTGTTTCCCAACATTTCTCAATTACAGATAATGCTGAGACAAAGACCTTTGTGAATCTGTACTTTCCTGCTGTTGCAAACGCATCCTTAGAGAATATTCTTGTTGTGGAATTGCTGGGTAAAAGGACAAATGCGTGTGCAGTCTGTTAGGTCCCCCGAGGGTTCTCCGGGTGTGCGAGCCTCAGTCTCACCCAAGGGGCTTCCTCTCAAGCTTCCTGAATGCTGCAGTCTGAGAGGTGAGAAACGGCACTTCAGGGCAGTTTGTGATCTGCAATTCCTAACTCAAGTGAAACTCCACTTTCTCACATATTTAAGCAACTTAAAACTCTTCGTAGGGGCCGGTGCTGTGGCGCGACAGGTTAAGCCACTGTCTGCAGTGCTGGCATCCCATATGGGTGCTGGTCCAAGTCCCGACAGCTCTGCATCCAATCCAGCTCCCCGCTAATGTACCTGGGAAAGCAGCAGAAGCTGGCCCAAATATTTAGGCCCCAGCACCCACCATAGAGACCTGGAAGAGGCTCCTGGCTCCTGGCTTGGGCCTGGCCCAGCCCTAGCCATTGCAGCCATTTGGGGAGTGAACCAGCGGATCAAAGATCTGTCTCCACTCTCTCTGTAACTCTGAACTTTGAAATAAATAAATCTTTAAAAAATATTGTTTTAAAAAATTGTATCTGCCCTTGTATTTCTGTCCTTTTTAATAAAATTTTGGTATTTTTTTTCTCTCAATTTGGATTGGAGATAACAGGTCTTTAAGACATTTGTTGCAAACCTTCCCTGCTAGTTTCTTATCTGTTAACTTTGCTTATGGGGTTTGTCTTTTCTGTAACGAAGAACTTAATTAATACAGTCAATATATTTTGTTTGTTTCTTTCATTGCCTTTCCCCATATCCAAGTTACAGAAAACTTGTCTTTGTGTTCTTCTAGTAGTCAACTTAAAAAACTTAGCTCTCTGATTCATTTGGAGCTTATCCCTGGGTTTGATATGAGGTATGGATATAATTTTGTGTTTGCAAATGGCTGCTGGAGTAGTCCTGATACCATTTAATTAAAACACTCGTCTCTGTCTCAGTAATCTGAGACACACCTTTATTACACACTAAATTTCTCTTGGTAACTGGGTGCCTGTTTCCAGGCTCTTTACTCCAGTCCAGTGTCTGTACGAGCCTTTCCTGACAGAACCTGCAGAATGTTTCTGCATCTCTGGGTGTAGCCACTGTCTCTGGGAACTTCTTTCTGAGAGCCTGCCTCACGATTTGTTACTGTTGTTTTTCCTATAGGAAATAACCTGCCTAGCACCAGAGGGGGTATCTACATGGGAAACAATCAAAGTTAAACCCTACTTTACTCCATATACGGATCACTTCCAAGTGTATTCCGATCTAAATGTAAAACACAGGGAGTGGGCATTTGGCCTAGCAGTTAGGATGCCTGCATCCTACACTGGAGCACTTGGGTTCAATACTTGGGTGTGGTTCTGGAATTTAGCTGCCTGCCAATGCAGACCCTGGCAGGCAGTGGTGATGGCTCAAGTAACTGGGTTCCTGCTGCCCACCCTGGAGACCTGGACTGAATTCCCAGCTCCTGGCGTCAGCCCAGCTCCAGCCTTGGCTCAGCCCCTGTGGGCATTTGGGAAGTGAACCAGTAGACGGGAGTGAACCAATTGCAGGGAACGCTGTGTGTGTCTGTCTCTTTGTCTCTTGAATTTAAGTTTTTAAAAATTTATTTATTTGAGAGGTAGAGTCACAGAGAGAGGGAGAGACAGAAAGAAAGATCTTCCATCTGCTGGTTCACTCCCTAAATGGCTGCAATGGCCGGAGCTGAGCTGATCCAAAGCCAGGAGCCAGGAGCTTCTTCCAGATCTCCCATATGGATGCAGTGGCCCAAGTACTAGGGCCATCTTCTACTGCTTTCCCAGGCCATAGCAGAGAGCTGGATCAGAAGAGCATCCAGGACTTGAACCAGCGCCCATATGAGATGTTGGCACCACAGGTGGTGGCTTAGCCCACTATGCTACAGTGCTGGCCCCAAGTATTTTTTTTAATAAGAAGCAAGATAATAAATCTTCTGTAAAATAATAGTAGACAAGTAACTTCATAATCTCTAAGAGATTTCTTTAAGAAGACATAAAAAGCATTAACATAAAAATAATTAAAAAACTGGATTGTTTTAATTAAGAATCACTTGTGTGCAGTTTAAAATAGCAGTAAGACTTTTGGGACATGCTGAATATAAAGGAAAGCAAGGTACTGGTTACCTTTGGGGTACAGACAGGAGCACACCGGAGGCTTCCAAGGGTGTTAGCAATGTTGTTTCCTACCTGGGAGGCAGGTGCACATAACTCAATTCTGACTGCCTGGGGTCAGCGCAGGCTCCAGCTGATAAGGGCTCAGCCCCATAGGTCACATCACCCACAACACTGGGTTAAAGCTGCTGCTTCTGGGACCCTCAGAGGTCACCCTCAAGCTTCACAACGTGCTGGAAGGACTCAGTGCAGTTACACTCAGCGAAGGTTTACTGCAGCAACGCCCAGCTCACACAGCCTCACCAGAGCTGGGGGTCTGCAGGAACGCACGCTCCCCATGTCCCGTGATGGTGTGCTCTCTCCCTGCGGGAATGAAGCTGCAGGGGCACGTGTTTCCACCCAAGGATGCTCTTAGGAGACTCAGAAACCAGGGTTCTCCTTGGGGTCTGGTCACGTGGGCACCCTCTGCCTGCCGAAATCCAGATTCCCAGAAGGAAACAGGCATAATGGGCCAAAGTAGACAAATCAGCCTTCTTGCAGGAGAGGTTTCAAAGGCCAAGTTTTCAGACAACAGCCAGAGACCAACCGTGCAGGCGGCCTAAAGGTGACAGACACAGGCCCACAATGTCAACTCACTCCTCTATAAGCAGTATCTGTGATACGTAACACAACGATTCTCCATAAAAGAGGTTAAAAACAGTTGACTAAAACTATATTAAATCTCTCTTTTTTAAAAAGTCAAGGGGATGGCGCCGTAGTATAGCAGGTAAGGCCGCCGCCTGCAGTGCCAGCATCCCATATGGACGCTGGTTCGAGTCCTGGCTGCTCCACTTCCGATCCAGCTCTCTGCCATGGCCTGGGAAAACGACAGAGGATGGCCCAAGTCCTTGGGCCCCAGAAGAAGATTCTGGCTCCTGGCTTCAGATTGGCTCAGCTCCGGCCATTGCAGCCAACTGGGAAGTGAACCAGCAGATGGAAGACCTCTCTCTCTGCCTCTCCTCTCTTTGTGTAACTCTGTGTAAATAAATCTTTAAAAAAAAAAAAAAAGTCAGTATAGAAGACATTTGCTATACACAGCCATCAAAAAGTTGAAGGAAATGTGTACTACAAAAAACTATGCATGGACTTCAAAAAATTTCTGCAACAAAACAGGCTTATATTTAAAAAAAAAAGATTTAGTTTTTATTTGAAAGTCAGAATTACAGAGAGGCAGAGAGAAAGGTTTTCCATCTGCTGGTTCACTCCCCAGATCGCCGTAACGGCCGGAGCTGTGCCGATCCAAAACGAGGAGCCAGGAGCTTCCTCCAGGTCTCCCACGTGGGTACAGGGGCCCAAGGACTTGGGCCATCCTCTATTGTTTTCCCAGGCCATGGAAGAGAGCTGGATCGGAAGCGGAGCAGCCGGGACTAGAACCGGTGCCCATATGGGATGCCGGCGCTGCAGACAGGGGCTTTAACCCATTGCGCCACAGAACTGGACCCACAAACTTATCTTTTAATTTCATTTTTTCCATTAACTTTTTGGAGTGTCCTCAGTATGCATGTTTGCCCTGACATGTATCTAGCATAGAGAACATAAAAATGAGTCCTACAAAGCAATAAGATAGACTACATGAACAGGCATTTCAATAAAGGGGAAACAGCCCACAAACAGAACAAGGTACTCAACTTCACGAATAATCAGAGAAATTAAGCTGCTAGGAAGTACTACTGTACATACCTCTACAAGACTGGCAAAGATTTTAAATATAAACCAAATATTAGCAAGAAGTACTTGAGAATAATTCGGCCTTATACAGTAAAGTAACATGTACAACACTCTGACCCAACAGTTTGTAATGAATTAAATACGAACTTCTTCCAGGGAGGGAGAGGGGAGAGGGAGCACTGACTTCATCATCAATGGCCAGGCAACAAAGCCTACATAAAACGCAAACAAGGTGGGTGCGAGGGCTTCCGGGCTGTGGGAACCCTGGGGGAGGGTGTGCGCAGAGAGAGGGTGTGGGGGCTCCACGAGCCCTCCCCACACATTATGCCGTACGGGTCTTCGCCTTGCTGTTACTCCTGAGTTGTCTTCACGAGTAAACTGTTCTCCTGGAGTTCTGCGAGCTGCTCTGGCGAATTCTCAAACCCAAGGGGGTCCTGGGAACTACTGATCTGCAGCTGTGTGTAACACCGGGATCTGGCAACTGCAATTCCAGTCTGAAGGGACGGAGGTAGCGTGTGGGACTGAGCCCTTACCATACAGCAACTCCAGCAGCCAGTGCCAGAACTGGGTTAACTTATGGGGAACCCAGGAGGTGTCTGCGGGAAATGAACTGCTGTGGGGGAAACCCCGCGAGTCCAGGAGAGACAGGAAGCACATCCTGATAAACCCGTCCTAGGCTGCAGGTATCTCAGGTGGAAAATGCACTGACTGCACCACCTCCCGAGCAGCTGCGCTCAGCAGCACCACGCACGCAGGGCGCCCCAGGTGCCCCCGGTGAGCGCAGAGCTGACTCGCAGCTGCTGTCAGCCAGCGCCAGGAGAGCACCTGCTGCCTGCCACCGCTCGGGGGAAGATCCAAATTCAAAATCCCAAGCACAAGTTCTACTGAGCATGTACTGCTTCCGCGCAATCGTAGAGTCGAGAAAAACCGTGAAGTGAAACCATCAGTATGGGGTATAGCACAGAGGAGACGTGGGTTTTCCTCCGCAGTAGTATACACATACAATGGAACATTATTCAGCCTTAAAAAAGAAGGAAGTCCAGCAATATGAGACAAGAGGAACCCTGAGGACACTACGTTAAGTGAAATAAGCCTCTCCCGGAAGAACACAGACTGCAAGATTCTGCTAACATGCGGCAACTAAAATAGTTGGTTTCAAAGAGGCAGAGTGACCAGTGGTTGCCAGGGGAGCAGAAGGGGGGAAATAGGAGTTGCAAATCAAAAGGTAGGAAGCTGTGGTGACACAAACGAGGAAGTCCGAGAGACCTGCCCCGTGCCTGTGCTACACTGCACATTTGAAAATCTGTTAAGAGGACGGATCTGATGGTAAGTGTTCTTAGCACCGTAAGATAAAATTAAAACTAAAGCTGTGGCTGGCACTGTAGTGCAGCGGATTAAGTCTGCTTCTGATGCCGCCATCCCAGCTCAGAGCACTAGTCAGGTCCCAGCTGCTCTGCTTCCCAGCCAGCTTCCTACGAATGCACCTCGGAAGGCAGTGGAAGATGCCCCAAGTGCTTGGGCCCCTGCACCCAGACAGGAGACCTGGCTCCTAGCTTCAGCGTGGCCCAGACCTGGATGTTGCCACCACCTAGGAAGTGAGCCAATGTATAGAACATCTCTCTCTCTCTCTCTCTCTGTCACTCTGCCTTTCAAATAAATAAATAAATAAATCTTCAAAAAAAATTAAAGCAAGGGTCCGCGTTATAGCCCAGCAGGCTAAGCTGCCAATTGTGACACTGGCATCCCATACAGGGATCTCGGTTCAAGCACTGGCAGCTCTGCTTACGATCCGGGTCCCTGCTAATCCACCTGGGAAAGCAGTGGAGGACAACTCACGTGCTTGAACCCCAGTCACCCATGTGGTAGGCCAGACTGGAGTTCCTGACTCCTGGCTTCAGCCTGGCCCAGCTCTGGTTGTTGCAGCCATTTGGGGAGTGTGCCAGCAATGGAAGTTCTCTTTCTCTGTCTCTCTCTCTCACTCATCTTTCAAATAAATAAACCTTTTTTTAAGTTTTTTTTTTTTTTTTTTTTTGACAGGCAGAGTGGACAGAGAGAGAGAGAGAGACAGAACGAAGGGTCTTCCTTTGCCATTGGTTCACCCTCCAATGGCTGCCGCACCGCGCTGATCCAAAGGCTGCCGCACCACGCTGATCCAAAGGCAGGAGCCAGGTGCTTATCCTGGTCTCCCATGGGGTGCAGGGCCCAAGCACTTGGGCCATCCTCCACTGCACTCCTGGGCCCCAGCAGAGAGCTGGCCTGGAAGAGGGGCAACCGGGACAGAATCCGGCGCCCCGACCAGGACTAGAACCCGGTATGCCGGCACTGCTAGGTGAAGGATTAGCCTGTTGAGCCACGGCGCCGGCTATAAATAAACCTTTAAAGAAAGTAAAATAATAAAAAATTTAAAGCAAAATAGCAAAAAAAGAATGTATAAACAAATGTGGCATAATCATAATATTCTATAGCAATAAAAATCAATTTCTTTTTTAAAAACATTTTTAAAAGATTTATTTATTTATTTAAAAGTCAGAGTTACAGAGAGATCTTCCATCTGCTGGTTCACTCCCCTGATGGTGGCAATGGTTAGGGATGACCCAGGCCCTAACATACAGTTTCATCCAAGTCTCCCATGTGGGTACAGGAGCCCAAGCACTTAGACCATCTTCCACTGCTTTGCCCAGGCCATCAGCAGAGAGCTGGGTCAGAAGTAGAGCAGTCAGGATTCAAACTGATGCATCAAGGTGGCCACTTTACCCACTATGCCACAACACTGGCCCCTGAAAATATTATTTTTAAAAATCCTTATTCTGGCCGGCACCGCGGCTCACTAGGCTAATCCTCTGCCTGTGGCGCCGGTACCCCAGTTCTAGTCCCAGTTGGGGCACCAGATTCTGTCCCGGTTGCTCCTCTTCCAGTCCAGCTCTCTGCTGTGGCCTAGGAGGGAGGTCAGTGGAGGATGGCCCAAGTACTTGGGCCCTGCACCCGCATGGGAGACCAGAAGGAAGCACCTGGCTTCTGGTTTCGAATCGGGGCAGCGCACCGGCCGTGGCAGCCATTTGGGTATTGAACCAACGGAAGGAAGACCTTTCTGTCTCTCTTTCTCACTGTCTAACTCTGCCTGTCAAAAAAAAAAAAAAAATCCATATTCTTATTTTAAATTTTTAAAAATTTCTTATGTGTTTGAAAGGCAAAGAGACACACAGAGAAACAGACCAATAGAGATATCCCACCTACCAGTTCACCCCCTAACTGCATGTAACAATTGGGTCCTGCACCAGGCCAAAGCCGGGAGCCCAGAACTCAATCCGTGTCTCCCACACGGGCGGCATGGGTCCCATGACTGGAGCCCAGGGTGCACGTCAGCAGGAAGCTGGAATGATAGGCAGAACTAGGCCTCCACCCCAGACAGGATGAAATGGGACGCAGGTGTCCCAAGAGTGATCCAACAGCTGTGCCAAACGTCCGCCCCCAAAAATCATAAAATCACAAAAATTATTTCACATTAAAAACCTACCTAGGGGCTAGCACTGTGGCATCGTGGGTAAAGCCACTACCTACAGTGCTGGCAACCCATGTGGGCAATGGTTCTGGTCCCAGCTGTTCCACTTCGGATCCAACTCTCTGCTATGGCCTGGGAAAGCAGTAGAAGATGGCCCAAGTCCTTGGGCCCCTGCACCCACATGGGAGACCCAGAGAAAACTTCTGGCTTCGGATCGGTCCAACTCCAGCCACTGTGGCCATCTGGAGAGTGAACCAGCGGATGGAAGACTTCTCTCTCTCTCTCTCTGCCTCTGTCTCTCTGTAACTCTCTGCCTTTCAAATAAATCTTAACAAACAAATAAACAAACAAACAAAAAACAAAACAAAACAAAAAACCCAGGTCTGGCACCATGGTTAATCCTCCGCCTGCGGCGCCGGTATCCCATACGGGCACCGGGTTCTAGTCCCAGCTGCTCCTCTTCTAGTCCAGCTCTCTGCTGTGGCCTGGGAAGGCAGTGGAGGATGGCCCAAGTGCTTGGGCCCCTGCACCCACATGGGAGACCAGGAGGAAGCACCTGGCTCCTGGCTTCAGATTGGCACAGCGCTGGCCGTGGCAGCCATTTGGTTAGTGAACCAATGGAATGAAGACCTTTCTCTCTCTCTCTCTCTCTCACTGTCTATAACTCTACCTGTCAAACCCCCTCACCCCCGACACACACACACAAACAAAAAACCTACCTATATCTAGAGTATGGAAGAATCTCACACACATAATGTTGGGCTAAATAAGACAGACTCAGTAGGTCACATACTACATATTATAATACAGTACAACTATGTATCATCACCCTTACAGGATTCAAAACCAGGCAGAACGGAGCTACAGGAGTTCGGTGTCATATTACTAGTGGACACACAGATGAGGGTCACCTGTGAGGTGTGGAGGAGACTATGTTGAGGACGGTGCACCGCCGGGGGTACCAGAAATGTTAGCTTTCTTGATCCAGATCAGGTTATATGTAAGTGTAATCTTTATACTTAGTCTTTACATTTATTATTTGTGTAATTTTTAATGTAAAACTAAACTTTGTAACTTGATTATACGCTTAAGATTTTTTTTTTTTTGAAAGTCAGAGCTACAGAGAGGGAGAGAGAAAGGGAGGGAGAAAGGGAGGGGGAAAGCGAGGGGGGGGAGAGGAAGAGGGGGAGAGAAAGAGAGATCTTCCATCCCCTGGTCACTCCCCAGATGGTTGCAATGGCCAGCACTGGGCCAGGCTGAAGCCAGGAGCCAGGAGCTTCTTCTAGGTCTCCCATGTGGTACAGGGGACCAAGTGCTTGGGCCATCTTCCTCTGCTCTGCCCATGCCATTAGCAGGGAGCCGGACCGGAAATGCAGCAGCTGGGACATGAACTGGGACCCATACAAGATGCTGGCATCTCAGGTGGCAGCTTTACCTGCTATACCTGCTGGCCCCTCTCTATATTCCTAAAATTATATCCATAATGTATTTTTAAATGTACCTTGCTTCTCACAATGAAACAATACAGGAATTTTTCAGCAAAGTAAAATGAATAGTTCCTTGCCAATGTAAAGAACAAAGTTCTTATGTCATAGCAACTCCCCCTCGTTGACTTGTACGTTTCATTCGGTTTCTATCTACCCAGTGACCACTCTGCGCTAGACACAATGGTGGGTTTTGAAGTACAGAGACAGGCAAGACATGATCATCACCCTCAAGGAACATCCAGAAGATCAGGAAACAGGCAAAACAACAAATAATTACCACACAATGGGATAAACCTGACAAAATATTTTCTTAAAAGTTTTATGGCTTCAGGGGTAGGAGTTGTGGGACAGTGCGCTACGCCACTGCTTATGATGCCAGCATACCATAACTGGAGCTCCGGTTCGAGTCCCAGCTACTCTGCTACCCATCGGCTTCCTGCTAATTTGTCATGGGAGGTGGAGGATGATGGCTCAAGTACTTGAGATCCCGCCACTTATATGGGAGACCCAGATGGAGCTCTTGGCTCCTGGCTTCAGCCACAGAGCTAGCCAGGATTCGAACCCACGCGATCCGCGAAGCGACCCGCCTAAGACCGCAGGTGCCAGCCAGGTACGTGGCACACAACACACACTCGGAATAACTGCCGGGCTCGTGACTAAGGAGGGTCACAGAAGAAGCACAAGGCGCCTTGCTGTTCCTCCTGGGGCAGACCGGGGGCTCCAGTGCCAGAGGCCCGGGATGACCCAGGGCATCCTCCACAGCAGGCCTCACGGTGGACATCTCGAGTCCACGGACAAGCACATAAGGAGCTGCAGGCCCAGCGCGGCCACCGACGTCCCGGGCTGGCAAAGCCCGCCCCGCCCCGGCTCTGTTTCCCTGGGTCCGAGGACGTCGGCGTCCCGGCTCTCTTCCCAGGCTGCTCGCCTCACCGCACCAGCGGGCCCGGGCGACCCGGGGCAGGGAACGGAGGGACCGGCCAGGCCCCCGGCTGCGGGCCAGGGCCACGGCAATAGAGCTGAACCAAACCGCGGCCCGCCCGTAGCTTCGCGCGCAGCACTCACCTCTCCCGCGGGCTCAGCGCGGGCGGAACCGCGATCCAAACTCCGCGCGCCGCCACCACGGCCCCGGCGCGGGCGCCCGCTCACTTCGCGCCGGAAGGCAGCAGACTCCGATTGGCTGCGTCTTGAGGATGCCGACCAATACCGTCGTACCTTGGCATTTGTTCCCCGCCCCCTCCAGTTGATAGGCGGGGTCGCCGTACGCGCTGGGAGGGGCACGTATTCCCAAGGCCCAATCAGAGCCGAGATGAGAGGGTCAGGTGACCATGATTAAACCTCCTGACTTCCGGTATTGGGCGGGGTCTTTGTTTTGGTGTGTTATGTGTTGGTGGAGGCTTTGAGCGAAACTGGCGGCGGGAGACTAAGGATGGGAAGGTTGGGAAACCCTGGAGTTTGAAGGGAACTGAGACTTGCCGCTTCCCACCGTCCTCTGCTTGAGGCGTTGGCTGGCCTCTGTCCCACCCGGACTCCTGTGCACGAGCGACTGTCAGTTGTCATCGGCCGGGAAAAGGGGTCGCAGGCTCAGGGGCCTCCCGGGACAGGTGCAGCGCCTGCGTCCCAGCGGGCTGTCGCCACACGGGAAAGCGGGCCGGATCGTACTTTCTTCCGTTGTCCCTCCCTCCTCCCTGCCTGCATCGCTTCTCTGTTTTAAGCACTGAGGGGATGTCGATGGTCACAGCCAATATGAGAAACAGAAGGAAGTTGTCCAGAGAAATCTAAAATAGAGCTGCCTCATGAGCCAGCAATCCCTCGTCTGGGCAGGTTCCTGCTCGTCGAGATGCCTTGCTCCCATGTCCATTGCAGCGCTGGTCACAGAAGACCAGAAAAACGGAAACAAGTCTTTATGGGTCTAGCAATGGCTGGAGAGACTTCGTATGTGAGCACAGTGGAATATTATGCAGCCCTAAAAAAGATTGGGATCCTGGCATTACCAGGACATTAGGCTACGTGAAAGAAGTCAGAAAGAAAAAATATTGCTTGAGCTCACTTGTATGCAGAATCTTTTTAAAAGAAAACTAAACAGCGGTTGGGGGAGAGTGGGGAGACGTAGGCCAGAGGGTACGAAGTAGCAGATAGCTACATACAGCCTGCGGACTGTCTGTAACCCATGTGTACTGTATGTGAGACTCATGACACATGCCAAGAATTTAGCTGCTCTTGCCACAGATGCAAAGAAGAAGGGGTTGGCGTTGTGGGACAGTGGGTTAAGCCACTGCTTGTGGATGCCAGCAGCCCAGAGCCGAGTGCTGATTGGAGTCCCGGCTGCTCCACTTTGCATCCAGCTCCCTGGTAATAAAGTCTAGCGAGGCAGCAGAAGACGGCCCAGTGCTTGGGCCCCAGCCGCCCACCGGTACAGCTCGAGGCTCCTGGCTTCCACCCGGGTCAGGCCCGGTTAATTTGGCCGTTGGAGGAGTAAACCAGCAAATGGTAAATCTCTCTGTGTGTGTCACTTCTCTGCCTGTCACTCAGCCTTGCAAATAAGTGTTAAAAAAAAAAAAAAAAGACCGGGTAACTGTGAGAGGATGGATACATTAATTTGCATACCACGTTGTACTAACCTTCTTACTGTCTGCCTGTAGCCCCTAACATCCTGATGTCTACACAATAACGTTTATTTTTAAAAGAAAAAATGGAAATGTGTTTCTATTTTGGAGTATCATTGTGTGTGTGAAATCTGCCTATCTTTAAATGTTGCAAAAACAAAACATTGCAGAATGTAGCCAAACAAAACACAATCTTGTTAAACTACTACACCCCCCACCCCCGCCCTGGGCTACCCTTCTCTATAGCAAATTAAGCAGATTCAGAATAGCAAACAGCCAAGGAAGAAGCAGAATAGAGATAGTACATGGAATGAGTGATCTACCAAGAAGAATCAAGCGACTAACACTTAGGGTCAACCGGTCCTACCCAAATAAGGGGTGGCGTTGGGCTGAAATGGCCTTTCTCACTCTGCCTTCACTTTTTTTTTTTTTAAGATTTGTTTTATTTATTTGAAAGAGTTACAGAGAGAGGTAGAGCCAGAGAGAGAGGTCTTCCATCCACTAGTTCACTCCCCAGATGGCCACAATGGCCAGAGCTGTACTGATCCAAAGCCAGGAGCCAGGAGTTTTTTCCGGGTCTTCCAAGTGGGTGCAGGGGCCCAAGGACTTGGGCCGTCCTCTACTGCTTTCCTAGGCCATAGCAGAGAGCTGGATAGGAAGAGGAGCAGCCAGGACTTGAACCAGCGCCCATATGAGATGCTGGCGCTGCAGGCTGGGGCTTTAACCCACTGTGCCACAGTGCCGGCCCCACGCTCTACCTTCATTTCCTGTTAGTTTTTGTCCTTTCTGTTCTTCAACTTCGTTGCTTTATTGCAGTCCGTGTGCCGGGCTCTGGGAACTGCCTGAGGGAGTCCACAGTCTGGTGGAGGGAGGCACTTTCACAGTGACAGTGAAACCATGAGAACCCGGCTACCGAGCACGTGGGGGAGGGGGACACACAACCGAGGTCTGCAGGCTCCAGAGAGGGTGTCGTGAGCCCCGAGAGATGAGGGAGGGGTATGGTGTGGACTCAAAGGCCAGGGAACCGGGAAGATGATAAGGTAACTGAGAAACCGTCAGGAAGATGGGGTGTGGGGAGAAATGACCTAGAGGCCACAGGGACCAGATGTGAGTTCAGACTTCCTGCAGGAAGGATGTTGTAGGAGTAAGGGTGGCGTGTTGAGAGGTTTATGCACTGATCATGTGTGCCCATCTGTCTCTAAGTATGAATGATTTCCAGTACCCCCTAGGAATCTCCTGGAGCGTCGCACTCTCTGCCTTAGGGGTAACCTGGTGCCACGCAGTGGCTACTGTTTTGTCTGCACTTTCTTGCTCAGCACAGTACCTGTGGCCTCATCCTTATCATGCGTGTTGTAGCTTATTCTCCCCCGGTGCTGGGTAATACAGAGAAAAATTGGGAAACGCATTGAAGCGGTTTTTAAAAGGTTGCGGGGTATTCAGCTGAACCCAAGCTATCTAGCTTAGCCTTCTGGGATGTCTTGATTTGTTGTGGTTTAGATAACAAGTTAGGTGCTCCCCAAAGACCATGTGTAAGGAACTTGACCCCCAGAATCTTGTGCTAATGGATTAAGGATGGAACTTAATCCAGTTGTGGCGTCTGAAGGAGGGAGGGGTGGGTGGGCTTGGCAAGTGATTAGATTGTGTTCAGTCACTGGGGTGGAGCCCCGGGGCTGAGTCATGGTGGCTTTATAAAGTGAGGCCCCGTGGAGGATGGGCCCCCTTTCTTCCTCCCTTCACCCTCATCAGATGCCAGACTGATGGGGCTGCCCAGGCTTGGCCTGTTGGCCTCCAGAACTGTGAGCCCAGCTAAACCTTCTTTCTTCTTAAGAGGCTCTTCTTAGGCATTCGTTAACATGGCGAAATGCATGACTGAGTGGGGGCTGTCCGCCTTGCACTGCCTCTGAGCTATAGAATCCATTCTTGTCTACAAAAAGGTGGATTGCATTCAGCAGAATCTGAATTTGGATTGAGCAGTTCTGCTAGTTTTTGCATCTGTTTGCAAAGTTATTTCATCCTGTAGTACTTTGAATTTTCCTTTGAATCAGCTAATCTTTCTGAATCTCTCATTAATTTACAAGCTAAATAAAATCTGAGACATTTTTATGTTTGCATGATAGTCATGCTTAAATTAAAAGTATTTTTAACAGTAGGATGCAGTTATTAACACAATACAATTTATTCGTCTGTTGATGAGCATTTGAATTGTTTCCCTTTGGCTATTATAAATAAAACTGCCAAGTCTTTTTGTAACTAAATGAATTGACTTTTTCCTTGGTAAATATCTAGGAATGGAATTTCCGGGTCTTAGGTTCAGTGTATTTATTATTTATTTATTTAGAGAGACAGGCAGAGCTCCCATCTGCCGATTCATTCCCCAATGTGTCTGCATCGGGGGTTGGACTGGAACAAAGCTGGGAGCTGGGAATGGGTCCGGTCTTCTAGGTGGGTGGCAGGAACCCAATGACTTGAGCCATCATGACCGCCTCCCAGGGCCTGTATTAGCAGGGAGCAGGAGTCAGTCGCCACAGCCAGGAATGGAACCCAGGTACTCCGGTGTGGGACACGGATGTCTCAACTGCTAGGCTGAATGCCTACCCTTCAAAGCAGGTGTTTCACCATGTCATACTCCCACCAACACTGAAATCTAGTTCTGCATCCTTGTCAACACTTGAAACTGTCAGTCCTCTTTACTTTAGCTATCTGGAAGTCACTTAAAGGTATCTTGTTTTGGTTTTAATTTACCATAGAAAGTATTCAGAAGAGAAAGAATTTGAATAGTTCTCCATTTTAGAAAGCTCTTTCTGCCTGTTGTGGGGAGAACAGTATCTGTACCCCAAGTCCATACCAGCATTGTTCACAACAGTCAAAAGTGGAAACAGCCAACATCCATCGATACCCGTGAATGGATAAATGAAATGTGGCATGTAGTGCAATGGAATATTATGCAGCCTTGAAAAGGAAGGAAAATTTAATACCGGCCACAGCATAGATATGGAGACATTATGCTAAATGAAATAAGCAGGCTGGCGCCGTGGCTTAACAGGCTAATCCTCCGCCTTGCGGCGCCGGCACACCGGGTTCTAGTCCCGGTCGGGGTGCCAGATTCTATCCCGGTTGCCCCTCTTCCAGGCCAGCTCTCTGCTATGGCCCAGGAAGGCAGTGGAGGATGGCCCAAGTGCTTGGGCCCTGCACCCGCATGGGAGATCAGGAGAAGCACCTGGCTCCTGGCTTCGGATCAACGCGATGCACTGGCCACGGCGGCCATTGGAGGGTGAACCAACGGCAAAAAGGAAGACCTTTCTCTCTGTCTCTCTTTCTCACTATCCACTCTGCCTGTCAAAAAAAAAAAAAAAAAAAAAAGAAAGAAAGAAAGAAAGAAAGAAAGAAGCAGTCACAAAAGGACAAGTACTGTGTGACTCCATTTGTGTGCGGTACCTTGAATTCTCCAACACAACGTAGGAGAGTGGGTACCAGGACTTGGGGGGATGGTAAGGGGGTAGATACTAATGGGTCGAGTGTCTATTGGGGTGATGAAGAAGTTCTGGAAATGGCTAGCCGGTGAAGGTGCCACAACAATGTGAGTGCTCTCAGTGCCACTGTACACTTAAAAGTGGTAACATTTGGGCTGGGTATCTGGAGAAGCTGAGAAGCCATAGTGCAGTGCCTGGGGTTGTGGTCCCGGCTTCCTGGGATGTGTGCCCTGGACAGCAGCAAGCGATGGCTGGGGAGTGGGAGAGAGACGCAGACTGAGTCTCAGGATCCTGGCTTTGGGCTTGGGGCCTTTGGGGAGGAAAGCAGTGGATGGGGGCGTTCTCTCTATTTCTTTATTATTATTTGATAATAAACAAATATTAAAAATGATGAATTTTCTGTTGATACACTTTAACAAGAAAAAAAGTCTGACATTGAGAGGTAGCATCAGCCCCTGTCACTGAAAACCTCGGGGTTTGAAGTCACGGAGGTGACTGCTAGCTTGGACAGACTAAAGCCACTGACGGGAGAATCACGAGCATTTCCCGAGAGGAAGGGGCACCCTCCCCCCCCGGGCCACAGGGAGAAGCAGCAGGTTTGGTCAGAGGCAGAAAGCAGTGAGGCGAGGGCCAAGCCGGAGCCTGTCTGGGAGTTCCCGTGGCAAAGGCCGGGCAGGGCAGGGCCACAGCTGGGGACTGGCTGGCTAGAATGCTGTGGGTGGGCTGTGCGGCTTCAGGGCTGCCCCCGGTTGTCCCTGCTGGGGAGGATGAGGGCGGGGGAAGTACTGGCCTGGTGAGAGTTAGGTGAGGAAGGCGGCTGGAGGTTTGGCCTCAGGCTTGGTTGGGGGACCTGAAATAGGATTTGGGGCAACCACAAAAGCCGTGTCACAGGGGAACCAGAAGCAACTTCGGCTGTCAGGGCGCCCTGTGGTTTGTGGATTTCTAAGACATGTACACAGTCTACGAAAACAGAACAGTTGACTCTGTGGCCACCTAGTGTCATTCAAAACTTTTTTTTCTTTTATTTGAAAGGCAGAGAGAGAGAGACAACACAGAGAGATCTTGTATCTAGTGGTTCACTTCCCAAGTGCCCATAACAGCTGGCTTTGGCCAGGCTGAAGCCAGGAGCCAGGAACTCCACCCAGGGTCTCCCATATGGGTGACAGGAAACCAAGTCCTTGAGCTCCCGCCTGCTGCCCCCCAGGGGGCACGTTAGCAGGAAGCTGGAACTGGAAGCAATGTGGGTTGTGGGCATCTGACCCACCGCTCTGAATGCTGGCCCCAAACATGTGTGATGGCCTCCAAACATGTGTGATGGCCTCCAAACATGTGTGATGGCCCCAAACATGTGTGATGGCCCCTAAACATGTGTGATGGCCCCAAACATGTGTGATGGCCCCAAACATGTGTGATGGCCCCTAAACATGTGTGATGGCCCCCAGACATGTGTGATGGCCCCCAAACATGTGTGATGGGCCCCAGACATGTGTGATGGGCCCCAAACATGTGTGATGGCCCCCAAACATGTGATGTGGTGTCACATTGATTTACATTTCTGCGTACCTGTGAGGCAAGAGATCCCTAGAGTCCTATCTTGAAGGGGACAGTTTTCAGCTACTAGCCCAGTCTTTTTTAATTAATTAATTAATTTAAAAGGCAGAGCTACAGAGAAAGAGGGAGAGACAGAGAGAAAGAGACCTTCCACCCACTGGTTCACTCCCCTATGTGTCCACAACAGCTGGGGCAGGGGCAGGCTGGAGCCAGGAGCCTGGGGCTCCACTCAGGTCTCCCGCTTGGATGGGAGGATGCGTGAGGGCCGAGGTTTGGCAGCATCTTATCTTTTTTTTTTTTTTTGACAGGCAGAGTGGATAGTGAGAAAGAGAGACGAGAGAAAGGTCTTCCTTTTTGCCGTTGGTTCACCCTCCAATGGCTGCCGTGGCCAGCGCATCGCGTTGATCCGAAGCCAGGAGCCAGGTGCTTCTCCTGATCTCCCATGCGGGTGCAGGGCCCAAGCACTTGGGCCATCCTCCACTGCTTTCCCAGGCCATAGCAGAGAGCTGGCCTGGAAGAGGGGCAACCGGGATAGAATCTGGTGCCCCGACCGGGACTAGAACCCGGTGTGCCGGCGCCGCAAGGCGGAGGATTAGCCTGTTAAGCCACGGCGCCGGCCAGCATCCTATCTTAAGGAGGCCTCAGTAGCTGTGCTGAGCTGTGAGGCGCTGTCTGCATGACCCGAGACATACGTGACAGCTAGGTATGGAGGATCCAAGCCTCTGCTTGCGAGTGCCTCTTTGAGGGAACTTGAGTAAGTCCATGGAAGAATGGGGCTAAAAGATGGCGTTTGTTCCGTACAAAAAATTTTGAAATCCATCCATATAAGGGATCTCCAAAAAGTTCATGGAAAATGGTGTTTTGAAAAAAAAAACCTATGTATGGATTTCAAAATATTGTACCAAAATAGCTTTCTTATTTTATTTTTTAAATGATTTATTTGTTTATTTGAAAGACAAAGTGACAGAGAGGAAGGGAAAAACAGAGAGATAGACAGAGATCTTTCATCTACTGGTTCATGCCCCAAATGATTGCAAAAGGTAAGGCTCGACCAGGTTGAAGCCAGGAGCCCAGAACTCCAACCCAGTCTCCGGTTTGGGTGACAAGGTCCAAGCACTTGGGCCATCTTTCATTGTCTCCCCAGGCACATTAGCAGGGAGCTGGATTAGAAGTGGAGCAGCCACTTCTAATCAAATAGGATGCTGGCTTTGCAATCAGTGGTCTAGCTCATTGTGGCAAGACACTAGATCTTATTTATTTATTTATGAAAGAAAGAGACAGACAAACAGACAGTTCCCATCCTCTAATGACCACAACAGCCAGGTCTACACCAGACGGAAGCCAGACACGCTGTACCCATTCTCTGTCTCCCACAGGGGTGGCAGGGAACCAATTACTTGAGCCATCACCTCTGCCTCCCAGGGTGCACTAGCAGGAAGCTGGGACTGGGAGTGGAGACAGGACTCGAAGTAGGACACTCGTATGTGGAGTGAGGTGTCCCAAGTGGCATTTTTTTTTCTTGAAAGATTTTATTAATTTGAGAAGCAGAGTTACAGACAGAGAGAGGGAGGGACAGAGAGAAAGGTCTTCCATCCACTGGTTCACTCCCCAAAGAGCTGCAACAGCTGAAGCTGGGACAATCCATAGCCAGGAGCTGTGCCAACCCAAAGCCAGGAGCCAGGAGCTTCTTCCGGATCTCCCACGTGGGTGCAGGGGCCCAAGCACTTGGGCCATCTTCCACTGCTTTCTCAGGCCATAGCAGAGATCTGGATCGGAAGTGGAGCAGCCAGGTCTCAAACCAGTGCCCATATGGGATGTCGGCACTGCAGGCGGCAGCTTTACCCGCCAAGCCACAGCGCCAGCCCCCCAAGTGGCATCTTATCGGCTGGGCCAAATGCCCCCACCTGTCTTCATCAGAAGCCCTGGGATCTGAGGACCACAGGAGCCAGGAGAAGAGATTGCTGAAGGCCCTGCAGCGAAGGAGCCTATGGGGGTACGAATGCGAGTGCCTGTTGACTTCTTCTACGGAAGCAGAATTGAAAGCAAGGAATGTTTCCTGCCAATGTGTCTGGGAGGGGGCAGGTGATGGCTCAGGTATTTGGGTTCCTGCCATCCATGTGGGAGACTCAGGTGGAGTTCCTGGCTCCCGGCATGTCGGGAGTGAGCCAGCGGATTGAAGATCTCTTGGGGCCGGCACTGTGGCTTAGCAAGTGAAGCCACTGCCTGTGACTCCAGAATCCCATGTGGGTGCCAGTTGGATTCCTGCTGCTCCACTTCTAATCTACTCCCTGCTGATGTATCTGGGAAAGCAGCAGAAGATGGCCCAAGTATCTGGGCCCCTGCCACTTATGTGGGAGACCTAGAAGAAGCTCTCGGTTCCTGGATGTTGGCTCCTGGCTTTGGCTCAGCCCAGCCCCAGCTGTTGCAGTCTTGAGAGTGAACCAGAGGGTGGAAGATTCTCTCTCGCTCGCTCTTTCTGTATTCTGCCTTTCAAATAAATAAAATAAATATTTTTTAACAACAACAGCAAAACATGACCACTGAGACCATGTGCGACGGCCAGGCTGCCAACGTCCTCATTCTTGGGAAAGTCATGTGTATGACTCGGGAGGGGAAGGTGACCTGCAGCTGCTTCAGCAGGCGCTGAGCACAACATATGAGCCAAGTCTGTGCACCAATTATGTATCAGTATAATGAGTGTAGAATAGGGCACTTGAAAGTTCATGGGAGGGAGGCCAGCACCGTGCCTCACTAGGCTAATCCTCCGCCTGTGGTGCCAGCACCCCGGGTTCTAGTCCCGGTCGGGGCGCCAGATTCTGTCCTGGTTGCTCCTCTTCCTGTCCAGCTCTCTGCTGTGGCCCGGGAGTGCAGCGGAGGATGGCCCAAGTGCTTGGGCCCTGCACCCGCATGGGAGACCAGGAGGAGGTACCTGGCTCCTGGCTTTGGATCGGCGCAGCGCGCCAGCCGTAGTGACCATTTAGGGGTGAACCAATGGAAGGAAGACCTTTCTCTCTCTCTCTCACTAACTCTGCCTATCAAAAAAAAAAAAAAGTTCATGGGAGGGTTCAGCGCCGTGGCGTAGCAGGTACAGCCACTGCCTGCAGTGCTGATATCCCACATGGGTGCCAGTTCGAATCCTGGCTGCTCCACTTCTGATCCAGCTCTCTGCTGTGGCCTGGGAAAGCAGTAGAAGATGGCCTAAGTCCTTGGGTCCCTCCACTCACGTGGGAGACCTGGAAGAAGCTCCAGGCTCCTGGCTTCAGATTGGCTCAGCTCTGGCCACTGCAGTCATTTGGGGAGTAAACCAGTGGATGGAAGGTATGTCTCTCTCTCTCTCTCCCTCTCTCTGTGTAGCTCTGCCTTGCAAATAAATAAATAAATCTTTTTAAAAAAAAAAGTTCCTGGAAGACAGAATTAAAAGATGATTTCATTCTGGCACATAAAATTGAAATTCATGGGTAGTTTTTCCACAATGCACATCTTCATGAACTCTCATAGAGTCTGTAATTTAAGTAATACTGGATCTTGGATGTGGGGGCCCTGATGAACGGGGCCACAGCATTAAGTTGCAATAATCCACCGGGATGCACCGGTCATGGACTGAAGTTTGTGTCCCCCTGAGACTCCTGTGTTGAAGTCCTGGCCCGGTCCGACTGCGTTTGAAGTTGGGCAGTTATGGAGGGAAGGATGGGGCAGTTAGTTCATGAGGCTAGAGCTCTAAAGTTTTTTTTTGACAGAGTTAGTGAGACAGAGAGACAGAGAGAAAGATCTTCTTTTTTGCCACTGGTTCATCCCCCAAGTGGCCACTATGGCCGGCACGCTGCGCCGATCTGAAGCCAGGAGCCAGGTGCCTCCTCCTGGTCTCCCATGCAGGTGCAGGGCCCAAGCACTTGGGCCATCCTCCACTGCCCTCCTGGGCCACAGCAGAGAGCTGGACAGGAAGAGGAGCAACCGGGACAGAATCCGGCACCCCGACCGGGACTAGAACCCGGGGTGCCAGCACCACAGGCGGAGGATTAGCCAAGTGAGCCATGGTGCCGGCCAGAGCTCTAAAATTTTTAAAAAGATTTATTTATTTGAAAGGCAGAGTTACACACACAGATATCTTCCATCTGCTGGTTTCACAATGGCCTGGGCTGGGCAGGCCAAAGCCAAGAGCCAGGAACACCATGGAGATGTCCCACGTGGGTGGCAAGGGCCCAAGCACGTGGGTCATCTTCCGATGCTTTCCCAGGCAGGGGAGCAGGAGCTGGATGGAAGTGGAGCAGCCAGGACACAGACCAGCAGCTTACTCCGCCAGCCACAACACTGGGCCCTGGAGCTCTAATCTAAGAGCACTGTGACCGGGGCAGGGTGGGGGTGTCAGAACCCTGTCACCTTTCATTTCCTCCGTCCTCGCTGTGTGCAGTGTCTGTGCCCAACAGGGGATGGGTTTCAGGAAATCGTTAGGGTGCGGCAAGGGGGATGTAGCAATGGAAAAATGACAATGGGGAATTTAGGCCAGACTACAATTAAAGTAAGATATATCTGTTTATTTTTGTCCTTTTTATTTAGTTACTTTCTCAAGACGACAAGAGACATGATGCTTAAATTTGTAGGGACTCCCAGGCAAACCTGTACCTTGAATGCCAGCATGCATGAAGTCCATGCAGTGTTAATAGAAATTTTCTTTTGGATGAAATATTTTAATCTGATGAGAGCACATAGCACTGTACAAGGGAATACTCACAGCTCCAAGAGTTTCCCTCCAGACTATGAGGAAATTTGGAAGTAACCAGGTTTGTTACAGTCTGGTCCCACCTCCTGTCACTCGTAGATCCAGCCCTGACCACAGCTCTTGTGATCTGCCCATTCCTCGGGCTGAAACCATAAGCTGACCTCCTTCTTTGCAATCCCCCAGTGAATCGTTGCCGTGAGTGATGTTCCTGCCAACCTGGCTGCACAAGTCCCCACAGGTGGCGCTGGCGTGGAGTCTGCAGTGTCCCTCGACCCGTCTTCACCACATTCAGTCCCTTCCGCACCATGGCGACCCCGGGCCCTGAGCGCATGTATTTCCCCAGGCGGGCAAAGAACCGCTGGTCCTTCGTGTCGCTGCAGTGACCCTGGAGGAGGTGTCAGACGCCTGCGTTAATTTCAGACTGACAAGGCGGAATCGCTTCTGCTCTGACGTTTGGTGGTCTCTCCCACAAGCCCCCACTGGCCCTCATCAGCTGGATGGCGATAAAGATGCTCTCTGTGTTGGCCATAGTCCCCTCCAACTAATTAACAGAGATCCTTAATCTGACCCAGTTGGGAACCCAAAATCCATACACAAACTCTTACACGCTGAACAAATTCCTGAAACAAAAAGATTAAAGGGAGCTGGTTGGCGGTTGTGTCTCCGCAACCCAGATTCTGAATTGACATTAGCATTTCCTGCCCGCTCTGCCTGTGTGCCATCTTTCTCTTTAACCTTTTGTTGTTGTTGTTCCCTAAATTAATGCTGCTTGGATTTCCATCTTGTTTAGAAATAAAATCACCTGGACACAGCACGGAGCGGGAGCAGCCGTGCTGTGGGTGGCACAGCGGCTGCCAGGCCCCGCTGCCTCTGCTCCTCTTAGACCCAAGTTTGCCTGACTGAGAGCACACTGGCCGAGGTCAATGTGTGTGTGTGCATATGTGTGTGTGCAACTGTGTGTATGTGTGCGTGTGTGTGCAACTGTGCAACTGTGTGTATGTGTGTGTGCTTTTATGTGTACATGTGTCTGTGTGTATATGTGTGTACATGCGTGCAACAGTGTGCGTGCAAGTGTGTGTGTGTGCATGCTTGTGCATGTGTGCCTGTGTGTGTTTTGACAAGCCTACCAGATCTCTCATGCAGTTCATTGTACCAGGTGACACCAGGATAAGACAAGTTAGATTGGGTGCCTTCCTCTCCCTCCCCTGAGTCCTGATCCAGTGGCTGCCAGTGCCAGCAGGCTCGCGGACAGGGTGCTTGGTCGTGGGGAAAGCTGCTGTGGTGGCTCAGCAGGTGGGGAAAAGGGAAGGTTTCACTTCTTCACTATCTGAATGACATCCTCATCATGTAGTCTGTGGTCTTTACCCACTTTTTGAGGATTAATGTTTCACTGGGAGACCCCAAACCAGAGCGCATTTCAATTGTTTGATTAGATTTGTGACTCTTCATGCAAAAATCCTCCACCGTCCTCCCAGAGTAAGGCAGCACCGCTGGGGACACACAATCTGGTAGCTGGCCCTTGGGTTGGGTGTAAATCCTCGCTAGTTTCAGGTAGTCCCAGATCTATTCCAATAGATCATCGAAATTCTAGCTGTGATGGGCACATATGTTGTCAAAGGCCAAAATTACAAGTTGAAGATTTTTTTAAAAAAGATTTGCTTATTTTTTGGAAAAGCAGAGTTAAAGAGACAGAGAGAGACAGAGATCTCCCATCTGCTGGTTCACTCCCCTAATGACTGGGCCAGGCCAAAGCCAAGAGCTGGGAGCTTCTTCTGGGTCTCCCACATGAGTAGAAGGGGTCCAAACACTTGGGCCATCTTCTGCTGCTTTCCCAGGCACATCAGCAAGGAGTTGGATCAGAAGAGGAGCAGCTGGGACTCGAACTGGAGCCCATATGGGATGCCGGCATCACAGGCAGCGGCTTTTCCCAATACGCCACAGCGCTGGCCCCCAATTTGAAGATCGTGATGGGCTGTATTTTGAGGTTGAAGAATCAAGCAATGGGGGCTGGCATCTGACACAGTGGTGACGATGCCCACATTAGATATCCTAGTGCCTGGGTTTGAGTCCTGGCTCTGCTTCTGGCCAGCGCACACCTGGAACGCAGTAGGTGATGGCTCAAGTACTTGAAGCCTTGCCACCAACATGAGAGAGCAAAATCGAGTTCTGGGTCCCTTGGCTTTGGCCTAGCCCACGCAGCACTGGCTGTTGCAGGCATTTGAAGAATGAACCAGCAGATGGAAAAGTCTGTTTGTCTTCTGCATAAAAAATATTTTTTAACAAAAAAGAAGCAACACTTCATTCCATGAGACAGAATAAGTGTCCCAATAGGCTGAGCAGAAGTCGGGCCATCATCCAACCCCTCCCAGGGTGCATTAGCAGGGAGCTGGATCGGAAGCGGAGGAGCCAGAACTCTGACTCTGATAAGGGATGCAGCTGTCCCGAGTAGCGGCTTAACTGGCTGTGCACAACACCGCCCCCCCCCCCCATTCCATTCTCTAGAAAGTTTTTTAATTACCCTGCTGTATCTCCAGGCATAATTGATTTACTTACTTCTCATTTTCTCCCCTGGATCTGGGGTTGTGTCTCTGTGCCTCTCGCAGGCTCCTCTGCTTCCCGCCTCCTGCCGCGGAAGGCTTCAGTTTCCACCTCTGGCTGAGAGGAGGAAAGGGGGGGTGGGGTCCCCCTACCGTGCCTCCACCTAACCTCTCCTCCCCATCCCACTTCCCTCCCCTTAAACGAAATCTTGAGAGCAGCTTGTGTTTCCAGGGGCTCAGGTTTTCCCTTTTTCTTTTTCTCTGTCCCTGGCCAATTCCCTTCGATGTTTATCTGAGAAGCGTCCGGGGGCCCCCGGGGGCCTGGGCTATGAGCAGTGGCCTCATTTTCCAGTTGTCCTGGTCCCCCCAGAGGGTCTGGGGTCTCCTTCCTAGAGGGCAGTGGTGACACATCCTGATTTTACAACATTCGGTTGTGTAAAAGAAAATAGTGATGAATTTAGTTTTAGATCTAATTGGCTTTCACTCACGGCCCATGAACCAGGACGTCATCCAGTCTAGGAAACAGGAGAGCCGAGCAGTGAGCCCTGTAAGTGGGAACCAGAAAACAGAACAATGGAGAAAAAGTGGATTGGTGAACCTTGGGTCCCTTTAGGGTAAAGCAGGGGGGACTTATTGCAGTGACTCAGGTAGGCTGGAACCTCCTGTTTTCAGGAAAAACCAGTCTGTTTGGGGATTCATCTGTTTCCTTAAAGTTTGATGATGTGGCCAGAGCCACGGCTCACTAGGCTAATCCTCTGCCTGCGGCGCCAGCACCCCGGGTTCTAGTCCTGGTTGGAGCACCAGATTCTGTCCCGGTTGCTCCTTTTCCAGTCCAGCTCTCTGCTGTGGCCTAGGAGGGCAGGGAAGGATGGCCCAAGTGCTTGGGCCCTGCACCTGCATGGAAGACCAGGGGGAGGCACCTGGCTCCTGGCTTCGGATCGGTGCAGCACTGCGGCCGTAGTGGCCATTTAGGGGGTCTCTCTCTCTCTGTCTCTCTCTCACTGTCTAACTCTGCCTGTCAAAAAAAAAAAAAAGTTTGACGATGTGCTGTTGAGCGAGAGTGACTCCGTTTTGATTTGGTCTGGTCTGTTGGGGCCTAGCACAGGAGCTCAGTCCGAAGCAATGGCTTTAACAGTTTTGAAGAAGCTCTTAGCACGTCGAGAGGCAGCGGTTTGCAGCATGTTGACAGGAGCAGCTGTCCGGAGCACCCATGCACCCTGGCCAGGTTGTCCAGACTCTCCTATGAGCAGTGAGACTCCCTCAGGTGTCACAGCAGAGTGGAATGTCCCTGCTCCCTTGTTCACCCAACAGAGCCATGGGCCTCCAGGGATGTCCCTTAAAGCCACGTTCCAGCCTCTGCTGTGTGTGGCGGTCATGAGGGGGAGCGTCCCCACCCCAGGCTACCCATGGATCCCTGCAGCATGCCGGGGACCAGCGTCCGGGTCTTTGCCCGTTGACATGGGCTATGGCATTGCTAAGCCAGAGGAGACCCCTGCAGGGTCCTGCAGCTGCTGAGGTTGCAAGTCCAGGGCAGCCAACAGCAGGTGCATACAAAGGAGCGGCAGCCAGGGAGCAAGTGTGCCAACAGCGCTGGGCCTCCCCGTAGCCGTGGCCAGGAGTGGGCCAGGGGCCACCTCCACCGTGAAGCAGCCTCCTGGCTCACTGCTGGCTGTTCCCATTGTTCTGGGGATTTTCAGTTCTGTGGCTGACTGAGCGACCACAGAAGACGTCAGCGTTGTGGACAGGAATCACTTTTCTGCAGACAAAGGGGCACACCACGCCCCCCCCCCGGCCACAGGGAGAAGCAGAAGGTTTGGTCAGAGGCAGAAAGCAGTGAGGGGAGGGCCAAGCCGGAGCCTGTCTGGGAGTTCCTGTGGCAAAGGCCGGGCAGGGCAGGGCCACAGCTGGGGACTGGCTGGCTAGAATGCTGTGGGTGGGCTGTGCGGCTTCAGCGCTGCCCCCGGTTGTCCCTGCTGGGGAGGTTGAGGGCGGGGGAAGTACTGGCCTGGTGAGAGTTAGGTGAGGAAGGTGGCTGGAGGTTTGGCCTCAGGCTTGGTTGGGGGACTTGAAATAGGATTTGGGGCAACCACAAAAGCCGTGTCACAGGGGAACCAGAAGCAACTTCGGCTGTCAGGGTGCCCTGTGATTGCGTGACACGCACACACCATCTGTGAGAACACAGGTGGAACCACCCCTCCCCACCCTGACCCAGTCCCTGGGCCACGTGTGCTTCAGCTGCATGTGAGTTCAGCACAAAACAACAGCGTCCAGGGAGGAAAGCACCGAGAATACTGAGCACCGTGCAAACAGTGCCTTGCACCGCGGCCCTCCGTGGGTTTGGCCTGCCCACACCTCCTTGACATCGCTTTAGGGAGCTACCCCTCCCAGCTCTCGGCCTGTGAGACTCGCACCAGGCTGGGACTGGCTGCTCAAGCCCAGGGCTCCCCTTGTGGTCATGTGACTTGAGCTGGGCCAATGAAGATACCCAGGGCTTGGCCCTGGTGATTGGTTCAGGAGCAGCTTGTGATACCAGCTGGTCCAATGAGCGCCTTCCCCAGGACTTTACTAGGATTTACTGGGAACGTAGTAGCAGGTGTGCCTCCTCTGGGTTTGCCAGACTGAGGTCATCCTAAACTGGGGACTGCGAGGGGGCATCTGGTGTGGGGAGTGGGGAGACAGTCTGAGAGTGAGGTCCCCATAGAGAAGCGTGCAGGCAGGAGGAAAGAAACTGAGTTTGGACACAACTGCCTTAGATCCTGGATCCTGTGGTGCTGTCAGCTCTGGACTTTGCAGTGCCATGGGCCAATACATTCCCTTTCAGATAGAGAAAATAATAATAATAATAATAATAATTCAAGGTGCAAAGCATGCAGCATGGTGTGCTACTGTTTGTGTAGAAGAGAAAGGGGGAGGGGCCGGCGCTGTGGCTCACTTGGTAAATCCTCCGCCTGTGGCGCTGGCATCCCATATGGGCGCCCGGTTCTAGTCCCGGTTGCTCCTCTTCCAGGCCAGCTCTCCGCTGTGGCCCAGGAGGGCAGTGAAGGATGGCCCAAGTGCTTAGGCCCTGCACCCGCACGGGAGACCAGGAGGAAGCACCTGGCTCCTGGCTTCGAATCGGCACAGCGCCGGCCGTAGTGGCCATTTGGGGAGTGAACCAATGGAAGGAAGACCTTTCTCTCTCTCTCTCTCTCACTGTCTCACTTGTCAAATAAGTAAAAAAAAAAAAAAAAAAAAAAGAAGAAGAAGAAGAAGGGGGAAATAATGTTTGCATATAGTGGCTTGAACATGAATTTCATCTTTCCTGCAGGGGACTGGTTTTGAGGTACAGCAGATAAAGCCACTTCCAGGGACACCTGCACCCCACATCAGAGTCCTGGTTCAGGTCCAGCTACTCGACTTCCCACGGAGCTTCCTGCTAATGCACTCTGGGAGGCAGCAGGTGGTGGCTCAAGTCCTTGAGTCCCTGCCACCCACGTGCGGGACCCAGGTAGAATTCCTGGCTGGCTGGCTTCAGCCTGGCTCAGTCTTGAGTGTTGCAGCCATTTGAGGAGTGAACCAGCAGATGGGAAACCCCTCTCTCTCTCCCTCTCCCCTCTCCCCTGCCACTCTGCCTTTAAAATAAATAAATAAATAAATAAATAAATAAATAAATAAGTCTTTTAAAAATGAAACTAAAAATCACAAGTCCCTGTTGGAGATAGGAACTGGGAAAGGAAAGGAAAGAGTTCTAGAAAGACTAGTGGTGTTTTTTTTTTTTTTTTTTTTTGGGGGGGGTAACATTTGAACATGTGAGAATGTTATCTATTCACAATATTAAATATAAATTGTAAAAAAATTTACAAAAACCCTCGGAGTTGTAATGGTATGTTATAAACTTCAGGAAGAGCAAATCCTATTACAGCAAACAATTGAATTTTCAAAGCCCTCTCCAGTAAGATAAGTCTGTTTACACTGCCAGCCGCTCTGGAGCCGAGCAAACGGAGAACACTGCCAGACAAGGAGTAGAGACAGATCTTAATTAAGCTTCCTACCCCATGTCCTCTGTCTTTGTGATGTTTGCTGAGAAGATGCAAGAAACAGTCTCTGATTTTCAGGGGTGATTGTGAAGGTACTGCCGGCACGCTCAGCGCTGTGCTCCAGGAATCTGTGTTTCCAGCTAGGAAGGGGTGGGTGTCAGGGACTCATTGTTACACTCAAATAACCAGGACAAACCAAAAAATCGGGATAAATGACACACATGGTATTTTTTAAAAGTTGTATTTATTTATTTATTTATTTATTTGAGAGGCAGAGTTACAGAAAGCGAGAGAGAGTGTGAGAGAGTGCTTCCAGTTGCTGGTTCACTCCCCAAATGGCCAAAATGGCCGGAACTGGGTTGATCCGAAGCCAGGAGCTTCATCTGGGTCTCCCACACGGGTGCAGGGGCCCAACCACTTGGGCCATCTTCCACTGCTTTCCCAGGCCATAGCAGAGAGCTGGATCGGAAGTGGAGCAGCTGGGACTCAAACCAGCACCCATATGGGATGCAGGTACTGGAGGTGGAGGCTTTACCTGATGTGCCACAGCGCCAGCCCCACACACGGCATCAGAAAGCAGCAGGAGCCGAGAAGGAAACACCCATCCTCGGTGAGGCGGCCTTGCTGGCCTTTTGCAGCCTGAGTGCCTTTGTCAAGGCCGAGGATTGGACTTGGCTTACACTTCTGTTATTTGAGAGGCAGAAAAACAGAGGTAGAGAGACAGAAACAGAAAGAGAGAGCCGGCGCCGTGGCTCAATAGGCTGATCGTCTGCCTGTGGTGCCGGCACACTGGGTTCTAGTCCCGCTTGGGGCGCTGGATTCTGTCCCGGTTGCTCCTCTTCCTGTCCAGCTCTCTGCTATGGTCCGGGAAGGCAGTGGAGGACGGCCCAAGTGGGAGACCAGGAGAAGCACCTGGCTTCTGGCTTCGGATCAGCGTGGTGCGCCGGCCGGAGTGGCCATTGGGGGATGAACCAACGGAAAAAGGAAGACCTTTCTCTCTGTCTCTCACTGTCCACTCTGCCGACTGCTGGTTTACCCCCCATAGCCCTGTAACAGCCAGGGCTCGGCTGGAGCTGAAATTCTATGGTGCAATCCAGGTCCCCAATCCAGGTCCCTCACGTGGGTGGCAGGAATCCAATCATCTGAGCCGTCACTGCTGCCTCCCAGGGTCTGCAATAGCAGGAGATAGAGCCGAGTATCCAACCCAGGCACTCCAATGTGGGTGTCTTAACACCTGGGCTCCATGCCTGTCCCTACATTAAACCTCTGATGGCCACGCAGGCTGTTGTTACAGACTAGAATCCACAGGAACCCCAGACAGAGGTCTTGTTTGCCCCGTTGTATATTTGCTGAGTGCTGGGGTAGAGCCAGGACAGGGGCTGCAAAGGTGGAGGGAGATCTCCCACAGCGCAGGAGAGACCTCGCCCTCGAGATTAGGGAAACCAGGTGGCTCAAGGCCAACTGGAGCTGCGACCCACCCCGCTCAGCTCAATTTCCAACTGGATTGAGGCTCTGTCCCTTTAAGTAATGCTGTGTAACAGAGATGGGGGAAGAAGTTCTGGGGGAGAACATGATTAACCTTCCACCTTGTATATACTTCAGAATTCACAGAAAAAAATGTGATTTAAGGGGCCAGCAATGTGTTGTACCAGTGCGGATCTTGGCCACTCTGTGTCTAATCCAGCTCCCTGGGAAGGTAGCAGTTGATGGCCCAAGTGTTTGGACCCCTGCCACCTATGTTTGAGACCAGGATGAAGTTCCTGGCTCCCAGCTTCAACCTGGCCCAGCCTTGGCTGTTATGGGCGTTTGGAAAGTGAACCACTGGATGGAAGATTTTCTCTCTCTCTCTGCCTTTCAAATAAATAAATCTTTGTAAAAATAAAATGTCAAGGCAGGCATTATGGCATAGTGGGTAAAGCCATTGCCTGTGATTCTGGTATCCTGTAAGGGCTTGGGTTCAAGTCCCAGCTGCTTCACTTCCAAACCAGCTCCCTGCTGAAGGCCTGGGAAAGCAGCAGAACATGGCCTAAGTGCTGGGGCCCCTGCCACTCACATGGGAGACCCAGATGGAGTTCCTGGCTCCTGGCTTTGGCCTGGCTCACACCCAGCTGTTGTGGCCATTTGGAGAATGAATCAGCAAATGGACTCTGACACTCCCTCTCTGGTAACTCTGACTTTCTATTACATGGGTGTCAGGGGCCCAAGCACTTGGGCCGTCCTCTGCTGCTTTCCCAGGTGCATTAGCAGGGAGCTGGATCAGAAACAGAGCAGCCAGCATTCGAACCCATGCTCCAAAATGGGATGCCGGCGTCACAAGCGGCCGCTTAACCACAATGCCAGTTCCCCTCGCCAAGAGTTTCACTGTGTTAAAGCAAGCAGGGGGAATGATGGGAAAATGCTGACAGCGCGTTTCAACCGAGAATTGGAATATATCTTTTAAAAAAGTGAACATTCACGAGCTGACAGATCCATTCAGATGAGCTGAGCTCAGATGGGATGGAGCAGAGGCAAGCGCTGAGCGAGGTGAGGAGAGGACAAAAAAAAAAAATCCAAAGCAAAGTATGAAAGAAAGAGCAGTGTCAGCTACAGAGCTTTGTTTAATGTCTCCTTAGAATATAACATTTATTTATTCAAAAGATTATCCATTCGATCTTAGAATGTTTGTCGTGGGAAATAAAAGGTAGTTGGCTTAAGTTATGTAAAGAAACTCACTGTGTGAATCATATTGTGGGTATTCCTGTTAGGCCCTTAGATCTTGTTTCCTTGATTGCAAGGGATGGAAAGTGGCTTCCCGAGGGCTGGGGTCTAAATACCATCCTCACTCCGCAATTCCGAATTCCAGCCTCCACACTTGAAAAGTGGAGCTGGCAGGACATGCGCATAGGTTTGGGATGACGATGACGTGACTGAGATCCTTAGCATTAACTCCTGGTGCCAAGCAGGTGCACGTTTCTATCATGAGCTTTCCACGTTGTAGGAGTCACCGGAGGAGGACGAGGTAATGGGCTCCCAATAAATGAGCTCGGAGGAGAATGGCCCAAGTCCTTGGGCCCCTGCCACCCAGGTGGATGGAGCTCCTGGCTCCTGCTTTGGAGCTGGCTCAGATCAGGCTGTCGCGGCCATTTGGGAAGAGAATCAATGGTGGGAAGATTTCTCTCTTTCTCTGTTGCTCTGCCTTTCAAATATATATATATGTATATATATATATATTTTTTTTTTAAAGTAAATAAGCTAATGGACATACAGCTTGCAGGAAAGTCCTCGTCCACAGGACACAAATCTCTGTTTACCAACTGAGGTGTGCCATGAACAGACGTCTGTCTATCTGTACATAACAAGTTACAGTTTGAGTTCTCGTCTGTTAGAGAGGCAGACTAATCTCGGGAAAGCAGGGGCTTCTCTCCGTGTCGCTGGAGGGTGCGTGTGTTCTAGGGCTCACGTCCTGCAGAGGTGTGGGTTGGAGGGACACCGTCTCTCTCACAGATCACAGCAAAGCATCGCCCCTGTGCTCCTGCAGTCCTGGGGTTGTGGGCTTTCCCCCTCCACTTCCACTCGCTTCCACTGGGGGCCTGGGACTCTTCCTGCTGCTTCAGTGCCACACAAAGGCATGAGAACGGTGATGAGACTGCTGGTGGCAGTGCTGGCTTAGACACTGTGGGCAGCAGGGCCATCTCCCAGGAGCAGCAGATTCCTGGGGACAGCGGAGGCTGTCCAGGAATCTGAGCCCCCCACCATCGCTCTCACGTGTCATTTGCTCCTTTCTCTGGGTGGTCTCCCTAGAGAGCCCTACCTTCTGAACAGACTTAGCGTCTGGAGAAACTGTACCTTTGGACCATTTTCTCCTCTCACTGCTGCTTCATCTCTCAGCTGAGCCAACAGACACAGAACTTGCCTCAATGGATGGCGAGGAGGGGAAGGGAGAAAATGGAGACGTATCAGGTCAGCGGTCCGACTCAGACGGAATTCCTAGCGCCGGGATAGCCCGCGGGCCTCGTGAGATGCACCCCACAACTGCCCTGCCTCTTTCCTGGGGAACAGCTTTCCAATCACAGCACAGTGAGGTGTTTAGGGGCGCAAAGCCGCCGGAGCAGCGGTGACTCACAGATCCTGGTAGTGGAGAGGATAGAGCCGCGGGCGGGGGAGGCAGAGACCCCGTGTCCCCGCGTCCCGTGTCCGTGAGTTCTTGGCTGAGGCCTGGGATGCACATACGTGTGGGGGGGAGACCGAGGCTCCCCAGAGGGAGGCGGCCTCCGTGGGGACAGAGCAGATGCCAGAAGTCAAGAGGATGGCAGAATCCAGAGCCTCCACGGGGATCATTAAATAACCTGAAGTTTCTGGATATTTAAGGAAACAGGAAAACCCGACTCACAGTGAAACCAAGGACTCAGCAGAAACTGCATGAGGATGTTTCACACGTTGGGTTCAGCAAAGGCTTTAAGGAAATGATGGTAAATTCAAAATGCAGAGGAGAGTACATTCAAAGATTTAAAAGACAACGTGTTCTCAATGAGAGAACTCATGGGAAACCAAGCTAATGTGGACATTTTACATAAATATCACAGAGAAATTCTGGAACTATAAAGTCTAACAACTAAAATAAATAGAACGGGCCTGACAGCCCATGAAAGAGAAAGCAGCGGAAAAACAAAAAGATTCAGGCTGACTTTGTGGTGTGGTGGGTAAAGCCACCACCTGCAATGCCAGCATCCCTTATGGGCGCTGGCTATGGTCCTGGCTGCTCCGTTTCTGATCCAGCTCCCTGCTGATGGCCTGAGAAAGCAGCAAAAAGATGACCCAAGTGCTGGGCCCCTGCTACCCATGTGGGAGACCCAGATGAAGCTTCTGGCTTTGACTTGGTGCAGCCCTGGCTGTTGCGGCCATCTAGGGAGTGAACCAGCAAATGAAAGATCTCTTTCTCTCTCTCCGCCTCTCCCTCTCCCTCTGTAACTCTGACTTCCAAAATAAATAAATAAATCTTTGAAAGAAAAAAAAAGTTAAAAGAAAAGTAAGGGCCAGCGCTGTAGTGTAGCCGCCGCGTGCAGTACTGGCATACCATATGGGTGCCAGTTCGAGTCCCGGCTGCTCCACTTCTGATACAACTCTCTGCTATGGCCTGGGAAAGCAGTAGAAGATGGCCCAGGTCCTTGGGCCCCTGCACTCGTGTGGGAGACCCGGAAGAAGCTCCTGGCTCCTGGCTTCGGATTGGCGCAACTCCGGCCACTGTGGCCATTTGGGGAATGAACCATCAGATGGAAGAACACACTCTCTCTCTTTCTCTCTCTCTCTCTCTCTCTCTCTCTCTCTCTCTCTCTATCTGCCTCTTCTCCAGTCTCTGTGTAACTCTGACTTTCAAATAAATAAATAAATCTTAAAAAAAAAAAAAGACAAAAAACCAAAAATGCCCCAATCTGAAAATCAGAGAGAAAAAGAACTAAAGAAAAAGAAACTACCCTTCAGGGATCTATGAAAGAATACAAAATATTTGTATGTGTTTGTGTTTTTTTTTAAGATTTATTTATTTATTTGAAAGGCAGAGAGAGAGAGAGAGAGAGATCTTCCATCCACTGGTTCACTTCCCAGATGGCCACAATGGCTGGAGCTACATCAAACTGAAGCCAGGAGCCAGGAGTCAGGAGCTTCTTCCAGGTCTCCCATGCAGGTGCAGGGGTCCAAGGACTTGGACCATCTTCTACTGCTTTCCCAGGCCACAGCAGAGAGCTGGATTGGAAGAGGAGCAGCCGGGACTAGAACCGGGGCCCATACGGGATGCTGGCAGCACAGGTGGAGGATTAACCTAGTGCTCTGCGGCGCCGGCCCCAGGTGAAGGTCTTTCTAGCACAGAGGCAGCCACTGCCCCAGGAGGAAGCTGTCCTGGACTTCATCTGCAGCATCGGCTCCTCCCGCCTGACTGCCTTCCGACAGGTACTGTAGTGCTCCCTCCCTGACGGCCTTCGAGTTCCCGACGCCGGCCCTCCCGGGTGTCCTATGTCAGCCTGTGAGCCAGTTCCTTCTTCCTTTTAAAGATTTAAGGCAGAAGCCGGCGCCGCGGATCACTAGGCTAATCCTCCGCCTTGCGGCGCCGGCACACCGGGTTCTAGTCCCGGTCGGGGCATCGGTCCTGTCCTGGATGCCCCTCTTCCAGGCCAGCTCTCTGCTGTGGCCAGGGAGTGCAGTGGAGGATGGCCCAAGTCCTTGGGCCCTGCACCCCATGGGAGACCAGGATAAGCACCTGGCTCCTGCCATCGGATCAGCGCGGTGCGCCGGCCGCAGCGCGCCAACCGCGGCGGCCATTGGAGGGTGAACCAACGGCCAAGGAAGACCTTTCTCTCTGTCTCTCTCTCTCACTGTCCACTCTGCCTGTCAAAAAAAAAAAAAAAAAAAGATTTAAGGCAGAGTGACCGGGAGAGGGAGAGAGCCCTTCCATCCACTGGTTCACTCCCCTGGATGGCTGCAGCAGGCAGGAGCCTGTATCTCCCTCTGGGTTTCCCAAGGACTTGGGCCATCTTCTGCTGCTTTCCCAGGCGCATCCGCAGGGAGATGGATTGGAAGCGGAGCAGCCGGGACTGGAACCTGCATCCAGCTGGGTTGCCAGTGCCACATGGCCCTTGAGCCAGCTGTTTATTGTCCGTTGACCGTCTGTCTCTCCCTCTGTTGTTTCCTGTGGCTTCTCTTTATCTGGAACACGCTGCCCACTGCGGCTTCGAGGATCTGTGGGGCCGTAAGCGCTCCTCCACTTCGTAGCTTCCAAACATGTGCTGCTCTTGTCTCTTCGGTTCTCACATCCTTGTCGATTTATCGTAATAAAAAATAAGAATAAAAAGCACTTCCCCCTCCTTCAGTGAGGGCTCCGAGGGAAGGCGTCCCGACGCGCGTGTTTGACCGGCAGCTTCAGCCGGGCCCCTGCACTGCCGATTTCTTCAAAGCGACTCCAGAAGCGGAATATTCCCTCCCTGGAAGCTGTGTTCTCGCCGCCGAGTGGCCTCCCTCTCATTAAAAGGCCTCCGAGGACGTTTCTTAATCTCCCTTTCTTCTCGCGTCCTTAAGGACCACAAAACAGCTACTGTAAATCACAATTATGCCTGGCCGAGGCCCAGCACTGGGACGTGATGCATCGGCGAGAGAGAGAGAGAGACAGTCACTTTCCTCTGGCCGACCTCAGGGGACCCGGCTTCCCACAGTTTCACAAACGCCTCCCTTCCCTTCCCGGCCTGCGCTGACAGCATTAAAACAGGCTTCAGCCACAAAGCCTGCGTCACACCTAACTCAGGCTAACCGTGTGAAATGCCCGCTGGAGTCTTAAAACCTGACAGGCTTGACTTCCCTTTAACAAGTCCTGGAAGCACTTCACTCTTTCGGAACACTGAAAGTCAACCTAGCCGGAAGTTACAAACCCAGCCTAACGAGACAACCAGCTGCTGCCTGCTACACGGTCCCCTGCGGCGGGGCCCCTGCCGGCGCTCTGGGCCAGGACCTCGGTCTCCAATGCCACTTCTCTTCCTTTCTTGGCTCCTGCTAGCTGGGGCCACCTACATCAGGCACCAGACTCCTACAAACCACAACTACAGCTTCCTTTGTCTACTGTTTGTGTCCGTGAGTGCCACAATTCACTTGTCTCTGGTGGCCACATGACCTGTAGGCACATCCCCCAGTGCACCCAGCCACTCCCCAGCCTGCATCAACCTACTGAAAACCTATTAATTGTCTTGCTGGGCTTTTCACCCCACTCTGCCCTCACACAGCCTTCACAGGTCCTACCCCACTTTTCTTTGAGTAGAATCTTGGTTTTGTGCAGATGGCAATGTACACCCCTCTTCCTGACATTATCTCCAGCTTAGGGCGAATGTTCATGAAACAGGGGTTTTGTCCCATGTGGACACGGGATACAGTTCTAGCTAGTGAGAGCTGAAGGGCAGAGTCAGAGATGTCCCGTCGGCAGGCTCATTCTCCAAATGCCTGCAACAGCCAAGGCTGGCCCAAGCCAACACCAGGAATCCAGAACTCTGTCCAGGTCTCCCCTGTGAGTGGCAGGGATCCCAGAACTTGTGCCCTCCTCACCGGCTGCCTCCCGTGTGTACATTAGCAGGGAGCTGGAATTGGAAGAGGAGCTGGGACTGCAACCCAGGCTCCAGTATGGGATACAAGCATCCAAACAGCCCCTCAACCACTGTGCCAAATGCTTGCCCCTTGAAGAAAAAAATCTTATGGGGAGGCTTCCGAGGTGTTTCCTTACTCCTTAAAAGCAAAAGTCAGAAACCCAGGAGGAGTTGTTCTCTTTGTTGGGCCTGAAGGTAGCGCCTGGGGCCTGCAGCAGCCTTTTTTTTTTTTTTTTAAGATTTATTTTTATTTATTTGACAGACAGAGTTATAGAAAGAGGTAGAGACACCGAGAGAGGTCTTCCATCTGCTGGTTCACTCTCCAAATGGCCACATTGACCAGAACTGAGCCAATCTGAAGCCAGGAGCCAAGAGCTTCTTCTAGGTCTCCCATGCAGGTGCAGGGGCCCAAGGACTTGGGCCATCCTCTACCGCTTTCTGGATTGGAAGAGGAGCAGCTGGGACTCGGACCAGCACCCATATGGGATGCTGGCAGTTCAGGCTGGGGCTTTAAGCCACTGTACCACAGCGCCAGGCCCTGCAGCAGGGGGACCAGGACAGCACTGGGCATGGGGGAGGGCAGAGGAGAAAGACAACAGCTCCCACTGTGGAGGAAATCTTGCTAAAGGAGATGAAACGCCCTGACTTTTAGATGCCAAACTGCGGTGGTGTGCACCAGATTTCTTTCCTGTTGGCCTTTCAGGTGCTCGTCACTTCTCGCTGTGAACCGGGAGGTAGGGCCCGGCCGGTGTCATGCATCAGCCGGAGATCAAAGAGTGGGAGTGCAGAGGCAGTGGCCGTCGGCGCTGGTGTTGGGTCTGCAGTTAAGATGTAGGGCAAGACGCTGGTCCCATACTGGAGTGCCTGGTGCCTGGGATAGCTGCGCCGGCTGTCACACCCTGGAAGGCAGCCGTGGGTTCCTGCCACCAACGTCGGGAGACCTGGATTGATTCCTGGTTCCTGGCTTTGCCCCTGCTGGTTGTTGTGGGCATCTGGGGAGTGAATAGGTGGGTGGAGCTCTGTCTGTCTTTAAGTTGAGGCTGTCAGGCGGACTTCCCGCTGCAGCCGTACGTCTTAGTCCATTTTTCGTGGCTGTAACAAAAGACCCTATGCTGGGGATGTTATAAAGAAAAGGAGCTCACAGTTCCAGGGGCTGAAAGTCACCAACTGGTGGCCCCATCTGTTCAGCCTCGGGAGAGCCCCCAGCTGGGCCCCAGCGTGGCAGAGAGGCAGAAGGGGCAGTGGCTTGGTGCAGAAGGGGCCACGCCCAGGGGTGACCTCACTTTGGAGCAACCCCTCTCACAGGAACCAGCTCGCCCGGCCTCCCTCCCTTGCAATGGTGGTGCCCTCGTGACCTAATTACCAGCCAGCAGGCCCCACGTCTTGTAGCTTCACCAGCGTGCTGGGAACCCAGTGCGGGATCCTTGGGGGGACTCGCACACCACAGCCAGACAAGAGCCCCGTCCCTCCCTTCAGACCCCAGTGTCATTCCTCCCCTTCTCTCTCGGGGTGGGAGTAGATGGTTCCATCACTAAATCCATTCCTTGTAAGTGCCTGAGCCCTGCCTATACATACAAATAATCCCTTCATCAGTCACCCTTAAATGCCCCCTTTGGGGTGTGTCACCCCTTTTGTGCCAGGATCCCAGCTGACACATTAACAGATGCAGTTCCAGTCCACTTGGCCAAACCCAAGCTGCTGTCATTTTTTACAAAAGTAGATTGGCTTCCTGGTTCCAGGGCTGTGGAGGGCCACAGCATTCCCCTTGGGCGTTTGCTATCCTGCCTGGGTATTGAGTCGACTGACTCTGCCAAAACACACACCTTCTAATCAATACGGCAGTGTTTCTGTTGATTCCACCTGTACTTTTTGATTGTTCACGTTCATGGGAAAACAACGAGGTGAAGTAGATCTCCAGATGTCTTTATTTTTATATATTTTTAAAGAGTTATTTATTTTTTACTTGATAGTCAGAGTTACACATAGAGAGGAGAGGGAGAGAGAGAGAGAGAGAGAGAGAGGTCTTCCGTCTGCTGGTTCACTCCCCAATTGGCTGCAACGACCGGAACTGCACCGATCTGAAGCCAGGAGCCGGGAGGGCAGAGTTACACAGAGGCAGAGGCAGAGAGAAAGAGCTCTTCCACCCACTGGTTCACTTCCCAATTGGCTGCAATGGCCAGAGCTGTGCTGATCTGAAGCCAGGAGCCTGGAGCCTCCTCTGGGTCTCCCACATGGGTGCAGGGGCCCAAGGAATTGGGCCATCTTCTACCGCTTTCCCAGGCCATAGCAGAGAGCTGGATCAGAAGTGGAGCAGCCAGCACTTGAACTGGTGCCCATATGGGATGCCGGCACTGCAGTCGGCGGCTTTACCCACTACGCCACGGCGCTGGCCCCTCCAGATGTCTTTAGATTGCTGACTTTTATCCAGCTTCTGAGTATTTTATAAAGAAAACTCCTGAGATTCCAAATGCTTTGCTTCAGGTTTGGTGATGAATTTTGAGATAGGACACGGGAGGCAGGATTCATGAAAGAGAATTGATAAGCAGTCTTCATTAAAATTAAATTTTCCTGGCCGGCGCCGCGGCTCACTAGGCTAATCCTCCACCTTGCGGCGCCGGCACACTGGATTCTAGTCCCAGTTGGGGCGCCGATCCTGTCCCGGTTGCCCCTCTTCCAGGCCAGCTCTCTGCTGTGGCCCGGGAGTGCAGTGGAGGATGGCCCAAGTGCTTGGACCCTGCACCCCATGGGAGACCAGGAGAAGCACCTGGCTCCTGCCATCGGAACGTCGCGGTGCGCCAGCTGCAGCGCCCCAGCCGCGGTGGCCATTGGAGGGTGAACCAACGGCAAAGGAAGACCTTTCTCTCTGTCTCTCTCTCTCTCACTGTCCACTCTGCCTGTCAAAAAAAAAAATTAAATTTTCCTACTGAGTGAAAGACACTGTGAAGAGAGTGAGAAGGCAAGGTATAGACTGGGAGAAATAGTTTCAAATGACACACCTGATTGGGGCCAGTTCGAGTCCTGGCTGCTCCACTTCTTATCCAGCTCCCTGCTAATGCACCTGGGAAAGCAGTAGAAGATGGCCCAAGTCCTTGGGCCCCTGCAACTGCGTGGGAGACCCAGAAGAAGCTCCTGGCTTCAGATTAGCCTAGCTCCAGCTGTTGCGGCCATTTAGGGTGTGAACCAGTGGATGGAAGACCTCTCCCTTTCTCTCTGTAACTCTGCCTTTCAGATAAATAAATAGATCTTAAAAGACATATCTGATCATGGAATGATATCCAAACCACACACAGAAAACATCTGAAAGTCAGCAAGAAAAGAAACAACCTGATTAAAAAGTGGACCACCCAGGGAGACCCACAGATGGCAAGTCCATGCCTGGGACAATGCTCCACGCTGCCATCAAGGGCCACCACACACCCATCGGAACAGCCCAAATCCAAGACCGCGAAGACACCAAGTGCTGGTGAGGACGTGGAGCGGCCGGACGGCTTACTGGCTGTTGCCGGAACTCCATACTGGATGGCCAGGTTGGACGGCAGCTCGACAGTTTCTCACGGAGCTCAACATGCAGTCACCATGTGATCCAGCCGTCGCCCTCCTGGGCATTCACCCGGAGGAGCTGAAAGCTGACGTCCACACAAGAGGCTGCACGCGTGTTCCGAGCTCCTCTCCCAAGCCTGGGAGCAGCCACAGTTTCCTGCAGTAGTGAACGGACAGTAAGCCAGGGGTGCATTCAGACAATGCAGTGTTTGTCAGCGCTCCAAAGACACGAGCTGTCAAGTCCCGCAAAGACGCGGAGCGCGAGGACACTCTGATGCCCGCGTCTCGCACTGAGTGCCTGGGTTCCGGTCCTGGCTCTGCTTCCGATTCCAGCTTCCTGCTAGTGCGCGTCCTGGGAGGCAGCAGGTGAGGGTTCAAGTACTCGGGTTCCTGCCACCCGCGTGGGAGACCTGGGTTGAGTTCCAGACTCCAAGCTTTCAGCCTGGCCCAGCTCTGGCTGCTGCGGGTATTTGGAGAAGAAACTAGCAGGTGGAAGGGCAGATCTCTCTGGGTCTGGGTCTGTCTCTGCCTCTCTGCTTTTCTAATAATAATAATGATACTAATCATAGACCTGGGGCAAGTGCAAATGCAGATTACTAAGTCAAAGCCACCAATGTGAGAGCGACGTACATCTGATTCTGACCATGGGACATCCTGGACAAGGGTATGGAGACAGTAAATGATCCGGTGTGCTTCCTTCCAGCCTTGGCCTCAGACCCTGCAGCCTCCATGCTGTTCGTGTCCAAGAAGAACCCTACTGCTACCTTAAGGAGCCCATAGGCTGTCCACACGCCCAAGCCCCCGCAGCTGGGAGACAAGAATGGGGCCCCCTCCACGTGCCCCAGGGCCACGCGGTCTCTGAAGTCTCGAAGCTGCAGGCGAAGGAACAGTTCTCCTGGAGACACCTCCTCTGGCATCCAGTATCCCCGCCACGCCCTCTCGCACCTGCCACCCTGTACCGCAGCCTGCAGGTCTGCACGGGGAGCCACCCGCAAGACTCTGGAGAGAGCAGAGCCGACAGAGAAACCCAGCGGAGGCTGGCGCTGAATTCCAGTTCAGAGCCGGATTTGGTGGTGGGTGTGCTCAGCCACCTGGGTACAGGGGGAGGGATCATTCCAGGCTGAATACACTTGTAGCCAGAAAAACCGAGAAAAGACGAGGGGCCCGTGGGAGGGAGGGAGGGACAGGCAGAGAGTGGAGAAGGTGCAGGCAGGAGGGTGCTCTGTGAGATGCTGCCGGGGTGGATGCCGGCCTCAGTTGTCCACAGAACCCACAACTGTGCGCATGAGCCGAGGCGTGAACCACAGGCTTCCGGTGATGAGGCCATGCCACTGTAGGGGGCTCAGTTGCAATAAATGCACCTTCTGTTTGGGGACGCTGTGCAGGTGTGGGCGGCGTTATCTTGGTCCCTTCCATTTTTTTGCTTTTTTTTGCTATTTGCTTATTTTCATCTGCTGGAAAGACAGAGTGGCAGAGAGAGAGGGAGAGAGCAAGAGATCTTCCATCTGCTGGTTCACTCCCCAAATGCCCACCACAGCAGACAGGGCTGGGCCAGGCTACCGCCAGGAACCTGGAACTGCATCCTAAGTTCCCACGTGGGTTGGCAGCGACCCAAGCAGTTGCCGCCGAGCCATCTGCTGCTGCCTCCCAGGATGCATTAGAAGGGCCAGGACTTGAACCGGTGCTCTGATATGGGATTTGGGGGGGTCCCAAGAGTCTGTTTAACTCACTGCACCACAATGCCCACCTGGCACCTTCCTCTTAATTTTGCTCTGAACCTAAAACTGCTCTTAAGAAAATGAAATTTTTTTAAAAAAAAAAGCACTTTGGCTACTGCAGCCGCTTTCTCTGTTCTTGGAGCTTAGCTTTGTTTTCGGCTTCACCGTCCAGCACGACTCCTCCGCTGTCTTTGAGCTTTCCCGGCTCCCAAATTAGGGCCCTTCAGGCTCATCCACCAGGCTCCTGGGCTTCCTCCAAGATCAAATTAGCGATTCCCCAGATGGTCACTTGATGGCGCCCAAGAGTCTTTGCCGGCTCACATGATTCCTAGAGTGGCTCCCTGCAAGAAAGGGGGTATCATAAAGGAATTTTCGTATTTTGGATTTTTTTTATATTTACTTATTTGAAAGGCAGTTAAGAGAGAAATGGGGCGAGAGACAGAGATCTTCCATCTGCTGGTTCGCTCTCCAAATGGCCAAAATGGCCAGCACTGGGCCAGGCTGAAGCCAGGAACCTGGAACTCCATCCAGGCCTCCTCCATATATGCAGGGGACCAAGCAGGGTCATCTGCTGCTGCTTTCCCAGGCCATAGCAGAGAGCTGGATCGGAAGTGGAGCAGCCGGGACTCGAACCAGCACTCACAGGGTATGCTAGCATTGCAGGCGGCAGCTTTACCTCCCGTGCCACAGCACCAGTCCTGGAATCTTTATATGTTATGCCCAGTTCAGTCATCCCCAAAGACCACCAAGGAGCTGATACCCCTGTAAAGCACACGAGAGTTTTATTGCAGGTCCAGGCCTGGTCTCTCAATCAACACCTACGCAGCGGGTCTGAATTGAGAGCCCCGACCCTTCAGTTAACGGGGTTTTTATAGGATTTCAGAGACCCTATGAAAGGTATAGAGAGAGAGACAGACACACAGACAGAGATTTCACATTTATTCTTTTACTCCCCAAATGCCTGCAACAGTCAGGCCTGGGCTGGGACAAAGCCAGGGACCTGGGACCAAGCTAGGTTTCCCATGTGGTAGCAGGGACCCAAGTACTTGAGCCGTCCCCTGCTGCTTCCCAGGTGCAGATTAGCAGGAAGCTGGAGGGAAAGCCGAGTGTGGACTTGAACCCAGGCACTTCCATCTGGGACACGGGCTTTAGAAGCAGAATCCCAACTGAGTCTCAAGCAGTGTTTTAACCACTGAGCTGAAGCCCGGCCCCAAAGTATTTTTTAAAACAATTTTAAGTTTTGTATTTATTTGAAAGGCAGAGTTACAGAAAGAGAGAGAGAAAGAGACAGGGAGAGATCTTCCCTCCGCTAGTTCACTCCCTGAATGACCACAATGGCCAGAGCTGGGCTTGTCCAAAGCCAGGAGCCAGGAGCTTCCTCCAGGTCTCCCACATGAGTGCAGGGGCCCAAGGACTTGGGCCATCTTCTACTGCTTTCCCAGGCTCATTAGCAGGGAGCTGCATCAAAAATGGAGAAGCCAGGACTCAAACCGGCGCCCATATGGGATGCCAGTGCTAGTGGCTTAATCCACTATGCCACAGTGCCAGTCCCCACCCCCCAAAGCATTTTTTAAAAAGTGTGCCATGATCTCCGGCTCATGGGTTCCTCTGAAGGCAATGCTTTCTGCCTCTCCTTGGGTCCCTTTTTCTCTGTCCTGTTAACCTTGTGCTGAAGCCTTTTCTTTTCTTTCTTTCTTCTTCTAAAGATTTATTTATCTGAAAGGCAGAGTGACAGAAAATGAGATCTTCCATCCATTGGTTCACTCCCCAAATGGCTGCAATGGTTGGGGCTGAGCCAGGCTGAAGCCAAGAGCTTGGAACTCCATCCAGGTCTCCCACGTGGATATAGGAGCCCAAGCACTTGGGCCACCCTCTGCTGCTTTCCCAGGTGCATTAGCAGGGAGCTGGATTGGAAGTGGAGCACGCAAACTAGTGCTCTGTTATGGAATGCCGGCTGCACAGCGGTGTGTCCCTTTGTCTTTGCTCCACGCTGCACTACTCGGGGCTGCTTTGTACACTAGCACACAAAGGGGTCAGACGTGTGCTTCCTCCCTGTCTATGACACTCCCTGGGGCAGCAGTATGAAAGCCTGGCTCCCCAGTGTGAGGTTGGACCCACTCTGGAGCATCAGGCGCCCTTAGGAATTCCCCGCGCGGGGCTGAGGCTGGGGCTCAGCTGACACCCTCTATCCACCTGCTTGAGTTCCCTCTCCTGTTCCTGTCTCCCGGGAGCACTTCTCGTCCCACCCCTCTCAATATTTGCTTTCAGGAACCCAACTTCAGAAACCAACCAACCCTGATCAATCACATTGCCGTGGGCAGCCCAAGACGGGGATACACAGCAAAGCGGGCCAGGAAGAAAACCTCATTGAAACTGGGGTTCATGTTACTGCAGGTGCTTACAGCTTTGTCCCCAGGAGCGTCCAGGGGAGCCGCTGCTGCAGCCCTCTGTGCCTGGGCAGGAGCCGTCCCCAGGGGCTGTTGGGTGTCGCCTTTCTTCTTGATAGCTCTAGGGGGTCCTGCATCTCTGTTTTAACTCCTTATGCAGTTGCTATATGGCCAATGCACACGAGTTTGGCCAAGCCCAGTGTGGCCGGCAGATGGGCCGCCTGCTTGGCTGTGACTGTCATTTTCTCACTCATCATCTCACCAGGAAAGGAAGGAGAGGATTTGAGTCTCTGTGCTGTGAGCGCGTGCATCGCTTCTTGCTGGCGTGCTCACAGGGGACCTGCCGTTCCTGGAGCCCCTGGCATGAAATACATTTTCAGATGAGCAAAAATGGAGAGAATTCATCCTTACTGGATCTGTGCTACCAGAAGAGCTCAAGAGGGGCTGGCGTTGTTTCACAGTGGGGAAAGCCGCCACCTGGACTCTGGCATCCCATATGGCGCCGGTTCAAGTCCCGGCTGCTCCACTTCTGATCCAGATCCCTGCTAATGGGCCTGGGAAAGCAGCAAAAGATGGCCCAAGTCTTTGGGCTGCTGCACCCACATAGGAGACCTGAAAGAATCTCCTGGCTTCATCCTGGTCCAGCCACGGTCGTTGTGGCAGTTTGGGGAGTGAACCAGGGGATAGAAGATCTCTCTCTCTCTCTCTGTCTCTCCCTCTTTCTGTAACTCTGACTTTCAAATAAATAAATAAATAAATATTTTTAAAGGAATGCTATAGGTTGTTCACCAGGCTGAAAGGCAAGGATGTTTGATAAAATCTGGGATGTACAGAAAGGGTGGTACATGGGTGAATGCAAGTGGCTACTTTTTAAACTTTTTCTTATGATTCCTTTAAAAGACAATGGATCATTTCAAACAAAAATGATAACCACCTATATATATATATATATATATTTTTTTTTTACAGGCAGAGTTAGTGAGAGAGAGAGAGACAGAGAGAAAGGTCTTCCTTTGCCGTTGGTTCACACCCCTCCCCCAAAATGGCTGCTACAACTGGTGCTCTGCGCCAATCCGAAGCCAGGAGCCAGATGCTTCCTCCTGGTCTCCCATGCAGGTGCAGGGCCCAAGCACTTGGGCCATCCTCCACTGCCTTCCCGGGCCACAGCAGAGAGCTGGACTGGAAGAGGAGCAACCGGGACAGAATCCGGCACCCCAACTGGGACTAGAACCTGGAGTACTGGCGCCGCAGGAGGATTAGCCTATTGAGCCGCGGAGCTGGCCATATTTTGGGGTTTTAAACTTGAAAATGTAAAATATTTATGATAATAGCGGAAGAGTACATGAAATTATTGTCTTTTCAGGTGATAAGTTTTATGAAAATTTACATAAATGAATTGTCAGCCGAATGTGATTAAATTAAGGAAGTTCCCTAGAGCTGAACTCAGAAAATAATAATTCAGAGGTTGAACTAAACAATCAAGATAGGAAATAAAAAATGAACTAAAAATATCTGATTAATTGAAGGCAGAAAAGGAGAAACAAGAGAACTGTGGTACAAATAGAAAACAAACAGCAAGGTGGTAGATTTAACCCCATCATATTAACCATTAAATTAACTATAAATAGACTAAACACTTCAATTAAAAGGCCAAAGTTATCCATTGGAATAAAAATGACCCAAGTCTATACTGGGACACGCTTTAAATATAGAGATAGATAAATGAAGGTGAAAGGGTGGGGAGAGATGCACTCACATTTCCCAGGTATCATACAGATAAGAGCCAGTATTGTGGTACCAGCTGCTTAAGGTGTGGCCTGCAGCACCGGCATCCCACAGGGGGGCCAGTTCAAGTCCCAGCTGCTCCACTTTTGATCCAGCTCCCTGCTAACATGCCTGAGAAAGCAGGGCAAGCTGGCTCAAGAGCTTAGGCCCTGCACCCACGTGGGAGACCTGGAAGAAGCTCCTGGCTCCTGGCTTTGGCCTGGCCCAGCCTTGGTCGTTGCAGCCATTTGGGGAGTGAACCAGCAGACGGAAGACCTCTCTCTCTCTCTCTCTCTCTCTCTCTCTCTGCCTCTCCTTCTCTGTGTAACTGACTTTCAAATAAATAAATAAAATCTTAAAAAAAAAAATTACTAGGTTTGAGAAACCCCAGTAAGACTTAGTGAGCAAGAGAAGGAATAGAAGTGGGGCACAGCGGAAGCTCTGTGTGGCTTCCTTATTCTTGCAGGATCTCTGAATGTTTCAAATTATCTCAGAATAAAAACTTAAACAATGTGGGGGAAATGTGCAAACGGATCCTATTGTAGGTCTCAAATTCTGGTCGCGAGAGACAGTCTCGTTCTGCAGAAGTGAGCACTAGGAAGGCAGAAGTGTGGGGAGGAGCAGACATGCACTTGCAGGAACGGTGGGGCAGGGTCCTCAGATGCCCTGAGCCCACGGCCGTGACCGTGACGGCTCCGGGCAGTGCACCGCCCCCCGCCGCCCTCCGTCCCGGAAGCCTGCACAGCCACGCCGTGTCTTTGTCACGTGGAGTTTTTTGAGATTTCCACGCCAGTCTGTGTCTCCTCCTTGATGCTCCTTGCAGCCAACACTCTCACTGCAATTGCAGCCCGAAACCTAAACACCATCGGCAGCCAAGTTTTCTGTAGGAAGGCAGGTATTGTGGAGGAAGAGGTTAAGTTTGCAGGCAGGGAAGGCAGGCATTTAAATTTAGACGCCGTGGATGAAAGCAAGGCTAACGTTGCGTGTGAATCAGAGAGAAGGCAGACCCACTTCTTTATTGTAGAAGCCAGCAGCTGCTCGGAGAGAGGCAGATTGAACCACTTCCTGCTCAGAAATTCTCAGAGCGCGCGCGCACACATTTACATGCCCATACGGTCAGAAGAACAAAGAAGGAGCAAGGAGAAAACTGACTCCTTGGTGATGCCATTTGCCACCTCTCACTCTGACTCCCCGTTCCGTGGCCGGCTCGCTTCCCCTTGCATCCTGCCCCAGGCTGGCTTCTCAGGTCCCATGGCCGCCGCTGTTTGGAAGCAGGGAGCTGCTGACCCCATTGCAGATGAGCTGCAAACAGGCTACTCACTGGGAAAAAGAAGGAAAGGAAAGAGAACAAGGTTATTTCCTTTGCAGATGAATTCTTATTCAGAAAATTTGCAAGCGTGCACAGAAGTACAGTGTCACAAACCCCTCCTATACCCATCACCCACCCGATCAACCTCCTTCCATGGCGATGGACGGAATTATAAGAGGAAGTGTGCAGCTTGGGATCTAGAGCAAGGCTTTAGTTAAATTTAGCTTTCCTGGGAGCTGCTTCCACTTGATTTGTCAGCTAATCAAAGCTCTTTGTTTAATTTCAGTTTCCTGATGGGCGTAAGGAAAGGCTATTGACAACACACCACCTGCGCCCGCGTTCCCGGGCCGGGTCAAGTGCTTGGGCTCTTTGCAAGCTTCTTTGTCTAAGCTGGTTTCTCTTCTCTTTCTGTGTTTTTTAATCCAAGCTGGGGGGAAAGAGGACGATCTTGGGGCAAACAGGTGTGGCTCTCCGGTAGTTAGAAGCGATGGTGCAAGGTGGAGGTGGGAGGGGAAGGGCTGGGTGAGTGGACATTTGCGTCTGTGGGACACTGACATCGGGGCTGGACGGGGGACATGCAAGGGCACAGTCCCAGGGGAGAGGGGAGAGAGCGGCTGGAGCGGCTGACCCCGATGGTGCAGCAGAGAGAGGTCAGCTTCTCACCCAGCTGTTCTCACTACTCCCCACCTTGGGCCATCCCTCTTTCCTGGTTTTGGGATATCAACCCTTGTTTTTTTTTTTTTTTTTTTTGACAGGCAGAGTGGACAGTGAGAGAGAGAGAGACAGAGAGAAAAGTCTTCCTTTTCCGTTGGTTCACCCCCAATGGCTGCTGCAGCCGGCGCACCGCACTGATCCAAAGCCAGGAACCAGGTGCTCCTCCTGGTCTCCCATGCAGGTGCAGGGCCCAAGCACTTGGGCCATCCTCCACTGCTCTCCCGGGCCACAGCAGAGAGCTGGCCTGGAAGAGGAGCAACCGGGGCAGAATCCGGCGCCCCAACTGGGACTAGAACCCGGGGTGCCGGCGCCACAGGTGGAGGATTAGCCTATTGAGCCGCTGCGCCGGCCTGTTTTGCTTTTAAAAGGTTTGTTGGGGCCAGTGTTGTGGCTCGGGGGTTACGCCACTGCCTGTGACACTAGCATTCCATATGATTGCTGGTTCCAGTCCCGGCTGCCCCACTTCTGCCCCAGCTCCCTGCTAACGCACCTGGAAAAGCAGCAGCTAATGGCCAAATGCTTGGGCCCTGGCACCCACGTGGGAGACCCAACTGGGGCTTCAGGATCCTGGCTTTTGCCCCGGTCCTTGTGGTTGTTTGGGGAGTAAACCAGCAAGTGGAACATGTCTCCCAGTCAGTCTTTCAAATCAACAAATCTGCTTTAAAAAATTTAAAAAGATTTATTTATATATTTGAAAGAGTGACAAAGGAGCGACACAGAGAGATCTTGCATCCGTGAGTTCACTCCCCAAATGTTTGCAGCTCCCAAGGCTGGGCCAAGCTGAAGGCAGGAGCCACAGCTCCATTTGGGTCTCCCAGGGCCAAGCATTTGGGCCATTAGCTGCTGCCTTTCCAGGTGCGTTAGCAGGGAGCTGGGTTGGGAGTGGAATAATGAACTGCAATGTGGGTATCCCAAGCGGTGGCTTACCCCGCTGTACCCCAATGCCATCCGCTGCCCCCCACCTCCTCCTTGGCCAGCTCATTTATACTCTTTCTCCAGATCTCAGCTTCAAAGTCTTCCCTGGGGCTGGCACTCTGGCTCTGTCGTGCAGTAGGCTAAGCCTCCCCTGTGGCACCAGCATCCCATATGGGTGCTGGTTCATGTCCCGGCTGCTCCTCTTCCATCCAGCTCCCTGCTAATGCTCCTGGGCAAGCAGTGGGAGATGGCCCAGGTGCTTGGGCCCTTGCACCCACGTGGGAGACCTTGAAGAAGCTCCTGGTTCTTGGCTTCAGACTGGCCCAGCTCCAGCTGTTGCAGCCATTTGGGGAATGGACCAGCAGATGGAAGACCTCCCCCCCCCCCCCATCTCTCCCTCTGTCTGTAACTCTGCTTCTCAAACAAACCAATAAATAAATCTTTAAAATAATAATAATAAAGTCTTCCCTGATCCTCCAGGTCAGATCAGCCCCCCTAGCTGGCCCATCAGATCTCTGTGAGGGTTCAAGACCCTTTCTGGGCCTGGAGGTCCTGCTCTGTCAGGGTGGAGACCCTGTCCTCCAACTGGGTCACACACAGAGCACGGACCAGGGCCCTGCCTGGGAGTCTGGCCCAATGTGTGTCTGCTGACGATTTCTCCAAAGAGTGAACCAATGCATGAAGACGGAGCTGTGGGCACAGGAGCAGGGCTCCAGGGTGGGGATTCCCCCGGGAGGTGTTCACAAACTCCCCTTTGTGGTGCGCAGGGCCCCCTGACTGGTCGGGGTGACACCAGCAGCTGCCCTCCCTGCCGGCCCCCACAGCGGGGTTCGCTCCTGGCCAGCGCTGTCCCCCTGTTCCTTGCTGCTGAGAGACCACCGCCCACCGCGGAGAGCCGGTGCGGGGGATCTGTGTGGGAGGAAGCCAGACTGGAAGCGTGGGAGGTGAGAATAGGGAGGCTGTGGGTGCAGACGGCTGTTTCACACGTTCGGCTTTGAAGGGAGGAGAGAAATCAGGGTGGCCGCTGCTAGAAGATTTAGGGTCAAAGCAGATTTTTTTTTTTTTAAATTTCAGGGGCGATTTAAACGTGTTTCAATGTCGGTGGAAGGTTCTAGCTGGGAGGGAGAGGGGCTGATCATTCGGAATGGAAGAGTCCCCCAGAGGAGGGGGCACTGCACCTGGCATGAGCACGTGGCTGCTCATGTGGGCTCCTGCGGCCTCAGAACTGGCAAGGCGTGGGAGGCCGGACCACCTAAGCAGGTCTCCAGCGACCACCCACCTGCAGCTCACAGAGAGCTCCCGGGGTTCGGGATGCTGATGTCAGGGCCTGGGCTGAGCCGCCGCCCCTGCCCGCCCCACGTGGCGGGAGGCGCGTTTTCTTTTCTGCAGTCCTTGGAGGGGACTATAGGGAGGACAGGGAGGGTGGCCCCAGAAGGGTCTGCGGGAAGGACCGTCTGTGACAGGCATGTGAGGGTTGCTCAAATGCACGGGGCTCCCAGGGAGCAGGCCAGTGACACCAGGTGGGGGAGCCTGGCAGCCACTGGGGGGGTCGTTGGTCCTCGCCTAGTTCAATTGGACATTCCAGGGGAGGTTTGCTCATGTCTGGAGACATGTCTCATTGTGCGGAGAGGGGCGCACACACGGGGCTGCTACCAGCACGGGGGGGGGGGGGGGGGGGCAAGGCCGGATGCACAGGGCGGGGCTGGAGGCTGAAGCCCCCCCGCCCTTCGTGCGGGTCCTTCTGGCCGGCGGTGGGGGCGGGGGGGCCCTGCAGTGGACTAGCCGGGTTGCCGGAGTGCGGATGGCCGCATGGCCACAGAAGCACTAGAATGAACGGCCCAAGGCAACACAGAGGCAGACCTGATTCCTGGGGGGCCCCAGGGTCTCCTCCTGGAGCTGTCAGTCTTGGCTGTCCCTAGTTGGTTGTCCTTGGCAGGTGAGCCATTGCGTGGCTCCGTGATGACAGTGACTGCCGGGGACCACCAGCCTCCAATGCTCCACGTGGGTCTCTCCACGGGGAGAACTCCAGCCAGCACGCCCTGGACGTCACCCAGTCCAGCTGCGGCCATGTGTTCCCGGCCCCTCCTGTGCATGCCTGAGGGAGGAGGAACAAGTGGGGGCGGGGATGGAGCATGGGGGGTGGTGCCACCCCGAAGCGACTGGCGTGGTGGCAGGTGGCAAGCGGTGGATGCTGGATGCTGGCCCTCCCCCAAGAGGAAGTCCCGGGAGGACATGGGGGCCCCCCAGGAGCTGGAAGGGGACAGGGAGGCGCTGGGCTGGGAGGGCAGGTGCGCCTCCTGGTCGCTGTCTGGCCACACTGCTTGGTGTGTCAGCGCAATCTGCTGTCTGCTTCCGAGAGCGCCACGCCACTCGAGGTCGGAGTCCAGTGCCTGGGTGGGCCCAGCTCCTTCCCTCCCTGCTCTTTTCTCACACCCACGGGCGATTGGAGTGTGGTCTCAGCACCCAGGAGGCAGAGGCAGGGCCAGGAGGAACAGGCGCCCACAAGGCTCCGGGCTGCCTCCTCCTTGGGGACCCGAGTCTCAGATCTCCCCTGAGACGCCGTGGAAGCTGACCTCACACGCCGGCTACCCCGGGGGAGCTGCGGTGTTACCCCCCACACTCCCTGACAAGCACGTTACACAAGCAGGATCCCAGCCTCCTGTCCAACCTGGTGCATTTTCTTGTAAAAGGGCAAGGTGCTATTTTAAATCCCCATTTTGCAGCGAGAAAATAAAACTTGTGTTTGTTCTTGTGACTCATGGTGGTTTCGGGGTGATGCTGTCTGCCGTCCTGACAACTCACTCAGCATCTGGTAAGAATTAAATGCGACTTTCCCTGGGTGACAGGAAAATGAAGTCTTAAGCCAGGCTGCGTTAGGAAGAGGCCCGGTGGGGATGCCAGCGTCTGAGCCAGCTTCAGCCTTGGGTGACGTCACAGCCTGCCCAGGGGAGGGAGTGGCAGGGAGCTGTGGCTTCAGCCTGGCGCATGACCCACCCCTCCCTCTGTCTGATGGCTCCTTGCGGGTCTAAGGGCTTTCCCAAAGGTGTGCTCCGACCCCATCAGACCAACGGGGAAACAGAGGCTGGAAGCTGTCACTCATGCCACAGCAGGGTCCGGATTTTCTCTGGTCTTCCGCTCGGTCCAGGAGGCCATCGCGGTTCTCAGTGGAGAATAATTTTGTCGCCCCCAAGGGCATTGGACAATGAATGTCGGCAGACTTTTGGGTGGGTGCAGCTGGGGAGGCGCTGCCCGGCGTCCAGGGCTGTGCAGGACCCGGGAGGCAGCCGGACGCCTGGCAGTGCTGGGAAGGGCCCCACAACAAAGCGCGCTCAGCCCGCAGGGCAATGGAGCCAACATTGAGAAACCCCCCCACCGACCCAAACTGACCCCCAAATCCCACGTGGCGAGATGGCTGGCAGGCCGCTCACTTGCTTAATGGAGAGGCCCCTACGGAGGGTGAAGAAAGGCAATCGGAAAAACCGTGGTATTTCTGCGTTGGAGAGAGTCAATGACTATATCCCTAAATCTTAGTGTCTCCTAAATCTTGGAGCCATGGTGAAGATGTTCCTTGGTCAAATGTGGGATGCTTCGAGCAACGGAAAGAATGACACCAGCATGTCAGATACAAAGACAAGAAGGAGGAGTTTGTGACCCAACGACGAACCTCAGAGCTGCGTGGTTCCCAAAGCTTCCTTGATTAAAAGGAAATGGCAGGGGTGTGTGTGTGTGTGTGTGTGTGTGTGTGGAGGGGGTGCTGCAGAAGTAAAGACGTCACTTAGGGTGCCTACATCCCGCACCAGAGGGCCTGGGTTCGAGTCCCATCTGTATTTCAGACGCCAGCTTCTTGCTAATGCCCATAGATGATGGCTCAGATCCTTGGGTCCCTGCCACCCACATGGAGACCCAGATGGAGTTCCAGGCTCCTGGCTTTGGCCTGGCCCAGTCTCGGCTGTTGTGGGCATTTGAGGAGTGAATCAGTGGATGGAGAAGGATCTCTCTGGCTCTCTGACTTTCAAATCTAACTAATTAACTAACTAACTAACCAACTAACTAGCTAACTAGAATAGAACAGCCTGGTGAGCTTTCATAGTTCCCAGTTTTGGGGCTCCTTCCCAGAGATGTGGGTTCACCTGGCCTGGGGTGGTGGAGACCGAACATGGCTAACTTTAGATGCTCACCGGGTGGTTCTAATGCATAGCCAGGGTTGAGAAGCGGCCACCAGGAGTCAGGCTGGCTGCAAATGAGGCCTGATCCAATGGGCAGGAGTCGCTAAGGCCTGAGGTCCTCACAGCACTAGTTTATATTAGAAAAGAAGAAAGGGGCCGGCACCGTGGCTCACTAGGCTAAACCTCCACCTGCAGCACTGGTACCCAGGGTTCTAGTCCAAGTTGGGGCGCGGATTCTGTCCCGGTTGCTCCTCTTCCAATCCAGCTCTCTGCTGTGGCCCGGGAAGGCAGTGGAGGATGGCCCAAGTGCTTGGGCCCTGCACCTGCATGGAGACCAGGAGGAAGCACCTGGCTCCTGGCTTCGGATCAGCCCGGTGTGCCAGCCTAGTGGAAATTTGGGGGATGAACCAACGGAAGGAAGACGTTTCTCTCTGTTTCTCTCTCTCTAACTCTGCCTGTCCAAAAAAAAAAAAAAAAAAAGAAAGAAAAAAAGAAAAGAAGAAAGATCTCAAATCAATAACCTCAGCGTCTACCTTAAGAAACTAGCTTGGGGGGGGGGCTGCACTATGGCATAGCAGGTTAAAGCCCCAGCCTGCAGCGCTGGCATCCCATATGGGTGCTTGTTCGAGTCCCGGCTGCTCCACTTCAGATCCAGCTCCCTGCTGACGCACCTGGGAAAGCAGCAGAGATGGCCCAAGTGCTGGGGCCCCTGCAGCCACGTGGGAGACCCGGAAGCAGCTGGTTGGGGCCATCTGAGGAGTGAAGCAGCAGATGAAAGAGCTCTCCCCTCTCTCTAACTCTGCCTTTCAAATATATAAATCTTTTTTTAAAAAAGAAACTACAAAAAGAAGAGCAATTAAACAGAACTCAAGCGAATGAAAGAAAATAACAAAGATCAACAAGGAAATCAATGAAATCAGAAACAGAAGAATAAAGAAAACCAAAGAACCCAAAGGCTGCTTCTTTGAGACTGTCAATAAAATTGATAAGTTTCTAACCAGACTGTTTTGGGGGATAAAAAAGAAACCACTAATGTCCAATATCAGGAAGGAAGGAAAAGCCATCACTACAGCTTCTACAGGCATTGTGAGGCTGATGAGGGAACATTATAAATGATTGTGTCAACAGACTTGATCACTTTGATGAAATGGATAAATTACTCAAAAGACCCACCTAGCACAGCACACTCAAGAAACAGGTGATTTTATTTTTAAAGATTTATTTATTTATTTGAAAGAGTTACAGAGCTGTGCCGATCCAAAGCCAGGAGCCTGGAGCTTCTTCTGGGTCTCCCCCATGGGTGCAGGTGCCCAAGGACTTGAGCCATCTTCTACTGCTTTCCCAGACCATAGCAGAGAGCTGAATCAGAAGAGGAGCAGCTGGGACTCGAACCGGCGTCCATATGGGATGCCAGCACTGCAGGCAGTGGGTACTGGCCCTGAAACAGTTGATTTGATAGCCCCCTATGAGAGAGCTAGAATTTGCAGTTAAAGAACCTTCTCACAAATAAAACACCAGGCCCTGATGGCTTCACTGGTAGATTCTACCAAATATTTAAGGAGAAAAGAATGCCATTCCTACACAGACTCGAGGAGGAGAGACTACTTCCCCCATTCCTCCTCCTCCTCCTCCTTCTTATTTATTTGAGAGGCAGAGTTACAGAGAAAGAGGGGGAGAGACGGAGAAAGAGAAATATTCTATCTGCTGGTTTACTCCCCAAATGGCTGCAACAGAACTGAATTGATCCAAAGCCAGGAGCCAGCAGCTTCTTCCAGGTCTCCCAAGTGGGTGCAGGGGCCCAAGGACTTGGGCCATCTTCTGTTGCTTTCCCAGGCAACAGCAGAGAGCTGGATCAGAAGTGGAGCAGCCGGGACTCGAACTGGTGCCCATATGGGATGGCAGTGCTGCAGGCAGAGGCTTTACTCACTACTCCACAGCACTGGCCCCTCCCCTCTTCTTCTTTAAGGCCAATATTTCCCTGATACCAAAACCAAAAACATTGTAAGAAAAAAAAAACATTAAAAAATCCTTAAAATCACACTACCTGCTAACCTGGCAACAATTCTTAAGCCATTCATCACTTGTTGTCTGCCTGTTGAAAATGAGTTATCCTGGCGCAGGCACCGGTGTAGTGGGTTGGGTTGGAGTCCCAGCTGCTCCACTTCTGATCCAGCTCTCTGCTTATGGTCTGGGAAATCAGTGGAAGATGGGCCCCCACACCCGTGTGAGAGACCTGGAAGAAGCTCCTGGCTCCTGGCTTTAGATCGGCGCAGCTCTGGCCGCTGCAGCCAACTTCTCTCTGCCTCTCCTTCTCTTTCTGTGTAACTCCGCCTTTCAAATAAATACATAAATCTTAAAAAAAAAAAAAAAAGAAGAAGAAGAAGAAGAAGAGGCTACATGCATGCCAGGTGCGGTGCAGGGCCCTTGCGGGCCAAGGAGGGGTCCCGGAGGAAGCCTGCCTTGCTGGGACCTGGGCGCTGGATGCCTGCACCCCGTGATGACGTAAATGTGTGCTGGTGAAGCGAGCGGCTGAGCACACGCACACCATGCAATCCACGCCCAGAATGAAGAGGAGGCGGGAGTTTGAACAGAAAAACGCACTGGGCGGCTCGGTCCAAGCAGGTGGCAGGGAGGAGGGCGTTGGGGGCGCAGCCTGAAGGGCAGGCAGCGCTTCTGGCCACAACGTCCCGTCCGCTTGTGGGCTGACGTGCACAAGTTGCAAGGAGATGTTGGATAAATTTGGAACTGCAGCTCCATGTCCCCCACCCATCTGTCCCTGAGGGCGGGTTCTGAGACATCCCAACAATCCAATAGGACCTTCTTTTTATTCTCCTGATCCAAACACACCTGCGCGCTGGCTTGCTAGGAGGCAAACTCACCCCCATCGCCGAATGGATCTCGGCCAATCCCCAGCCACCTCGGAACAGAATGCACTCCTAGCCACAGCTTTAATCTGCTACCAAACAGCAGCCCAGCCCAGGGCGGCCTCGGCCAGCACTAGCTCGGAGGGGTCAGTGCAGGTCCAGCTCCCGTTGTGCGCTCACAGCCCTCCTCTCCCCAACCCCCGGCTTGGCAGTCCTTGTGTCAGAGCTGCTACGTTCGTGTACCCCTGCCTCTAGAGTTCCTTTCCTTGTTGCACGATTTCTCTTCCCGTTTGTTCCTGCAATGCTGCGATGCCACCTGCAGGGGGCTCTCCTCCCCTAGCCACCACGGTGCAGGGCGCAGGAAGGCTGCACGCCAGGCTCTAGGTAGTCACTTCCTCCAGGCAGAGAGAGCTCCTATCTGATGGTTCAGGATCTAGATGTCCACATAGCCAGTTGGGGGTGGGGGGAGGGAAGGATCGAAGCCAAGAGCCAGGAACTTGATCCGGGTCTCCCACATGGCTGGGAAGAACCCTATTGCTTGAGCCATCACCTGCTGCCTCCCAGGGTGTGCAATAGCAGGAAGCCAGAGCCAGGAATCCTGCCACCCAGACACTGCGATGTGGCATGCAGGTGTCTTAACCAGCATTTTAATCCCTAGGCTAAATGCCCGCCCCTTACTATTTTTACAAGTTTTTTTTAAGATTTATTTATTGTACTTGAAAGGCTGAGTTACAGAGGGAGAGGCAGAAAAAGAGAAGTCTTCCATCTGCTGTTTCACTCCCCAAATGGCCTCGATGGCCAGAGCTGGGCCAATCTGAAGCCAGGAGCCAGGAGCTTCTTCCAGGTCTCCCATGCAGGTGCAGGGGCCCAAGCACTTGGGCCATCTTCTACTGCTTTCCCAGGCCATAGCAGAGAGCTGGATCGGAAGCGGAGCGGCCCCCATATGGGATGCCGGTGCTGCAGGCAGTGGCTTAACCTGCTACGCCACAGCAGCGACTCCTAAAGCTTTTCTTAACTAGGATATAAAAAAGGAGCAAGAATAAAACCACACACTCATGTTCAAGGAAAGCATTGAGAGGGAGTTGGAGCCCCCTGAAGACCCCTATCTGCACCCCCGCCCTGCCTGGAGCCCAGGGATGAACCTCGCCATCCCCTCAACCCCACAGGGCAGCCGGGAGACGAGGGGTAAGCAGGCTGCTGTACTACATCGCAGGGGCAAACAGAGAAATCAGGAGAATGAAGAAAGAGAACACTCTAGAGAGAAAAACCAACAATGGCAGGGCCCAGCACGAACCCGCCAGCGAGCTGCCCACACCACACCCATGTTTTTCTCCCACTCTGAGGCCGGTCCCCTCCTGAGCCCTCAGTGCTCCCGTTAAAAGCACCCCCAGAGCTCCTCCAGCCTCCCCCCACCCCAGCATCTTTCCATCTCTCTGATCCCGTCTGCACGCACCCAGAGGAGCCCCCTTCTCTGTTTAAAAATTCCTTCAAAACAAGACACAGACATAATGATCAAGAAAGCTGGAGACCAGGCCAAAGAGTTGATCTGTTTTCTGCTCTCTCCCTATGGCATCACACGATTTCATCTTTTTCCCACCCACCAGGGTCATCTCCTTTGGTGAACCTTAGGGAAAGGAAATCCAGGGAGAACGGGATCGCCGTGGCTTTGCGGGGCCAACACGGACACGGACTCACGTGCCCACAGTGGAGCAAGCTGTGGCTCAGACGGGATCGGTGACACGACCTTCCCACCGACCCCACATCCTCACCGAGGGTCGGCCCCTCTCCGTCCAGGCACTGGCAGCTGACTTCCGGGGTGGGGGTGGGGGCTGAGCACCCTGGACAGCCGATTTGTTTAGGGCTGGGCCAGGCAAAAGCTAGGAGCCCAGAGCTCCACCTGGGCTCTCCCGTGGGTGCGGGGGCCCAAGCACTTGGACCACCCTCCACTGCCTTCCCAGGCACAGGAGCAGGAGCTGGATCGGAAGTGGAGCAGCCGGGACTCCACTGGCACCAGGAAGGGATGTGGGCGTCTCAAGGGGCGGATTAACCCCCAGCACAAGGCCTACCCCTCCCCTGTGGCTTTCATCAGCTCAGGCTGAAGTGCCAGCCCCGGGGCACCTCATCCCTGGCAACAAGTCACTGCCCACGGCCCTGGAGGCTGCACCACAGCCACGGCGCACTGCGCACTGCCAGGCTCCGCCGAGGCCCCCGCAGCCCTCGCCGCTCCCTCCTTAACTTCTGCCCAGCTGCTCTCCCATAGCCATGGTGTCCCCGCCGAAGGAAGCCTCTCTGGGGCCTGTGCACCTGCCGACCTGGGGCTTTGGGCAGCTGCCGCCGCTGAGTGCACACAGCCGGCCCCCACCGCGAGTCGGACAGGCCTGTGTCCCCCATGGGAGCCCCGGACTGCAGAGTCCCCTCCTCCCAGCACTGGCGGTCCCTGGGCGCCTCCTCTCGCCCCCATTCCCCCCCCATCCATCATCACACCTTAGTGCCACCGCGGTGGCCCTGCTGCCGATGGCTCCTTGCTTCCGGCTCCAGCTGGGTGGGGTCATCTCAGTTTTCCCGCTGTCGCCCTCCCTTTTCCCTCCCTGTCCTTGCTGGCTTCTTTGTCCCCAAGGTCCTTCCTGCTGAGGGCGTCCTGTCGCTTCGCCATTTGAGGCTTGCTCTTCAAGTCTTACTGTATCTCCATCTCCGGCCGCCTCTGGACCTGTCTCCCGATCCCTCACTCGGGGCTCCGTGCCCTTCCCGCGGTGGGCAGCATGCAAATAGACATCTTCTTGGGGCAGGCATTTGGTGGAGTCGGTAGGATGCCGGCTAAGACGCTCCCGTCTCACAGCAGAGTGCCGGGTGATTCCGGCTTCCTGCTAATGGGGTCCCTGGGAGGCATCAGACGGCTCACGCAGTTGAGGTCCGGGACGTGTGTGGTGGCATAACAGCAGCCATGGCCAGCAGCCGCAGTGCCGGCACCCATATGGGCACCGGTTCAAGTCCCAGCTGCTCCACTTCCAATCCAGCTCCCCGCTAATGGACCTGGGAGAGCAGTGGAAGATGGTCCAAGCATTTGGGCCCTTGTACTCACGTGGGAGAACCACATGAAGTTCCTGGTTCAGCCTGGTACAGCCCCAGCCTTTGCAACCACTTAGGGAGTGAACCAGCAGATGCAAGATCTCTCTCTGACTCTGCCTTTCTTTTTTTTTTTTTTCCTTTTTACAGATAGAGTGGACAGTGAGAGAGAGACAGACAGAAAGGTCTTCCTTTTGCCGTTGGTTCACCCTCCAATGGCCGCTGCGGTAGTGTGCTGCGGCCGGCGCACCGCGCTGATCCGATGGCAGGAGCCAGGTGCTAATCCTGGTCTCCCATGGGGTGCAGGGCCCAAGCACTTGGGGCATCCTCCACTGCACTCCCTGGCCACAGCAGAGAGCTGGCCTGGAAGAGGGGCAACCGGGACAGGATCGGTGCCCCGATCGGGACTAGAACCCGGTGTGCCGGCGCCACAAGGCGGAGGATTAGCCTAGTGAGCCGCGGCGCCGGCCAACTCTGCCTTTCAAACAAACAAATAAATCTTTTTTTTTTTTTTAAGTGTGTCCCAGGGTGGGCATTTAGTCTAGCCCAGAAGACACCAGCTGTACGCCCACGCCCCGTATTGGAGGCCTGGGTCTGATGCTCAGCTCTGCCTCCTGACCCGAGCTTTCTGTTAACGCAGACCCTGGGAGACAGGAGCGATGGCTCAGGTATTTGGGTCCCTGCCACCCACGTGGGAGACCTGGATTGCAGCTTCTGCCTGGCCCAGCCCCAGCGATCTTGAACATCTGGGGAGTGAGCCAACGGAAGGGAGCTCTGTCAGTCAGTCTGTCTGTCAAACGAAAAGCAGTGTTAAAAGCATGTCCCTGGCTGGTGCCACGGCTCACTAGGCTAATCCTCCGCCTGAGGCTCCGGCCCCCCGGGTTCTAGTCCCGGTTGGGGCGCCGGTTCTGTGCCGGTTGCTCCTCTTCTAGTCCAGCTCTCTGCTGTGGCCCGGGAAGGCAGTGGAGGATGGCCCAAGTGCTTGGGCCCTGCACCCGCATGGGAGACCAGGAGAAGCACCTGGCTCCAGGCTTCAGATCAGCGCGGTGCGCTGGGCGGCCATTGTGGGGGTGAACCGGAGGAAAAGGGAGGACCTTTCTCACTGTCCACTCTGCCTGTAAAAAAAAAAAAAAAAAAAAAAGCATGTCCCTGGGTTTTGCGTATTCTGAGAACTCGCACCCACAGCCAGGCCAGCCAAGCTTGCCAAGTGTGTTTCTCTATTCAGACGCTGGGATTTTTCTTTTTCCACCTCCAGTCATTAAGTCAATGTTGCAGCAGGCATGACACTTAAATGACTGCGATTTTTTTTTTTGTCCCCAGGCTACAAAAATGCTGCCGACTTTATTAACCACACAGCGCAGAAGGGACCAAGGTGACTGTGAGGGAGCAGCCGGGGACACTCCGTGCGCACGGTGCACGCGGAAGGACAAGCTTGTTCCCCACGGTGAGCCCTGGCTGCCGCGGCAGGAGCGGAGGGCACAAGGCAGGGAGTTCGGGGCCCGCGCTTCTGGGGCTCCTCCATTTCCAAATGGGCCTCTGGGGGCTGTCTCGTGGCTGGTGGTGAAACCTGCCTGGTCCCCGCTGTGCCCATCTGGCCGGCTCAGGAGGAAGGGGGCTGAGACGGCCCCCGGGGTGGAACTGGAGGCAGCATCTGAGACGGGGACCCCCTGGCCACCTGCCCCCATCCCGGCCTGGATCTCTCTACTTCTCATTGTGCACCCTTCACCGCCGGGGCCTGGCACCACTGCCACAAGTCCCTGCCCCAGGTCGCCGGCCAGGGCCTGCAGCATCCCGAGGCTGGAGCCCAGGCTGCAGCAGCCCCAGGTGCCCTGCTAGCCCTGTGGCCCTGGCAGTCCAGGTCAGTCCCCGCTGCTCTAGATGGCTGGCTCCCCCAGCGCCCGAGGCCCATGCTTGGTGCTCACAGCCGGGCTGGAAGGAGGAAGGGCTCCCCTTCGCAGGGCCCTTGGGTCTGTGTTGCCCTGGTGACCCCAGATTTCCATCAATCAGCTTCCCGCGTGACTGACGTCATGGCCAGCTTCAGGGGCCCAGGATTTGGTCATTTTCACACCAGCGTTTCTGGCATTGGTTGCTGTCCTGTGGATTTCTTTCTCTCTTTCTTTTCCTTTTTAAAGATTTTTTTATTTGAAAGGTAGAGTGACACAGAGACTGACATGTTCCATCTGCTGGTTCACTTCCCAAAGTGCAACAGCCAGGGCTGGGCCAGGCCAAAGCCAGGATACCTGGAGCTCCATCCGGGTCTCCGACGTGGGTGGCAGGGGCCCAAGCACTTGAGCCATCATATCTGCTGCTTTCTCAGATACATCAGCAGGGAGCTGGATGGGACGGGCGGCAGCCAGCGCTCTAACAGGTGCTCCAGTGTGGGCCGCTGGCGCTGCAGGCAGTGGCTTAATCCGCTATGCCACACGGGCTGCCCCTGCCCTGTGCATTTCAAGGCTGTCCTGATGACTGAGATCTGGATTCTTTCTCTGCCTGAAATCTGGGAGAAGGTTTTATGTTTACATCACGTCCAAGAACTTCTCCAGCATATATCTTCTGGTCGGGTTCGTGCTCCTCTTACTTGGCACAGATGCTCTGCTGCAGTTCATTTATCCAACAAATATTTATTGAGCGCTTGCTATGTGCTAGGCGCTGCTTTAAGTTCGGGGGAGACCACAGGGAAGAAAACAGGCGAAACTCTTGGGGCCAGCTCTGTGGCACAGTAGTTGAAGCCTCCATCTGCAACACCAGCATCCCATACGGGTGCCGGTTCGAGTCCCGGCTGCTCCACTTCCGATCCAGCTCTCTGCTATGTTATGGCCTGGGAAAGCAGGCCGTAACGTAATAAATAATAAATTAAAAAATTGGAGCTGGCTCTGTGGTGCAGTGGATCAAGTTGCTACTGCAATGCTGACATTCCATATGGGAGTACCGGTTTGAGTCCCGGCTGCTCCGCTTCTGATCCAGCTCCCTGCTAGTGCACCTGGGAAAGCAGTGGAGGATGGCCCAAGTGCTGGGGCCCCTGCACTCACCTGGGAGAGCTGGATGGCATTCCAGGCTCCTGGCTTTGGCTTGTACCAGCCCCAGCTCTTGTAGCCATTTGGGGAGTAAATCAATAGATGGGAAAAATCTCTATCTTTCCCTCTCTCTGCCTTTGAAATAAAATAATTCCTTAAATATATATATATATGTATATGTATTCACATTTTTAAAACACAAAACCCTCTTAGCCCTGTGAATTTTGGTCGTGCGTGTGTGTGTGTGAGAGAGAGAGAGAGAGAGAGAGAGAGAGGGAGGGAGGGAGAGAGGAGTGCAAGCGAGAGAGAGTTTGATCATGGCTTCTGTGCCACATGATTTGTTTGTTCGCTTGCACTCCACCTTTTATTCTAAAAGCCTGGCATTTTCTCTTGCTTCTTAAAAACTCTCTTCATTGGCCGGCGCCGTGGCTCACTAGGCTAATCCTCCGCCTTGCGGCGCCGGCACACCGGGTTCTAGTCCCGGTCGGGGCTAGATCCTGTCCCGGTTGCCCCTCTTCCAGGCCAGCTCTCTGCTGTGGCCAGGGAGTGCAGTGGAGGATGCCCCAAGTGCTTGGGCCCTGCACCCCATGGGAGACCAGGAGAAGCACCTGGCTCCTGCCATCGGATCAGCGCGGTGCGCTACCGCGGCGGCCATTGGAGGGTGAACCAACGGCAAAAGGAAGACCTTTCTCTCTGGCTCTCTCTCACTGTCCACTCTGCCTGTCAAAAAAAAAAAAAAAAACAACAACTCTCTTCATTAACTCCCCCCTTGCTGTGAGGTCTGTCGCCCCCACCCCCTTCGGTTTCAGAACTACTTTTCTGCACCGCTCCAGGGACAGGCTCCGAAGGCTCTCCCGGGGCAGAGAGAGCCGCCTGTTCCCCCTGGGAGGTCGGGCTCGGACAGCAGGCTCTGCTCAGGCTTAGACACTGGGCTCAGATTCTACGTCTTCCCCTCAAAGTCAGGTTTCCTTGCAATTCATATGTAAATTCCTCAGAGCAGGTGGATGTTAAAAAAAAAAAAAAAAAAAAAACTGCTGGGGTGGGTGTTTAGCCTCCGGGTTAAAATGCCAGTTAAGAGGCCCGCCTCCCACAGCAGAGAACCCACAGCCCAGCAGCTGGGTTCCACGGCTCGGGCTAACGCAGACCCTGGGAGGCCGTGGCGATGGGTCAAGTAATTCGGTTCCTGGCACCCACACGGGAGACGTGGATTGAATGCCCAGCCGCCTGCTTCAGCGAGCTCCAGCCTGGGCATTTTGGACATTTGGGGAGTGAACTAGCAGATAGGATCTCTCTGCCTGTTTGTCTTTTTCTGTGTCTCTCTGCTTCTCAAATAAATAATGTTTAAAAATCGCTGAGCCTCACAGAACATATGTGATCAACAGAGCGGCGAGAGGAGGGGGTGAGGAGCGTCTAAGACAAGTTAAGCAGAGCCGGTCCCTGTGCCCACCGTGCCACCGAGCGTGTGGCCAGAGTGAGCAGCCACAGAGGTGGCACAGGGCTCGGGGCTTCTCTGTGTCTCCCAGGGGTCCCCCGTGCCACAGCCTCTGCCACAAGGCCTGGCTGTCCTTTTGGGACACCGGCCGGCTTGCTCCTGGGGCCTGTTTAGAGTGCGGGTGAGGGAGGAGGGTAGGGAACGGTTCCTGTGCCCCGCCCCTCGCGGCACTTGGCGGCCACCCGCGTTCTTCTCCTTGGTGCTGCTGTCTTCATTGCAGTCCCTGGCATCACTGAATCTTCACGCTTTCTTTTTTCTTTTCTTCTTCTTCTTCTTCTTCTTCTTTTTTTTTTTTTAAAGATTTATTTGTTTATTTGAAAGGCAGAGTTACGGAGAGAGGTAGAAACAGAGAGAGAGGTCTTCCATCCGCTGGTTCACTTCCCAGGTGGCCACAATAGCTGGAGCTGGGCTGATCTAAAGCCAGGAGCCAGGAGCTTCTTCCGGGTCTCCCATGTGGGTGTGAAATAGGCAGGCATACAGGCTAAAATTGATTAGATTTGTGAACTGGAAGACCACATGCCCCTACGTGACCTCATGCCCCTACCTGGCCACACCTGGGTGCCCACCAGCCAATCAGGTTAATTAACCACTCCCTTTGGAAGTCGGTTAAAAGCCTGGACACGGTGTGGCCCGGCTTGCTCTTCTTCCCTGGCCTCTTGCCTGGAGGGGGCTGGCTGTAGTCCTGCGCCTCCAGGGTGTGTGGCCTTTGGGCCGCGCGCCCTAGGCTTCCTGGCCTAGATGCTCCTCCACGTGGCTGGTTCCTGGTGCTGGGTATGAACCCAGATTTACCGCTCTTAGATAAAGCTCTCACTCTCCTATGCATCTTTCTCACTAAATAAAAGCCTAAAATGTACCATGCTGCCTCGTTTATCTGTACCAGTATTTAGAATTCTTCTCTAAATATTAGGCAAGAACCCTCTTGGGCTTATTAATATTGGAGATGTAGTAATAAGCCCGTGGTGGAATCGTATGGCACCCCGAATTCCAGTAGCATTTGTGGCACCCCGGATAGCATTTCTAGGGAAATTTAAGGGGCCACATTTTAGTGTAGACTTTAGGGAGTCTTCTCTGATTTCAGGTGCAGGGGCCCAAGGACTCGGGCCATCCCCCACTGCTTTCCTAGGCCATAGCAGAGAGCTGGATCGGAAGAGGAGCAGCCGGTGCTCCGACCGGCGCCCATATGGGATGCTGGGGCTGCAGTTTGTATCTTGCTTAGGAAGCTTTTCCTGAATGCACGAATACAAAAACACTTTATCAGATTTTCTAGAATCTTCCTAATTGTGCTTCATTGCAGAGGGCAACTTGTCTTCCAGAAAGGTGGCCTCCACTGACGTCCCCACCGCACGAAGAGCCGTGGCTCCCACTCCCGGCCCAGCCCGGAGCCCCGGCACGCTCCGTGCATCCTCGCTAATGCGGAGCAGTGTGTATCTCACTGTTGTGTGGCTCGGCGTGGCTTCAACTCTGAGTGAGGCCCGGCATCTTCTCGGGTTGTTATGAGCTGTTCTCTTTCTCTCCTTGCCCCGTTTTGCTGTGGGCGTTGTCTTACCAATCCAGGGGCTCTTGTCGTCGACGAAGCAAATGAGCTGTGTCCTCACCTGTGTGGTAAACAGTCCCCAGCCTGCCAGCTGGTCCTTGTCTCCCAGCTATGTGCAGGTGGTGTTGGGTGCCTGCTGCTCAGAGCAGGGGCGGGGGAGGAGCGACTCCCACATCCCACCAGGCACCTGCTCCCCGTCTGTCCGTCCCGGCCGTGGCACAGCCCCTCACACTGATGGCTGCATCCATCCACCTGCCGCCCACTTTCCTGGCCCCTTTGCTCCTCGCGATTTCTGGCAAAGAGGGCCTCTCCTTGTGGGTGTTTAAGGCCCAGCGGTGGGACGGGGGAGGTTGCGACAAGCGCTCCAGTTGCCATCTGAGCTGGTGTCCCCACTGTCCGTTCATCTGTAACCAGACAACTGATCTCTCAGACTGCTTCTTGTGGCTTTAAACGCATTTGCCGCAGGCAGGCGTCCGGATCTGAGGAGTCACATCTTCGGGACAGAGTGACGGTTTGGCCAGGGCCGGTGTCGCGGCTAAGCCACAGCTGTCCATGCCAGCATCTCATATCGGAGCCCTGGTCGCAGTCCCGGCTTCTGGGCTTCCTGCCGCGGATGTGAGGAGTAAAGACACGGGGCTTTGTTTTCAAAGTAAGGTGTTCAGCTGTGAGCAGGAAATTGCTAAGGACGAGCCTAGCAGCCTGCAGACGCTGGAAAGTCACAAGTGGTACCCAGCCTAACAGGTTACAGGCTGCAAAGGACACCCACCTGGAAGGTCCCAGAGCAAACAGGGCATTGAGCAGCTAGAACATCAGGGGTGGCTAGCTTAGCCAAACCGGAAACAGATGGAGGTGATGAAGCACAGGTGATTTCTGGGAAGATGGTTACCCCGTGGTACCCAGTCAGTGAGGGACCAGTGCTAGGGAGGAAACAGCCCACTGTGGCTGCCCCAAGTGCGCCTGACCAGTGGGCAGCAGATCTCGCAGGATGGCTGATGAAGTCTCGCTTTTCTGCACTTCCTGTGTCCACGTCCACGCTTTAACAGACAAGTGAGGGTGTGTCTCGTAACGTGCAGAACATGGCTCAAGTGCTTGGGTCCCGGCTACGCATGTGGGAGACCCGGACAAAGCTCCTGGCTCCTGGCTTCAACCTGGCCCAGCCCCAGCCACTGCGGCCATTTGGGGAGTGAACTGATGGATGGAAGACCTCTCTCTCCCTCTCTTTCTCTGCCTCACTCTACCTTTCAAATAAATATTTAAAAACCATAAAACAGCTAAAAGCCCCAGACTGGTGGTCAGCCCGTGGAGGGCAAGAAGCCCCCGTCTGGTCACCACAAGGCAGTGAGAAGCTCCAGGGGGCACTCAGCGCACATTATGGCGCCCTCTCTGGCCAGCGCAGCTAACAAGGAGTTACGGTGTGAGAAGCGTGACACCAGCTGACCTGGTATGTGTGAAGGTCACAGAGCATCCTCACCCAAACCTAGGCAGTGTGGCTCAGAACACACCGAGGCTGCACGGTGTATGCCATGGCATAGCCAGCCAGCCCCTCAGGGCCCTGAGTGTGCGCCATGGTGTGAGTCTCTTCAGGTGTGTGGGTTCTTGGCCAGTCGCTTATCCTGTTCTTGGCACGTAGTGAGTGTGACAGTGACGTCGCGGGGCTGCTCAAAGGCATCTGTGCTGCTGCCCTGAGCCGGGGCCGAGGGGCCCCCCATGTTGGTTCAAGGGGCTGGCCCAGGAAGCTGCTCTCACCAGCTCCCGGCCACTGCTGGACCCCAAGGAGCAGGGACGCACAGGGCAGGCAGCCCCCAGGGCCCTGTGCCAGCAGGAGCCACAGCCACACCCAGGATGGCCCCACATGGGCCAAGCAAGCACCCCCCTGGGGGCGGGGCTCCCCCAGGCCTGGCTGCCAGGAGGGCGGGGCAAGGCCCTGGCTGGGCCAGTGCTTCGTGGGCAGGGGCAAAGTCCCCTGCAGAGTTGAGTTGAGGAAGACTGGGTGCCTAACAGGCCCGGCTTTGAGCAAGCAAAGAGTTAAGACCAAGGAGGCCAGGCCTGAGGCCTGGGGCTGGGGGACTGGAGGCCGGGAGGGGTGGAGCTGACGCCTGCACCTGCTGTCTGTGAGCTTTTCTCAGTGTGCAGGCTGGGTCCCTCTACAGGTCCTGTCCCGTGGCAGGCCCAGCCCCAGGAGGAGCCCAGAGCGGGGCACTCGGGCCCCCGGCAATGCCACCTCCATGTTGTGGTCCTGTGCACATGCCCCTGAGCGAGCCTGCTGTCCTGGCACAGGGACCAGGGGTGCCTCCCTTCCCTCTCAGCAGGGCCCTGTTCCTGTGGCTTTGGCCTGGAGGCCAAAACGTGGCTGGGGACACTTGTGTCCCATCTGGGGTGCGGGGGTCCGGATTGGGGTCCTGGCTCTACTCTGGAGGCCAGTATCCGCTGTTGCACATCCCGCGAGATGCAGGTGGGTCCCTGCCACCCAGGTGGGAGACAGAGGCTGAAGTCGTGGCTCCCAGCTTCAGCCCAGCCAGAACTCTCGCAGGCGTGTGGGGGAGTGAACCAGCCGATGGGCGATTTCTATGTTTCTCGCATCTCAAATAAATTCAATAAATAAATAAATAGCTTAGCACCACCGCCCTGAACACTTGAACTTAGCTGCAACGGTTACAATATGGACTAATAGAAGAAGCAACGCTTCTACTCGGGATGGTGGATTATAAGGCAGCTGAGGTGGGCGGAGCCTGGATCATAGCGGCAACACGGTGATGGGTAGCGTGTGCTGACCCCAGGGAGTGGCTGGCAGCCCCACGTGGTCCCAGGATCCTGACGCCCAGAGCTCATTCTCCGAGGCGGGTCTGTGCTGCTGGGGAGCTGGCCACCCTGCCCTCGGGCACGCGGGCGCTTTGCAAAGCAGCGTTCTCTGACTCCTGTCACCCAAGGCTCCTTGTATCTGTCTGCACAAACAGCCCAGCGACCTCCCGGCTGCCACCCCCACCTGCCCATCATCCCCCCCCCCCCAACCCGCAGTTTCGCTTATTGTGGCCAACCATGGTCTGAGAATAGTACACGGAAAGTTCTAGAAAGAAGCAGCTCGCGCGGCGTGGCTTGTCGCAGTGGTTTTCTTAGTTGAGTAGTAGTTGCTGCTGCTCCCTTTGAGTTCCATTTCAGCACAGGTCTGCACGTTGGGGCGGAGACGCTGTGCACAGGGCCGGCTGTTCCCAGCTGTGTCGGCGTCCGGGAGCACCTCGGGGGTCTTCTCCCTGTCTTCACACATTAGCTCTGCCAGGGTCGTGGCCACCGTGCTCGCTGGTGCTCCCCACACTGGGTACCACAGCTCAGGGCTTTTGATCTTCCCTGTCCAAAACTGCAGGTGAGCCCTGGAACCAGAGGCCTGGAGCCCTCTGCTCAGACGGGGCTGTCTCCCAAAGGGTACAGGTGGACCGGCAGGCACGGATAGCGCTGGGGACCGTGCGGCTCAGTACTGGGGAGTCAGGATGGAATGACACAGTCCACGCCTCCACTGCTCATGGACCTGGGGGAAGCTGTCTGGCCACGGCAGAAGCGCAGGAGGAAGAGCTGTGCCGAGGCTTTGCCCCCGCTCATGTCTCCAGTGGCCAAGTCCCACAGCACGGCCCACCAGGGCCTGCAGGTGCCTTCTGTCTGGACTGACGGAGGCAGGACGGCCTCCAGGTGGGAGGGGGCAGCTAGGGACATCGTTGGAAAACCTTTAGTTCCTAAAAATGCATTTATCTGAAAGGCAGAATGAGAGAGAGAGAGAGAGAGAGAGCGAGAATCTTCCATCTGCTGGTTCACTCCCCACATGGCCACAACAACAGCTAGGGCCAGGCCAGGCAGAAGCCAAGGGCCAGGAGCTTCATCCGGGTCTCCCACATGAGCCGCAGGGGCCCAAGCACTTGGGCCACCTTTTGCTGATTCCCCACGTGCATTAGCAGAGAGCTGGATAGGAAGTGGAGCAGCCAGGTGGTGGCTTAACATGCTGTGCCCGAAAACCTTTTCTAGAGGGAGGGCCTGGAGCTTCACTCCTGCCACTGTGGGGTGGGGGTGGGGGTGGGGGTGGAGGGAGGGAGTGTTTGCCAAAGGAGAATCCAGGCTTCTGGGCTTCATGGAGGAGGTGTCATGGGACCCAGGCTTTGGAGATGATGGTGGGGGCCTGCCTGCAAAGAGATGAAGTGTGTGTGCATGTGAGCATGTGTGAGCATGTGTGTGTGTGTTGGGGGCGGCGACTGCTCGGCTGTGGCGGGTCTGGAAGCCCCTGGCCGGAAGCCTGGTACTTTCTTTCTCTGAACGCAGTTCCCATCCCAAGCATGCGCTGTGTTTTCAAATTCTGAAACATCCGCTGTGCACGGCCAAGTACAAGTTCAAGACTCCGCTTTTAGCAAGTCATCACATCGGAAGGCTCAGGGCTTGTTCCCCGTGTTTAAGTTTTATTGGGCATAAATCGGCCAAGTCCGAAGCCCCGCCTCCCCACTCTGGCCCCACGTCGGGGTCAAGGTCTCCAGCCTCGCAGCCCAGCACCTGCCATCAGCTCAGCCCTCAGGGAAAGGACTCCTTCCCGACAAAGTCCAGGAGGCTCTGGCGCTGGGCGGGGAGGGGGGCGGTTAGTGAAAACAACGCACAGGCAGAGAGCAGGGGGTCCCCACACACGGGCCTGGCAGCAAACAATCGTGGGAACGCGTGCTGAGGACAGGATGTGACTGGTGGAGACCTTGACAATGTAAAATGGGAACTCGCAGAGAGCTGGGAAGGGTGGGTGAGCTCATTTCCTATCCTTGGGCGGCAGGCTGGCGAGAGACGCCCCCTACAGTTGGAAGAAGGAATTCCTTGGAGAAATAACCAAGGAGCTTGCATTTAGGCTGCATTTTTCTTTGTTGAAGGAGCATGCATGGTGTGAGCTCATTTTTGTGAAAATGTCCAGTGGGCGTGGGCGATGTCTCCATCGATGGCTCGGTCCTAGGGCTCAGGACCACTGGACAATGCAGCTTTGGGCTCTCTTCTACCTGCATTTCTTTTTTCCTTTTTAAACATTTATTTTATTTATTTAAGTTGATTTATTTAAGAGGCAGAGTTAGAGAGGGAGAGGGAGAGAGAGAGAGATCTTCCATCCACTGGTTCACTCCCCAAATGGCTGCAACAGCCAGAGCTGCGCTGATCCGGAGCCAGGAGCCAGGAGCTTCTTCTTGGTCTCCCACACAAGTACAGGGGCCCAAGCACTTAGGCCATCTTCTGCTTTCCCAGGCCATAGCAGAGAGCTGGATCGGAGGTGGGCTCTCGAACCGGCGCCCATATGGGATGCCAGTGCTTCAGGCCGGGGCTTTAACCCGCTGCGCCACAGTGCCGGACCCTCTACCTGCATTTTTATAATGAGCATGCACTATTATTATCAAAGCCAAAAGCTATTATTGTAAATTCCCACGAGAGCAGCTGTCTGGCCCAAGGCGGGGCTCACGGGCAGAGCAGGGCCTGGACCTGAGATCCTTCCAGGGGCTGCTCAGGGCCCTCCTCCTTGGGGCGAGGGGTGCACTTCACGGTATCACAGTCCAGAGAGCACTCCCAGAAGCATTCGGGAGTCTTGGGAGTTAGTGCTGCGCCGCAGGCAACTGGCATCAGACCCCCTTGTTCAGTTGGGTGGCCCCAGCCCCTCTTTGCTCCGTCTTCCTTTTGGGCTGCTGCGCCCCGTTAAGTGACAGTCCGCGCTGGCCACTAAGGATACTTCTAACTCTCGCTCATCAAGGATTTCGATCTGAACCAACCCGCAGCCAACCCAGTGCTAAGGCTGCGCTGGAACTAGTCATTCTGCTCTCTCAGCGCCATCTAGCGTCCACACTGGGTACGGCCACATGTAGCTGGCTTCTGGTAAACGCTCATGCCCACCCTTCTCCCATCAGCACTGGGACTCGAAGCTCAATCTAGAATGTTCCTCGCAGCGCCGCAATTTGTATCTCAGAAAGAGCATTGTACAAACTCAGTATTTCTACAGCCATGTGTGTGCTGGCTTAGGGACAGCAGGCTCATGGGAGAAATCACGCTCACAATCACATTGATTGTTTACTATGTGCGGGCCCAGCCCCGAGAGCTCCCAGCACAGGAGTGCATCTCCACAAGACGGTTCCTCTGACAGACGAGGACGCTGGGGTGCAGAGAGCAGACGTGAGAGCTGTCACTCTAACTGCCGAGGGGAACCAGGGCTGCCTAGTGGGCGGAAGCCAGTGGGGAGGCGGCTGCAAGGCTGGGGAGACCAGCCCAGGACACTGAACGTGCATAAAGAGGGAGAGGTGGGGAACTGGCTGCGGGCTGAGCATCGAGTAAAGGCTGTGACCCACGCCGGGGCAGGGAACGTCACAGCCAGGAAGCGCTTACTAAACACCCGCTTTGTGCCAGGCGCTAAGGTACAGAGCTGAGTGGCCAGGGATGGCCCCTTCCTCAGAGAGCTCAGAGCCTCAAGCAGGAGCAACATAGAGTGTAGACAGAGGTACAGGTCCGCAGGGTGGGGGGTAGACAGAGGTACAGGAGAGCAGGGTAGGGTGTAGACGGGTACAGGAGAGCAGGGCGGGGTGTAGACAGAGGAACAGGTCAGCAGGATAGGGTGTAGACAGAGGAACAGGTCAGCAGGGCAGGGGGGTAGACAGAGGCACAGGAGAGCAGGGTGGGGTGTAGACAGGGTACAGGAGTTAGCAGGGCAGGGTGTAGACAGAGGTACAGGTCAGCAGGGCAGGGTGTAGACAGAGGAACAGGAGAGCAGGGTGGGGTGTAGACAGGGTACAGGAGTTAGCAGGGTGGGGTGTAGACAGGGTACAGGAGAGCAGGGCAGGGTGTAGACAGGGTACAGGAGAGCAGGGCAGGGTGTAGACAGAGGCACAGGAGAGCAGGGTGGGGTGTAGACAGGGTACAGGAGTTAGCAGGGTGGGGTATAGACAGGGTACAGGAGTTAGCAGGGTGGGGTGTAGACAGAGGAACAGGAGAGCAGGGTGGGGTGTAGACAGGGTACAGGAGTTAGCAGGGCGGGGTGTAGACAGAGGAACAGGTCAGCAGGGCAGGGGGGTAGACAGAGGAACAGGAGAGCAGGGTGGGGTGTAGACAGGGTACAGGAGTTAACAGGGTAGGGTGTAGACGGGTACAGGAGAGCAGGGCGGGGTGTAGACAGGGTACAGGAGTTAGCAGGGTGGGGTGTAGACAGAGGTACAGGAGAACAGGGTGGGGTGTAGACAGGGTACAGGAGTTAGCAGGGTGGGGTGTAGACAGAGTGCAGGAGAGCAGGGTGGGGTGTAGACAGGGTACAGGAGTTAGCAGAGTGGGGTGTAGACAGAGGTACAGGAGAACAGGGTGGGGTGTAGACAGGGTACAGGAGTTAGCAGGGTGGGGTGTAGACAGGGTGCAGGAGAGCAGGGTGGGGTATAGACAGGGTACAGGAGTTAGCAGGGTGGGGTGTAGACAGAGGCACAGGAGAGCAGGGTGGGGTGTAGACAGGGTACAGGAGTTAGCAGGGTGGGGTGTAGACAGGGTACAGGAGTTAGCAGGGTGGGGTGTAGACAGGGTACAGGAGAGCAGGGCAGGGTGTAGACAGAGGAACAGGAGAGCAGGGTGGGGTATAGACAGGGTACAGGAGTTAGCAGGGTGGGGTGTAGACAGAGGAACAGGAGAGCAGGGTGGGGTGTAGACAGGGTACAGGAGAGCAGGGCAGGGTGTAGACAGGGTACAGGAGTTAGCAGGGTGGGGTGTAGACAGAGGAACAGGAGAGCAGGGTGGGGTGTAGACAGGGTACAGGAGAGCAGGGCAGGGTGTAGACAGAGGAACAGCTCAGCAGGGCAGGGTGTAGACAGAGGTACAGGAGAGCAGGGTGGGGTGTAGACAGGGTACAGGAGAACAGGGTGGGGTGTAGACAGGGTATAGGAGAACAGGGTGGGGTGTAGACAGGGTATAGGAGAACAGGGTGGGGTGTAGACAGAGGAACAGCTCAGCAGGGCAGGGTGTAGACAGAGGTACAGGAGAGCAGGGTGGGGTGTAGACAGGGTACAGGAGTTAGCAGGGTGGGGTGTAGACAGAGGAACAGGAGAGCAGGGTGGGGTGTAGACAGAGGTACAGGAGAACAGGGTGGGGTGTAGACAGGGTACAGGAGTTAGCAGGGTGGGGTGTAGACAGAGGTACAGGAGAGCAGGGTGGGGTGTAGACAGAGGTACAGGAGAACAGGGTGGGGTGTAGACAGGGTATAGGAGAACAGGGTGGGGTGTAGACAGAGGAACAGGAGAGCAGGGTGGGGTGTAGACAGAGGTACAGGAGAGCAGGGTGGGGTGTAGACAGGGTACAGGAGAGCAGGGTGGGGTGTAGACAGGGTACAGGAGTTAGCAGGGTGGGGTGTAGACAGGGTGCAAGAGAGCAGGGTGGGGTGTAGACAGAGGTACAGGAGAGTAGGGTGGGGTGTAGACAGGGTACAGGAGTTAGCATGGTGGGGTGTAGACAGGGTGCAGGAGAGCAGGGTGGGGTGTAGACAGAGGTACAGGAGAGTAGGGTGGGGTGTAGACAAGGTACAGGAGATAGCAGGGCGGGGTGTAGACAGAGGTAGAGGAGGTGAGGAATGAGGTGGACTCAGAACTGTGCAGGGTCCACAGGCGCAGGTGGATTTTGGGCCCAGCCTGCAGACAGGCAGGGTGCAAGTGGGGACGGTGGATTTAAGGTGGTGGAGGGGTGCATGCACTGGGGGCAGAGGTGTGAGCTGCGTGCTGACCAGGAGCCCACTGGAGCCAGGCAGGGGTCCGCGAAAGCCTGAGGCCAGGGAACTTGGGGCCTGGGATCAGGGAGGGCCGTGGGTCAGGGACTGAGAGCCAACAGGGCCAGGCAGAGGGAGCCGGCAGATGGGGGCAGTGGATGGAGGGCAGGACATGGAGTGAGGCGCGGGCACAGCCTTGGGCTGCTGGGGAAGAGCCACCGCGGGAGGCTCAGGGCTGGCCCGGGGGAGGGCAGGAGGCCGAGGAGGGGGATGGACCCGGGACACGGAGCAGCCAAGCAGGCGAGGGTGAGCGGGACGGGGACTCTCCGGTGTGGGCAGGAGACGTGGCTTCTCACAGAGGCAGACAGGGTGCTGGGGGCTGGCCAGACCACCAGGCCAGGACGGGAGCGAGGTGGGGGCCACCTTTGAGACAGGGCTGGGGTGGTGGTGGTGGGGGTGGTGAGGCGCTGAAACAGGGGGCAGGGCCCGGGGACAAGGGGCAGAGACAGGCAGACAATGTGGCCAGGGGCGTCAGAGGACTGGGCAGGGTCCAAAGGGGCGCCGGTCATGGCGGGGAAGGGGCACAGAAGACAGAGCTAGCCCCCGGGGAGCCGTGTGCCCTTGCTCCAAGCTGAGCGTGGCGGGCGTGGGGAGAGGAGGGCGCCCTCCGCTCACCCCACTTGAAGCTGAAGAAAGACGCCAAACTCGCACCCAACCTCCTCGTGCTGTCTTTAATTACGAAAGATGTAAAATGACGCATTATAAAACCCGGAAGCTACTTTATACAAAGTCCAATCTTTAAATATTGTTAACAGGGGCCCGGGCGTCAGGACACTGGCGTGGCAGGGGAGGCGGGGCCGGGGCAGGCGGGACACCCCGCCCCAGAGCCCACGCCACACGGGGGAGGACGGGAGCACGCGTGGCTTAGCTGCCGTGAACGGGACGAGGGCAGTGACGACTTCTGGGGAGAACACTGGGCACTTCACACGCTGGGGACAGGGGACGGCGACGCGAGGGAGCGGCGGCGGGTGCAGGGCCAGTCGGGCTGTGCAGCGCCCAGAACCTCTGCCGAGGAGAGAGGGACTGCGCGGACGGACCCACGGGTGGACGGACCCATGGGCGACGCTGGCTGTGGGCGGCAAGGCCCCACTGCTGTACAGGCAGGTGCGGGCCGGCAGGGTCCCCGTGGGTAAGGCACGAGGCATGAGGCACGCGGCTGTGAAGCGGGAGCAGCGCTCTTCAGAGAAACAAGACTGAAAACACAAGCACCCCCCCGCCGCGCGCCTCAGAGGCGAGCTCAGGTGTTGGGGGCTCAGACCCGGGAGCTGGCTTCTTCCCGTCCACCGGGGAGCGTGGCAGGGCAAGGCGCTCTGATGGGACCAAAGCCAGCCCCTGGCCATGAGGCTGGGAGGGCTCTGGGCTGGCTGCTGAGCTGGGCTGTGGGAGCGCACGGCCTCGCTTCTGAGTGGGTGCAGCTGGTCGACTGACGGTGACATCCCTGAGTCCCCTGGAAGGGCAGAGGCTGCTCAAGCGAAGCTTCCAGAGCCTTCCATGTCTCCTTCAGTGTTCTCCTCCCCACCTGTCTCCTCTCTGCCCAGACCCGGCCTCCAGGGCTCTGTCCGCTGTAGCTTCCTGTTCAGGGGCCAGCCCGCGCACTAGGCAGAGGCTGGCCACGCGCTGTCCCTCAGGGCATTACGGCCAAGGTGGTCCCGGGGCTGGGCCTCTTACTGCCAAGCACCTCTCTACACAAATCTGAGCGGGAAGTGCAGGTGGGGGCTTGGGCAGGAGGGGCCGGGCCCCAGACCTCGGGCGGCCCTGGCGTAGAACCCCAGGGAGGGAGAGAGGGCGCCGGGGTCGGCCTGGATGCGGTCACCTCGGGTTAGATGCGCAGTCGAGGGTCTCACCTAACCGTGGGCACGAGTCTCAGAAAAGCTCAGGCTCTGAGCTCTGGCAGGGTGCAGGACGGCTACAGGTTAGACAGCCTGGAAGCAGGGCAGGGGCAGGTGCAGCCGCACGGGCACGCTCCTGCCGCGAGCACTGACAGGCACTGGGGCTTTGCTGGTGTCAGGCTGAGAAAGGCACAGGCCCTGCCCGCTAGGCACTTGTGGTCAAGCGGGGCTGCACTGAACCCCGGATCCTCAGAGAAACAGCTGTGGGGGGCGGGGGGGCCCAGCCGCTGGCCCGCAGGAGGAAGGCCTGCACTGGCTGCAGTTTGGGGGGGGGGTGCAGCGTGCCCGCCCCGCTCAGGCTCCTCTGCTCCCAGGACCACACGGCAGGTGCAGCAGCAGCAAAGGGACCGTGGGCCACGGGAGGACAAGCAGGGCTCAGTTTCTCAACTCCAGCCTGGCCCTGGGTCCGGATCCAACTCTTCCCAGCTAGAATCACGGCGCCCTCCGCTAAGCCCTGGAATCCTCCGGCCAGGGCAGATGGACCAGCGAGGGCCCCGGCCGCACGTGCTAAGCCATCGCTGCAGGCGGCGGCCCCCAGCTGCCTCCTGCCCCAGGCCCTGTCTTCAAGGCGACTGAGATCAGTGGTTCTCCTGTGACGTGGATTCTCTGCGTGTGCGCAGGGCTGTGCGCACAGGGGGCCGACCGGACGGCCGGGTCACGGAGATGAGCACGCACGCGGCCGTGGCCTGGGGCAGGGCAGGGCACGGCGCCCGGGCCGGGGGCTGGTCTGGCCGCTGCAGGTACCGAGCGTCCCGGGTCACAGGCGGTCAGTCCGGAACGTCTCTTCCACAGCAGGGTCCAGCAGGCCCATGCTGGAGTCACTGAGCATACTGAGTCCGTCCAGGCTCAGGGGTTCGATCTGCAGCTCCTCCTCCAGGGGGAACGGCGCGTCCACGTTCAGGCTGACCTCGGGCACGCCTGCCAGGGCGCTGCTGAGGTCTTTAAACAGGCTGGTGCTCGAGTCTTCTGGAGGGGCGGGGGAGGGCGGGACAGCGCAGATTAGGTGGCCCGAGGGCCTAAGCAGATGGTGACCCCCAACACCATTCCTGCCGTTCCCCTGCCCGGGACAGTGACACCGGGGCCCAGCCGCTCCCAGGCCCCCAGCTCACGCCCGGGACTCCACGTCCTCCCCAGTTTTCGCAGGGTTTCTCCCGTCGGAGGGCTGTCAGTCACCTAAGACCACTTTAGAAACGGCTCGGACCCCTCTCCGCATCTCAGAAAGGGGCTTTCGCGACGGTCCCTGTGGGCTCCCCTTACAGGCGAGGGTGGGGAAGCTGCGGGCCGCCAGTGCTCACCTGTCAGGAGGGCGCTGGGGAAGGTGCCGCAGTTGGAATACAGGGTTGGTCTCACGTGGAAAGAGTCCTGGGCTTCCCGGTGGCCTTGCTGCACCAGGGGCACCTGCACATGTCACGGGCATGGGGTGAGGACTGAGCGTGCGCAGCAGGTGCATCCCCCCAAAACCGCACAGGCAGGCTGTCTCCGAGGCCTGGGCACTGCTGTCCGCACAGAGCCCTGCCCGCTCCGCCATTCCAAGGCACATGCATGGCCATGGTTCCTGCAGCCCCTCCCTCCTCATCCGCCCCCGGGAGAAGCCCCCCACGGCTCTATGTGCAGCCAGGAAGCAAGGGGCTCTTTTCCTCTTTGATTGAGGAAGATGAGGAGGCAGGCTCCTGCTTACCCTCGCGGGGTGAACCCGGCGCACGCGCACCTCCCTCTGACAAAGCCCGGGCAGGGGCAGGGGCACCTGAGGAGGGGGGCGCTGCCTTAGGAGCCTTTCCTCAAATTAATTCGGACCTGTTTTCAAAGATGTCTCCAAGAAGTTTCCATCATTTTTGGGGGGAGGCACTGATTCTCACCCAGACTAAAACGCGCTCTTTAGAAAACGGGGAGGTGGGGTGTGGGCAGGGAGCTCTTCTTGCCACTGCCCTCACCACAGCCCACTCAGGAAGTGGCCGGCTTCGTGTATTTCACGACGTCACTCGCGTCGAGTTCTGGAGACGGCCCAGCCCTTCCTCCACTCCTTAATCTGCCTGGGAATGCGAGGCAGACTGCATGGAATGCTGGGAAATCCACCGACTCCACCGGGGTCAGTGCCGGGAGAGGTGCAGAAGCCAAGCAACGTGGCTTAAGGGAAGCAGCCCCTGCCCCCTCGGGAGCCGCACACGGTGCTGGGGGCGCCACCTTCTACGGCTCCTGAGACCAGGACCTGCCCGGGCCTCGCTTTCCTCCCCACGAGGGGATGGGCCAGTTGGCTGCTACGGCCCCTGTCTTGCATTTTAGGAGTGGGATGGCTCAAGGCTGTCGAAGCCACAGAACAGCGACAGTGAGAGTGCGGCCGTGGGGTGCCCAGCCCACTGCGCCCTGAATGTCACCTGTTCAACAGCCCAAATGGAGGAGTGTGTGCACCAAGGGGGCGGGGCGGGGCAGGGCGGGGGTCACGCACCTGCTGCGGGAAGGCTGAGCCGGGCCTCAGGGACTGCTGGTCGAAGCCCACGTCGGGGAAGAAGTTGGTCAAAGATGAGCCCTTCCGGGAAGAAATGGTGAGCAGCGAGCACGGAACTCAGCGCGTGCCGAGCCGGGTCCCCTGCTCCCTGGTGCTCCCCCCAGGACCTACCTGGGACGCGAGCAGCTGGAAGTCTGCCGGTGGCAGGGACGAAGCCGCCTGGGGCTGCGGGGTGGGGGGCTCCTGGGCAGGGGGCTGCTGCAGGAGGGGCTGGGGCAGCTCCTGGGCGGCGGGGTAAGGGGGCGGTGGAGACACTTGGGCTTGTGCTTCCGTGGGCAGGAAGGCAAGTGGGCTTCGATCCGAGGACACCATCTGTGGGACAAACACACACGGCCACGGTCAGCCTTGAGCATCAGGCGGGAGTCCTTTCGGGCCAGGAAGCGGCAAGGAGAGGGCCGCCGGGCCCCCTCCTGTCTGCAGTATTCTAGGTGGGGCCGGGGGAGGCTCCTGCTGCTCCTCCCACGTCCACGGCCAACCTCATCTCCCCGCAAAGCGCTTCCCACTTGGTGACGTGTCCGTGGTCTTAAAAAAAACAACAAAAAAATGAGGAAACAGCCGACTTGACCGATTTTCCTTTCAGCCTTCCGCATGAAAACCATGCTTTGAAAGGCACGACTTGAAGGAGGAACGAAAAAGGCACTTAGCTCTGCTGTCCCCCGAGCCCTCCCAAGCAAGGTGCTGAGCAGCAACACAGGGACAACGGTGCAAGACACTGATGTGACAAACAGCACGAGGACAAAGGCAGCGGCGGACACGATGGCAATGGCACCTGGGGCCAAGAGGCAGGTGCACAAGCGCTCACCAGCTCAGCAGAGCCGGGAAGCCAAACACCAAGCTGGCAGTGGGGAAAAACCAGGAAGCAACGCAGTTCACCTCCCTGGGGGCTCTGGAACTGGGGACAGCAGGGGACAAGCGATGAAGTAAACCCAGGAGGTCTGGTCCCCGCCGGGGCAGCCGGCCCTTCAGAGCCCTAGCCTCGCAGCCATCTGGGGAGTGAACCAGCAGGTGGAAGATTCTCTCTCTCTCTGTCTCTCTCTGCCTGTCAAATAAATACACCCTGAGAAAATTAACCTTAGAACAGAAGTGAGAACTCAAGAGCAGGGTTGGAAGCTACCTGGGAGAAGCTTTCGGAAGGCAGAGTACAAACGAGGAGAGGGAGGGGGGAGAGAGAGAGAGAGAGGAGATCCCGAGAAAGTCCACTAGTGTCCGACATCCATGCGACAGGAGTTCCAGGGCAGAGCGCGGAGAAGGGTGACAGGAAGAAATCACCGGAGATGCCATTAGAGAAGCTTCCAGGAACGAAAGACTCGAGTTTCTGGAAGGAAGAAGCCCAGCAGACACCCGGCTCACGCTGAGGTGCGCTATCACAAGGCTTCGGGGCGCTGGAGACAGAAGGGAGACCCCTCCAAGACCCCCCGAGGAAAAAGGGGGGTTTAGTCCAAGCCTGAAGAACCGGGCGGTGCTAGTTTTCCCACCAGCAACCCTGGAAACCAAAAGGCTGGGGGAAAATTATTTCAACTTGAGAATTCTGTTTTTTTTTTTTTTTTTTTTGACAGGCAGAGTTAGACAGTGAGAGAGAGAGAGAGAGAGAGAGAGAGAGAGAGAGAGAGAAAGGTCTTCCTTCCGTTGGTTACCCTCCAAATGGCCGCCACGGCCGGCGCTGCACCGATCCGAAGCCAGGAGCTGGGTGCTTCCTCCTGGTCTCCCATGCGGGTGCAGGGCCCAAGCACTTGGGCCATCCTCCATTGCCCTCCCGGGCCACAGCAGAGAGCTGGACTGGAAGAGGGGCAACCGGGACTAGAACCTGGCGCCCATATGGGCTGCCGGTGCCACAGGTGGAGGATTAACCAAGCGAGCCATGGCGCCGGCCGAGAATTCTGTATGCAGGCAAATTACTAATCAAGTGGCAGGTGGAATAAAATCAATGTTATACAAGGTCACATGTATTCTTTCCTGTACTTCTTTGGCAAGATTTTTTTTTTTTAAATCAACTCCAGGAGTTGGGACTACATTTGTAATAGATACATAGAAAAACAGGCTAACAAAAGAACTCAGGGGTGGGTTTTGGCCTGGTGGCTAAGCTGCCAGCCGGGTGCCCGAGTCTGAATCCCAGCTCTGCTCCTGGGTCCAGCACCCTGGAAAGCAGCAGGTGGCGGCTCAAACAGTTGCGTCGTTGTCTTCCGCGTGGGAGACCTGGACTGAACTCCTGGCCCTGCATGGTTGTTGTGGGTATCTGGGGAGTCAGTCAGTGGATGGGAGTGGTCTCTGTCTCTCAAATAAGATTGCTTTTTACATAGTATTTTTTTTAAATTAGTTTTTTAAAAGTCAAATATTTATCAACTCCAGGAGAGAAAAAAAAAATGTTCATTTTGCTATTTCATGGTATACTACAAACTCCTCTAGGGGCCAGCCTTGTGGAGTAGCAGGTTAAGCCTCCACCTGAGGTGCCGGAATCCCACATGGGCACTAGTTCAAGGCTAGGCTGCTCCACTTCTGATCCAGCTCCCTGCTAATGCACCTGGGAGGGCAGTGGAGGATGGCCTAAGTGCTTGGGCTCCTGCACCCACGTGGGAGAGCCAGAAGAAGCTCCAGGCTCCTGGCTTCAGCCTGGCCCAGCCCCAGCTGTTGTGGCCATTTGGGGAGTAAACCAGCAGATGGAAGACAGCTCTCTGTGTCTCTCCTCCTCTCTCTCTGTAATTCTAAAAATAATTTTTAAAACCCCAGTGCAGGCGCAGAATATTGTTCTCACTAAAATTATAACCATGAGGGCGGGCAGAAAATGGGTGGGTGTGTTTTTGCGAGGTGGGGGCTGTGAGAGAGTTGAAAGAGATCAAGAGCTGTGATGGTGTGAGGTCATCAGATAGTGCCTGACACCAAAAAGTCTAGAACAAATATTGAAATAACACGGTGGTACCAAAGAGCTTAGCTCACACGGCTCCAAGGGACCCTCTCCAGGTGGTGAGAAATACGGTTAACAGAGAGGGGAAGATGGCTGCTAGTTCCTAACAAGCCTTTTAGGACTAAGTGACTTTTTAGACCCTGTAAAAAAAAATTCCATAGAGCCCCCTGTGCAGCTAGGAGGCAGGAGCACTTGGACATCCGAGGCCACAGTCTCACAACCGGAGAACCAGAAGGAAATTATGAAATGCCCTCTCAGCCCCTCCCAGAAGGCATTACTCATAACATCAAGCTCTCACAGCCAGTGAGTGGTGACTAACGACAGAATCTCCCACCGCCTCCCACGGGCTTCTGTCAGCTGCTGCTTGCCACATCGTTACTCATTATGGCAGCGTAGTTAATGATGTTCTAATGGATCCAGGGCGTGACCACTAAGGGTCAAAATCCTGCTTGTTGCTGGTTGTGCAGGGAGAATCACCCTAAGAGTTTAGAATAAAAATAAATGAGTGAGTCCAAACGCCATGTTTTCAACCCCTGGGCTTCTAGAAGGAGCTATGGCTGCAAAGCCTGTCTCTTTCTAACAGGCTTCTATTGGGCCTTTTATAGACACGCAGTCCTCACGCCTCCTATCTCAGCAGCAGCGAGAATGTAGTTTCTCAACTCCGTGGTGGTAACCAGGGAAGAGGTCTTTAGAGTGCAGCATCTGTGGGCTCCCCCGGGCTCACTGCACTTTCAATCCCTGATTTTCCAAACCAATTTTGGAGCCCTCGCCTGCCTTCGTCAGCTGTCTCGGGCCAGCCCGGCTGGAACGTGTGCGGGCTGCCCCCTCTCCCACCCTGCAGTGCGTGAGTCACGGGGGCTGGGCACCGGTCAGTGTTTGCTTTGGAGGCATCAGCGCGGCCCTCTGCTGTTAAGAAATCATGAATGCTCCTTAGCTTGCCCGCACTCGTGCTCTCCCTGGTTTTGCGTGTCGGCGAGCTGACTGCACTGGCGAGTGCGCGGAGCTCACCCACAGCAGGTGTCCATACCTGCGAGGCGGGGTAGGGGTTCAGCGGGCTGCTGGACGACAGCTGTCTGCTGAAGCCGGGATGCGCTTCCGGGCCCGGAGAGAGCGTGAGGGGGCTGACGGGCGGCTGCCTGCGCCGAGAGGGGCCGCTCAGGTTTGTGGTGGGCAGAGATGGGTTGCTGAGGGAGAAGAGCCGCAGCGAGGGCTGCAGGGCTGACGCGCTGGCGGCCGACGTCTGCGGGTGGCTGTTGAGGGACGAGGACAGCGCCATCTTGCTGAGCGTGGCCTGGATGGAGGGGTTACTCCGAGAGCTCTGGAGCCCTGCAGACAACACGGTCACAGGTCACGGGTGAGATCCCAGCGAAAGCTCCCTCCTGTCCCTGTGGGCAAAGGGGCTCCAGGCCGGGACACGCACACGGAGGCGGACGACGCTACCGGTGCCCGCTGCGAGGAGCAGGGACCTGGGGCCAACGACAGATCCCGTTAGCGCGGCCTCTGAGAGCTGTGTTCCCGGGAGGCCTTTAAGGCCCTTAGCTTATCAGGGAGTCACAGGAAGGGACACTCCCCACAGCCCCGCCCCCACCTCCCACCCCAGGGTCCCTCTCATTGTTTTTCTGGAAATTGCTCATCACGGCCTAGTCTAATTCAGGGAAAGGAAGCTTTAGCTGGTGCTGTGTTTATTCTGAGGGAGGGCTGAACTTCACATGAGTAAGCCTGGGGCTGCAGGGTCAGGAGGTGCACGAGGAGGCCTGGCACGGAGCGGCCGCACTCCGTGAATGGACTGTGCGTCTCACCCCGCGATGCCCGTGTCCTGAAGTTCAGCCCAGCATCCGTGTACCAGCACCTGCGGTGAGCACACTGTGTGTTGTTTTCTATTGATAAACAAGTAAGTGTTCCATAATAGTTGTTATGCAAACCAAGAAATGATAACATCGAGCATGCTGAGCTGGCAAGATTGTTTTTAAAAGGTAGAAAGATGGCGATGACAAAGCCTGGGCAGTCTCCTAGCACTCGGCAATCTGGGGGAAGGTCAGAGACGCGGCCGGGCCAAACAGGAATTCAAGCTAAATACCTGACTTGAGATTAAGGGGGAAAACCTCATTCAGAAAGAGCTCAAACACCCTTGAGAAACCCGTGGACCAAGCATTTTAAGGAGTGCGTAACAATTATAAAATCTTGAGCCCGGGGACAGGCAGCAGGTAAGGCACCTCTTGGGATGCCTTCATCCAGTATCAGAGAGCCTGGGTTCTAATCCCGGCTCTGGACTCCAGCTCCCTGCTAATGTGCCTGGGGGACAGCAGATGATGGCCCAAGTACTTGGGTCCCTGCCACCCACGTGGAGACCCAGATTAAGCTCCTGGCTCTTGGCTTCAGCCTGGCCCAGCCCCAGCCCTGGCTGTTGAGGGCATCTGGGGATTGAAATAGCAGAGAAAGATTTCTTTCTTGAAACAAGACAAAACTCGACACAGGTTCTCAGCTTTGTTCTGGACCAAAGAACGCTCTTCTGTGGAAGCTAACAGCCAGTAAGATTTTCAGCTGGATGGCCAGCGCCACGGCTCACTAGGCTAATCCTCCGCCTGTGGCGCCGGCACCCTGGGTTCTAGTCCCGGTTGGGGCGCCGGATTCTGTCCCGGTTGCTCCTCTTCCAGGCCAGCTCTCTGCTGTGGCCCGGGAAGGCAGTGGAGGATGGCCCAAGTGCTTGGGCCCTGCACCCACATGGGAGACCAGGAGAAGCACCTGGCTCCTGGCTTCGGATCAGCACGGTGCACCGGCCACAGTGCGCCGGCCGCAGTGGCCACTGGAGGGTGAACCAATGGAAAAGGAAGACCTTTCTCTCTGTCTCTCTCTCTCTCACTGTCCACTCTGGCTGTCCAAAAAAAAAAAAAAAAAAATTTCAGCTGGAAGCAGCGTCAAGGGCTGTATTGGAGAACACCTGGTTCCTCCAGACCCACGGGTGCTGCGTGCCAACGTGGCTTTGCTTCTGTGGCCACAGGCTGTCCTTGCTCATGGAGAATTCTCCTAGATGGAGACCTGCCCAGGCTCCGATTCGAGAGATTCTACAGGTCCTGAGAGCTTCTATGAGGAAGCTGTGAGGCTGGTGTCTTCGCCACAAAGAACATCCTGGCCTCCAGAGCAAATCCTCAGAAACACTGGACCCCAGACAGCGCCCTGCAGCCTGGCCGCTCTCCCTGCACACGGGCTCTGCCCACAGCGCAGCCTGGTCACTCCCTGCACACGGGCTCTGCCCACAGCACAGCCTGGTCACTCCCTGCACACGGGCTCTGCCCGCAGCGCAGCCCAGCCGCTCTCCCTGCACACGGGCTCTGTCCACAGCGCAGCCTGGTCACTCCCTGCACACGGGCTCTGCCCACAGCGCAGCCTGGTCACTCCCTGCACACAGGCTCTGCCTGCAGCGCAGCCTGGTCACTCCCTGCACACGGGCTCTGCCGCAGCGCAGCCCAGCCGCTCTCCCTGCACACGGGCTCTGTCCACAGCGCAGCCTGGTCACTCCCTGCACACGGGCTCTGTCCACAGCGCAGCCTGGTCACTCCCTGCACACGGGCTCTGCCCACAGCACAGCCCGGTCACTCCCTGCACACAGGTTCTGCCCATAGCGCAGCCCAGCCGCACTCCCTGCACACGGGCTCTGCCCACAGCCTGGCCGCTCTCCCTGCACACGGGCTCTGCCCACAGTGCAGCCTGGTCACTCCCTGCACACGGGCTCTGCCCACAGCGCAGCCTGGTCACTCCCTGCACACAGGCTCTGCCTGCAGCGCAGCCTGGTCACTCCCTGCACACGGGCTCTGCCCGCAGCGCAGCCCAGCCGCTCTCCCTGCACACGGGCTCTGTCCACAGCGCAGCCTGGTCACTCCCTGCACACGGGCTCTGTCCACAGCGCAGCCTGGTCACTCCCTGCACACAGGCTCTGCCCACAGCACAGCCTGGTCACTCCCTGCACACGGGCTCTGTCCACAGCGCAGCCTGGTCACTCCCTGCACACAGGCTCTGCCCACAGTACAGCCTGGTCACTCCCTGCACACGGGTTCTGCCCACAGCCCAGCCGCTCTCCCTGCACACGGGCTCTGCCCACAGCGCAGCCTGGTCACTCCCTGCACACAGGCTCTGCCCACAGCGCAGCCCAGCCGCTCTCCCTACATACGGGCTCTGCCCACAGCGCAGCCTGGTCACTCCCCGCACACGGGTTCTGTCCACAGTACAGCCTGGTCACTCCCTGCACACAGGCTCTGCTCATAGTGACTGAGTTCTGAACATGAATGCCTGGACACAGTGGATGGAAGACTTGCTACTAGTAAGGACAACAAAATGACCCCCAAGGCCCTGAAAACCAGAATAATTCTTTAAGCCTGGAACGGTGTTGCACAGTGGCAGCAACACCGGAGTCATCCATCAGAGGACCTGCCAGTGACTGCCCCGAGTGAGGTCCGGGTTGTCAGTGAGCTCTGATCTGCGTGCGCCACAGGGCCCAGAGCGGAAAGCAGCACACACGGCCTCCGCGGAGGACGCCTTCCCAGCTGGCGGATGTCCCACAGCGTCTGCCTTGGCAGCACCGCCACAGCCCAAGTGAGAGCTTCACGGGGTGTGTGTGAACCGTGCACAATCAAACCTGCACAGCAACGCTTCCAGGGCACGGCCCTAGGCGCTTCTGGCAAGTTGGACCGATGACTTTGAACTTGGGTGTGTATATATATATTATATATATATATATAATTTTTTCCTGAATACTGCTGTCTTCACTATAGCCACTTAAGCTTTCTAAACTTCAAAATCTTGTCATGTGAAATCCAAGGGGGAAATGGAGGGCTCTTGAGACGGCTTAAATGGTAAGACACTGCCCTCCGTCGACAAGGGCGGTGGCCACTGTTCAGCCAATGTGAAATAGATGCTTATTTCTTGACTCTGGTTATGGTCACCAAGTCCCCTGGAGACCAGGGCTGGGGAAGATGATGAGGAACGAGGCTCAGCGGTGCTGTCCCAGCTCGCCCCAAATCCCACGGAGAGAGCCCCGGAGGCAAACAGCAGCAGTGCGTGGAGGCGGCAGGAGGATGAGTGCCTCTAACGGAGCTTTGGCTGCTGCCGCTGGCCGGGGGCTGCCGTGGACAAGCCAGCAGGGGACACAGGCAGGGTCTTTCCAAGCAGGGGACACTTACCGGAGGAGCTCCTGATCCCCAGTTGGGTCATCGCAGCCGGGAGGTTGCCCACGCTGTTCCCCATACTCGTGCCACCGAACAGGTGGTCACTGGCATCCAGGGAGGCTGGCAGGGGCGCCGAGTAGTGGAGGTTGGTTAGGTCTGGCAGTGACCCTCCTGTGTTCAGGGTCCCCAGGAAGGGGGAGAGGCCCATGTTTTGACCATTATGTGGAAAAGCACTGAAAGAGAGGTAAGCGTCACTTTCTACAATGCACCTGGCTGTTGGCAACAGGACACGTAAAACACCTTGCCCTGCCAAACGGCAGAGACGGCAGGCCTGGCTGGGCCCTGCGCTCCATGTTCCGAGACCTCAGAGCCTTGGCCTAGCCTCTCTGAAGCACAACCCCCTTACCTCCTGCACTACATGGGTGAGGTCACCTATCCCCGCCCTACAGAAATATCTAAGGCCAGGTTAGGTTATGGATGCCAAAGCACTGTGAAAATTGTAAGCCATCATGTGAGGCACCACTTATGTTATATGGTTCTTTGGGACAGATTTTCCTACCAAAAATAAACATCTCTAGGGAACTACATGTTTTTCAATTTTAAGATTTTTTTTTTAATATAGTCTCCATAAACTTAAAGTAAGAAAGAGATGCTGCATTCTTTCATTGAAGCTACGGGGTGGGTGTCTGCCATAGCAGGGGTGGGATGCCTGCACCCTGCACCGCAGTGCCTGGGTTCAAGCCCTGACTGCTCCCAATTCCAGCTTCCTGCAGGCGCACACCCTAGGAAGCAGCAGGTGACAGTGCCAGTGGTAGGGTCCTTGCAGCCCACACAGGAGACCTGGGTCAAGGAGAAGGAGCGGTCAGGCTCGCCCCTAACATTTGGGGCTACATACCACCTGCTCCAATTCTTAAAAGTTACAAATCAAGGGGTCAGCGCTGTGGCATAGTGGGTAAAGCCGCTGCCTGCAGTGCCAGCATCCCATATGGACGCTGGTTTGAGTCCTGGCTGCTCCACTTCTGATCCAGCTCTCTGCTATGGCCTGGGAAAGCAGTAGAAGATGGCCCAAGGCCTTGGGTCCCTGCACCCACATGGGAGACCCAGAAGAAGTTCCTAGCTCCTGGCTTCAGATTGGCCCAGCTCCGGCTGTCATGGCCATTTGGGGAGTGATTCAGCAGATGGAAAACCTCTCTCTCTCTCTCTCTCTCTCTGCCTCTCCGAAGCTCTTTCATATACATAAATATTTTAAAAAGTAAATGAAAAGTTCTGTATGGAAGGAACAGACCCTTCAGTGAGCCTGTTCTTACTTCAGTCGTGGCAAATTGTACTTCCTGGATAGCTCGGGAGGCCAGATCAGATGTGGAGTTCCCAGACTCTGCAGTTCTGTGCTAGAACCACGCAGCGAGAGGCGGCCCGGGCTGCAGCCCACAGCCCCTGCTCTACCCCCGCCAGCTCTGCAGCCTCCCCAGCCACTCCTGAGGCCTTGGGGGTGCTGCATGGGTAGTGGTTCTCCTTGCTCCTTGGCCTCCACACCCCACGGGAGCTGGAAAGGGCAGGGCTGGGGAAGGGCCCCCAGCCCAGGTCTGAGGGGGCTGTTCTCGGAGCTCACTCACTGCAAGGCACATGTGACAGACTGGTCAAGCCTGAAGAGGCCACACAGGTGGAAGCACTGCGTGCCAGTCCAGTAAGGGCTACGAATAACCAGTGGGTACAGTGCCACTGGGAGCACCCCAACCCCGGCTGCCCCAGCAGGGTGGGCCGCAGAGGGAAGGGTTAGCTGAGGACCTGGAGCAGCATGGGTGGGGGGCACAGTCCAAGGGCGCAGGGATGAAGCGGGAGAGGCAAGTGAGTGAGGCCACACAGGGAAGGTGGCGCCGCTCTGAAGTCTGGTCATGACTGCAAGGTTGGCTGTGGCACAGCACTTAGAGAAGCCACTGTGGTCACAGCTCGGGGACAGCCTGAGGGTGTGCAGCGGCTGGGACACTCACAGCACCCAGGCCTGTGCTAGGAGGAGCAGTGGGACTGAAGAGGAGAATGGCTGGAGAGGCCCCGGTAGCCTGGAATGGATGGAGCTGCGGGCACGTCCCTCAGTCCATGCACGCCTGCGGGAGACTCGACAGAGCCTGGAGACAGAGCCACGAGGAGGGTAGGTCGTGGTACAGCACGACTGGGCCGCTGAGCAGGGCCCGGCAGAGCCTGGACCCGGGCCGCGTGGAGGGAGTGGCCAGCAGGCTCCCTGGAGGATGTCTGGGTTGCGCTGAAGGCTGCGAGACTCGGGCGTCCTAGGCAGGAAAGCCACTGTAGGCAGAATTCACGGCATGGGCAGGGCGGGCAAGCGTGAAGCCACACCGTGTGCCCTGGCTGCCGTGGGGGGGTCCGGTTTGGGAGGAGGGGGTGATGGCGAGAGGTGGGGCTGGAGATGCAGACAGAGACACTGGGGACTGCGGGCTGAGACGCCCGGGGAAGGCCGGCTCCGTGCTTCTCAGGAGGGCGCCCGAGGTGCGAGGAGCGGAGCCTGACGGTGAGCGGCAAGTGCCCCGCGGCTGGGTGCTGGGTGGACGGCCAGCCCAGGGGTGACAGGAGCATGGGGACCGGCTGGGGAAGGACTCCCGGGGTCTGGGGTGGAGGCTGGCGGGGCTGCCCACTCAGAGAGGAACACAGGAGGGCAATGAGTAGATCGGGGGAAAGGGAGGGGATGTTAAGATGATTTCCAGTCTAGACACTAAGACTTTCTGTCACACAGGACGGCATGGGCTAGGGACGTCACCCACCTGGTGGGTCCCAGAGGACGTAACTGGCGCTCTTGACAGTCCCACTGGCACACGGAGGCCAGGCCGGGCGGGTCAAGGGCTGGACAAGGACGCCCCGAGAGGAAACGCTCTTTCTGAGCGGCGGGCAGCTGGTGCAGCAGTTAAGACGCTGCTTGGGATGCCTGCCTCCCACACTGGAGGGCCTGGGTTCGAGTCCCAATGCTGCTTCTGATTCCAGCTTCCTGTTAATGCAGAGCCGGAGAGGCAGCAGCTGATGGCCCAAGGGGTTCCACTGCATTGTGGGAGACGGATTGGGCTCCCGGCTCCCAGCTTCAGCTGTCTCTCTGTGTCTGTCTGTTTTTCTGTCAAATAAGTAAGTAAATAATTTCTGAAAAAGTGTGGCTGAGAATTCTGAAAACCAAGAGGGAGGGAGAAGCAGTGGTGAGGTGCCCAGACAGGGCCAGGAACAGGGATGGCAGCCCTCATGGAGGGGAGGGGCCCGTGTGCTGGCAGTGGGGGAAGAGAGCTGACCCCACTCCTCTGCAGGTGACACTGGGTGGGGGAGGGGGGAGCGGGGCCAGCCGTGGAGGCGAGGTGTCAGGACTGGGGGAAGAGAGCTGGCCTCACTCCCTGCTGGTGACACTGGGGGAGCCAGGCAGCCGTGGAGGAGAGGTGTCAGGACTGGGGGAAGAGAGCTGGCCTCACTCCCTGCTGGTGACACTGGGGGGCGGGGCAGCCATGGAGGAGAGGTATCCGGCTGGCCGCTGGAAGATGAATAATTCTAACTGTAGAAAAACTGGACATGAACCTTGTCTTTTGGATGCTATGGATTTGGTTTGAGGTTAAAGTGGAATGGAGATGCTAGAGCTGCCCACCACAGGAGCAGAGGGGCTCAGTGCCTGGGAGAAAAAGGAGCAGAGGTCTGAGCGGGCAATGAGGCAGCGAGGAGGGTGAGGGAGGAAGGAAAACGCTGTGGCCACCGGGAGCCACGTCAGGAGGGGCACGCCCAGCAGCGTCCCTGCCATTGAGAGGGGTACAGGTGGTCACTTTCCAAATACAGTCGCCATCCCCTGGAGCCAGCGCGGACTCGGATCCAAGCCAGGTAACGTTCTCCCTGGCTCTAAACTCTTCAGTAACTCGGCTCGGCTCTACGTTGGATCCTAGCTCCGCCAGCTTCCGGGTGCCCCAGTCCACTCCTGCCTTGGGGCCTGGCGCCCTCCCTTCTGATCCGGGCCATGTGTCCTCTAACCAGAAAGGCCTTCCTAGACAGCCAGCACCAACACTGCTCTCTCCGTCTCCGCTGCACTGACCGGCCCCTGGCACACGAGGTCCTGACTGCTTGCTTGTTGTTGCTGTCTCTAGTGTCCACCAGAGCACGCGCCCCTTGGATGTGCTGTTCCAATCACCTTCTCCCCAGCGTGCAGAACGAGGGAGTCGATGAACAGGAGTCCCTGAGTGGAAAGCTGCCTCCAACACGCGCCCAGGAGAGGCCTTTCTCTAGCTAAGACGCGCTTGCTCGAGAGCACGCTTGCTCGAGAGCACGCCGGGGTAAACGAGTTGCATCCTCCTGAGCCCCAGGCATGCCTGTCTCTGGCTGAGCCACCTTGGCCCTGTCTGCACCCCCGGGCAGGTGGGCCTCTCTGTCCGGCCGCATGTCCAGCAGGCTTTCTGAAAAAGGGCCCACCCTCTTCCCAGCTCAGCAGCCTGTTAGCTGACAGGAGTTCATATTTAACCAGCCCAAAAGAGTCTGGGCGTGGCTGGAACGCGTCGCCGTGAAATGCTGGCTCTGGCGCGGCACCATCGCCTGTGAGGGCTGCCTGAAGCAGACGGGGTTCCCAGACCCCCTGAGACGGTGTCGGGGCTACATCAGATTGGCAAGGGTCTCGCGGTCAAAGCACGCTCGTTGGGCCCTGGGAAGACTCGCTCTTTGGGAACGGGCAGGGCTGTGCCGAGGGACAAAAACAGCCCCGTGAGCTGTCAGGTCCCTGCCCACCACGTCCCAAAGGGCAGTCTCTGGGGAGGCCCTGGCAGAGTTCTTGGAGCGGCCAGGGGCGAGGAGCAGCTGCGACCCCAAACCCCGCAGCTGTCCCGCCCGACTCTTAGCGTCCGACCTCACGCACCGCGTGGCTTCGGCTCTTGCGGCCTTACCGTGTGGGCGTCCTCATCCCTCGCCCCTCCTCCTCCTCCCTCAGGCTCAGTGAGCTTTTTTCTTCACTCCTGTCGGTTCTCAAGCTGTGTACTACTAACTCCATTCATTAACGAGTGTTTCCAGAGAGAGTGTGATGCTGCCAATTTTTGTATTTCTTCATCTTCTGTTTTTAAAAAATTGGTAACACACACTCGTAACAGGTACCATTTCAACCACATTCAAGTGCACGGTTCAGTGGCAAGAGGACATGTGCAGGCGCTCCCTGAAGCAACTTCTGTGGGTCTGTTAGCTTCTTCTCCCTTTCGCCCGTGGCCACCACAGCAGCTGACACTAGGGCCTGGCAGGGCGTGAGGCCAGCGGGCCACCCTGGACACCTGCTTCTGTCTCCACCAGGCACGTGTGCGTTTACCACGAGCCGTCTGTCGGCAGTCTTATCCGTCACCACGGTTATGTGGCTTCACGACTTTAAACCCGTGAGACACAGGACCAAAGGAGAGTGCGGTCCGAATGGCCCACGCGGCAGCACGCCCCCCACCCCACGCACACAGCGAGAAAACGTCACTTACTTGCCGCCTCCGACGTCACAGGACCGAGGGCGCCCTGACAGGGACTGAACCTGGGGAGAGACGGACAGAGCTGGGCTTACTCACCCTGTGGGGGAGGGGGCAGGGGTCCCTGTGCCCCGGCAAGCACCAGCGTGTGGGACAGGGCAGCCGGTCAGGCGTGATGGGCCACCAGGGAGGCATAACATCAACAAGCTTTCTTCATTGGAAATTTTCTTAATTTGCCTTCTAGGTGGATACAATGTCCTCCAAAAAGGCCAGTGTTTCCTACACGTGGGATCTGTAAACAAGGCTCTTCAAGAAGCTCATGGAAAAATGGAATTAAAAGATAAGTTTATTTGGGTGCAAAAACACCGCCTCTGGCCGGGTCTGCATCAGCAGGAAGCGGGACTGGCACGCAGGCACCCCACGGAGGGGGGGGCATCCCTCCCCGAACTCTGGAGCCCCCGCAGACATTCCTGTTCCTCCGGGTCTGGAGAAAGGAAAGGAAACAGAAAACAGAGGGGACGCCAGAAGGGGACCAGTATTCCAGCTGGGAGACACACGCCCAGCCAGTAGGAGCGGGCGCCACAAACCCGCAGGAACGGCCGGAGGGGCCCCTCCTTCGTGCCGCTGTCCCCTGCGCTGGGGAAGCCGGAGCTGTCCTTGGAGAAAAGGCACCTGTGCCTCTCACGGCCAAAGACGACACGGCGTGGCTGTTTCTCCTGCGTGTACGCACGTGCGTTTCGAATCCTACCTCCCTTCACTCCCCCTCACAAGGTTAAACACCATACCCCTCTCGTCTCAGAAAACCGAATTTCAAGATCCCCTAAATGCTCACGGAGGCCTCAGGGGACTTGCCAGGCGGAGCGGCCTGAACCAGACGGCTCCCAGGTGCTCCACGGGCTGGGGATGGTTCCGGGACAGCACCAGCACACGCACCAGTGTGGCAGTACGGCTGGAATGCCTGCTGTCCCTCAAAGCCAAGATGACTTCCCTATGGGAAGGAAGGCCGAGCTGAGCACCCAGGGCCCCTGCCGCCCACATCCAAGACCCAGACAGAGCTCCTGGCTCCCGGCTTCGGCTTGGCCCAGCCCTGGCTGTTGTGGTCGTTTGGGAAATGAACCACTGGATGGAAGCTCTCTGTCTCCCTGCCTCACAAATACAATGGAAATCAATAAAACTCTTTAAAAAATAAATACTTTATAAATAGGGTTATCAGTCACTCTGGACAGAAGCTGGAGATGGGGGAAGATGTTGGTCACAAAACGGAAAAAATCGGCCTGGGATTTGTAAGCAGGTTCCGGAACTTTCAGCAACACGAAGGCGATGTGGGGGAGGGAGAGGCTTTCGGACGAGAAAATGCACCTGAGAACAGGAGGCCACCAGGCCACTGCACCCAGCCACAACACACCAGGGAACTTCTAGCTTGAGGCGTCACCCCCTGGGATGGTCTCCTGATCCCTGCCCTCAGACAGATCCTCTCGCTTTGGTCTCCGAGTGCCAACCTCCCGGACGCCGCACGCGCCGAGCGCCGCTCACCCACCTCCTTGGTCTCCCACAGCTGTTTTGGCAGTGGCTTTGGAACATTTAACAGATTCTCTTCTTTCACCGGGCCGGGAAAAGGCATGACTGCAAGAGAGAGAGAAAAGCAGCACATTCATTGCATTCGAAGGCAGCCACCCTGCCTTTCGCCAAGCAAATCGTCTTTGTAAACAAATGACTGATTTAAGAAATAGTTATTGCCTGTCTAGTGGGGGGAGGCGCTTTGTGCATTACCCCGGGGGCTCAGAGATGAACGAGCCTCTAAGGAGCCAATCATCTAGTCCTGGCAGGGCGGCCTCTGTCCAGGAGCGGAGCCCGAGAGAGCCCCAGGGCTGCTGCCTAGCAGTTGGGAAGCGCCCGGGAAGGCGCTGGGACTGGGAAGCCCTTTGGACACAGGGGACAAGTGCGTTCTGGGGCGGGGGTTAAGCCACACTTAGAGTGGCAGGAAGAAAGCGTGGAAGCTGAGGCTGGGTCAGGGAGGCCCTGCCAGGTGGGTAAAGGAGAGCGCGGAGGGAGGAGGCCGAGGAGAGACACGAGGGCCTGGGAGACAGACTCGGCTGGGAGGGGAGCCAGGAACCCGAGGGTTTGAGACTGGGCCGCTGACGGTGCCCTTGGCCCCTGCTGGCCACTGAACACCAGCCTGGCTTCAGGCGGGCTGTTCCAGGGCTTTCTGCCCCGACTCCCTCAGTCACACCAACCAAACAGCAATGCCGAGGGGCAAAGCCGGCCTTGTTCTCCGAGGCCACAAGACAAGGATCAGCCCTCAGGAATTAACAAATGACCTGACGTCAGGCGGGAGGCTGGGGCACAGGCGAGTGCTCAGTGACCACGTAAGCCCCCGGGGTGACTTGCCGTGGCTGTCCTGCCTGAGCCTGGCTGCCCAGAGCCCAGGAAGAAGCCACTTACAACAGGGACCACAGCCTCAGAGCAGAGCTGACAAAAGGGCTTGGAACAAAAACCCTACAAGGAAGTTTACTGGATCTTCTACTTAATGAAGTTGAGATAAAATGAACCAGGTACGGGTGGGGTGTGACCGAGCGAGCCTGAGACAGGGCTCTGGACAGCCAGCCCTCGCGTGAGCACCGCCCCAGGCTTCCTCAGCGTCCCTGTGCCCTGATACCCAAGTCACTGTTGAAGAGCTCATTTTGCCCACAGCCTGATTTTCTTTCCTGAAAGGTCACCTGGGCTGACGTGAATACCGGCTGTATTGCGAGCTCCGTGCGGGGCGGAGCCTGCTGCCGCGTTGGCTGCTGGGAGGGGCCTGGGAAACGCTGGCTCCCAGCAGACTGCAGGGCACGCGTGTGAAGCCACGCCACGGGAGAGCAAGAGCTGGAGGCTGTAGGGTGCTGCTGGGTGCCAGGGGCAGCTGCAGGGCTGAGGGAGGCGAGACCCAAGGTTCTCGGAGACCACTGTTTTCAGCCTCTTTTTCATATCCAGGTTTTGCTGGGAGTGCTTCAAAGAATTCACTGGGGGAATGCAAGCCCTAAAGCCATGTCTTCACCTGGCCTCAGATGTTTTAACTTCTCATGATTTGTTTTTCATGGCCTATCGAGGCTTTCCCAGAAAAGGAGCACGCGGGGTGATGCCAGAGAACTGTCCCCCGTTTATCTTATGACCCTTATCTCTGTGACATACGAGCATAAACTTAATTTGGCTGTTTATTTTCAGATGATGAAAATTAAATTTCAGATTATGGAGGTTTAGGGGGCCTGGTTACTGAATGAATAAATGAACTGTTCTTGCCCATGGTGGCTCACCAACATTATTTTAATTAGCTTTCAGGAGATGAAAAAATCTCATTTCGCAGCCGATTTGCATTTCCCTGGTGCTGTTGATTTACGTCGCCAATTACCGACTCACAGAGGCTTCCTAGATGGCACAGATGGCGCTGACTGCCTAAGTGATCGGTTCATTCAGGTTTTCATGTGACGCCACCCTCTGTGGGACTGTGGGGGCTTGGCGACAAGGAACCTCTGTAATCTAACCACACCCTGCCTTTGGCAAGCGTGCTCCGCAGCACCTCAGGAAAGTAAACCAAGCATCAGTTGCCAGCACTGGGGGGCGCGCTGCGGAAGGAAGGCACGCCTACCTTCCCCATGTCCATCATTCTCGCCATCGCAGAAACCTGGTGGAAGGAAAAACAAAGAGCACTTAGGCGGCGCCTTCACTCCCACTTGTTCGTGAAATTAGCAACATTCTGAGTTGAAATAGAATTGTGGAAATTCTAAGGCCATTTTGATCTTTCAAGGCATGTTAGCATTTATACTAAAAAAAAAAAAAATCAGCTATGGATAATTTGCGTCTAAATTTGATTGTCACCCGCTTCTCTTTAAAATTGTCTCGGTCTTACATTTTCTCGCTGCTACTGTCCTGACGAAGCCCGAGGCCCTCTCTGCAGGATGGAAACTCTCCTCCAAGTACCTGGGAGAGCTGGGGGCTGGGGGCAACTTCAAGGGGCCCTGTCGCCACTTGGTGTCCTTAGGGACAACCCGGAGGGTCCATGCTGCTAGAAGTTGTTGATCACAACTCTTGCACAGTCACATTATTTAAAATATATGTATCTGGCGGCTAAGTCAAGTTAAAGGGTAAATGTGATAGCTCTTCACAAAGTGTTTAAAATTTGACCTGGAATAAGTGCTGGCTGGATAAATTACCTTTAATCCGTAGGATATGTTGCAGATGACAAAGTGTAGGCTTTCTTATTGCTCCAAGTTAAAACTAAAAGACTGTGCCAAGAATATAATTTTTTTGACCGTTCTCCTTGGAGCAATCAAATACATCAAGACGAGTTTTTAGCACGGAACAAGGACTTTACCTACAGCTCACTCAGTTTGTGGATAAGGTTGATCTACGTTAACCTGATCACTCTGTAAAACTTCAACAAAATGCCTAATAGTCATTCATTCGACACTGACTTCTTCAGTTCTTGCACTAAGGGCTCGGTGGAGCCAGGTGATGCCAGGCAGGCAGAAGACCGGACACTGCAGCCAGCGCCGTGACACCCGTGGAAGGGTCCGGGGCAGGCACAGCAGTGACGCCCCCAGGAGCACCGAGAGGTGCACAAACTGAAGTGTGTGCCCAAACACAGGACTTCTCTTAGCACCCAAGCCGGGGCCTGGGGACTTCACTTCAGTGAACAGAAAGCCCACTTGGGTAAGCTTGCTAAAATGCACATTCTTGGGCCCCCCACTCAAAGATTTCGATCCAGAAGGTGCGAGAGTTGCCGGAAGAGCCTGCATGTTTAAGCATCATCTTGGGATTTTACTGCAGAGGTGCTGGGCCCTGCCCTTTGAGGGCTGGCCTGGGCGGCTGCTCGCTTAACCAGCAATGTCACGCATCCAGGGAAGGGACAGGAGAGCATTAGAAAATGAGGGGCGGAGAGGCAAAGTGCTGTCAGAGGGAAAGCAGGCAGCTTCTAACTCCTATGCCTCCCTGAGACCTTCATATTGGCAAAGGGCAGGGAAGGTGACCACCTGGTCACTAAAATGCAGTCAGCCAATTGAAAATGAAAACCCAAGCTCTACCTGCCCATCTGGTAGGGTACAGTGAAGTGTGTCAACATCACTTGTGGTTTAATTACCATGGACTCCACTGAGGGCTGCCTGTGAAAATGCACCCGTTAGTGCCCAGGACGAAGGCTTTGTAGAACAGGTGGCACCTGAGCTATGTGCCAAGGGACACAGATGGTAACAAGATGCTAATGACTGGCCGGGCACCTCACACATACGATCTCATGAGACCTTCACACACTCCATGCAGGAGGCCGCTCCCAGCCCCCAGACTGTACTGCTCCTGAGTTCTGGGCCTGGAGCCACCTGTGTGCCTTCAGAATGGCCCTGTCCCTAGCCAATTTGCTGTCCCTGGAAGGAGCGAGACAAGCACAGGTGAGGTTGAAGGGGCTGCCCTGCACAGGGTCAGAAGGTCGAGAGGAGGAGGTGTGTGGCAGGGGCAGGGGCAGGGGGAGGCACAGCCTGGCTGCAGCACAGGGTGGGAGAATGGGAGACCAGGCTGGGGAGAGGAAGGCTTTGGTGAGAAGCGTGGCCAGGTGTCAGCTGAGCTTCCGAGAGAGTCTTGCAGCAGATATTAGATGGATCCGAGGAGGAAGCCTCAAGGCGCGGAGGGCAGGGAGGAAACCTACACGATGGGATGGACAAGAGCAGCAAGGCAGGGCACCGACCGCAAGCACGGAAAATAGGGCAAACCGGAGGCAACCTGCAGACGCCAAGAGCGCAGTGAGGACCCGGCTGCTGAACGGGTGAGAAGGGCGTGGGAGCGAGCGCCAAGAAACACGGCTCTCGGGTTTGGTGCTCAGGTGACAGAAGCACTAAGCTGGCATCGAATCCAAACATCCAAGCCTACGCTAAAAAACAAAAACAAAAAACCTACCAGCTACAAACAAAGGGTTAAAAACACACAGGAACGAAGTTACGGCTGGATGTGGAAGCAGAGGAAATCAAGTCTCATCAATCCCACAGGGCATGGGGCAGGGTGGCCAAGCCTGCATTTGCACTCCAGGAAGCCTCGTGGCCCCAGCTGGGGAGAGCTGACCTCTTGGACAGCGTGGGACCGAGGCCTTGCTGCTCCTGTGCACTCCCAGGCCTGATGGCCTAAAATAACCCCCCAGGCCTGCAGATTTGCAGAGCAGCTGGGAGGGTGAAGGGAAGGTGCTTTGCCTAGGATGAGCCCTGGAGCGTCGGCCCCCGCCCCGTCCTGGGCCCCTGCCTCCTGGGTGTCCTTTCGCTCTCCTCCAGCCCTGGGATGTTTTGCACCCTGAGCCCAGCCAGGTGATCAAGTGTTATGAGCACTTTCACCTTTCAGGGCTAAAACCCTCTCAATTCTGCAGCTCAGAGCTTACTGTGGGTTAGAAGGTCCCTGGGTTCCAAAGCACCTGCCACCCCCCACAGGCGGTGACATTCAGCAGCCACACTGGGCACAGAGAAGGCCACTCGCGCGCTAGCTGCACCCTTAGTTCGAGACCACTCACTGGGGGGCGCCCCCTGCTGGCGAGGAGAGGAGGGACGGTGGGGGGGCTAGTGCACAAGCTTGCTGGTAACTCAGGCGCACTTGTTGCCAGGGCATGCAGCGCCATGACTGTACTGAGGATGACAGAACGTGGGACTGACGGCTCTGCGGACAGACCCCGCTCTCGGACGCAGCATCATTTACTGCTCGCGGCGTTCAGCCCCTTCCCGGTGGCAACATCAACAAGCACGCCAGGCTCGGGGCTCGGGGCTGGGTCTCCACTTGCAGAGAGCGGAGCGGCCTCCCACGGGGCTGAGGCTCCACGTTCCCAGGCCTTTTTCTAATCTTTGCTTTATTTGGTTGGTCTTATTACAAGAAATACCTGGTTTTTTGTTTTTGTTTTTTTTTTTGCAAAGCTTGTTGAAATTTTTAAAATTCAAAAGGAAAGAAAATGAAAAACTCTAATGAACTACAGAAGGAAAATGCATGAAACTATTTTAAATAGCTCCCACCAACAAATATAATTCTCCAGAAATAATTCCCATCCTTGGAGACTTGAATAATATTTTAAACACACTGGCTTTCCTGTGTAAACACACCCATATTTGGATGTGTTCTGAGTCCTGCTGCACTTGCAGGCCGAGGCGGGCGCAGGCGCACGGTGCAGGCGGCCCTGTGGTGGCTGTCACAGGCTACACTGTCAGCTGACCTGAAAAGCTGAGGTGGCCACGGCCACGGTCAACCCAAGGACGCCGCTGCGGGACGTCTGTCCGTCTTCCTGCCGTCTGCCTGCATCAACGCTTGGATTCCTGTGCTGGTCTTACACATCCTCCTGACACCTGACGGCCCGTACTTCTCCCCTCGCAGGCTATGTCACTCTTGCACAAACACTCCATCGCCCGTCATCACTTTCCCTGCTTTTTCTCTTTGCGTAATGGCCTCAAAAATTCTTTACTTAAACCACGTACAATCCCCTCGTCCCCTCTAGGCCTTAGGTCCTTTCCAGGGAGGCATAAACTTTGTGCAGAGGGCAAATGAAGGCTGGGCTTAGGCAGGAACGCAAGCCCTTCGGGGCGGAGAGCCATCCATCCTGCTGGCTCTCAGTCCAGGCACGCAGGCCTTGCTGCGCCCACCGGCCCTGCACGGATGGTGTCTACTTTATTTTTTTTTAAAGTCTGTGTTTACATAGCCCCATCTCCACCTACCCTGAAGCTGAGCTTCCAGCTTCCCACACAGCCCACTTCTCTAAGCAGTGAGCAGCGGGCCTGTATCCAATTCCAGCATTACCGCCAACTTCACTCTCCTGTTCCCATGTGCGGAGACATGGGTGGATGGCCCTAGCCAGTCCTGAGAGCTCTCATATGTGATAAGCAAACCCTTGTTTAGGCCAATAGAGTCTTCTTGGACTGCACCAACGGAACAAATGTAGCAACAATTATTAAATCCCATTCCTCTTATATGCAAGGAAATAAAATCAACGGTGTTCTCCTGGGAACAGACTATTTGGGCTCTAAATGGTCCAGAAAGTAAAGAAAACCAACATTTATTTATTCCCATGGCCCTAACTACTTGTGGACGAGTCCGACTGCACAGGGAATAGTTCACTCGGGATGGCTGACGCCCTGAAGGGCAGCCGCGGGCTGCATCCCAGTGGAGCGGCCTCAGGCGTTAGCGCCCAGTGAGTCTCCGTGTGGGAGCCATGTGTGATTGCTTCTCACTGCCCCGCCAGGGAGGCCGACCAAGCCAGGCGCTGCGCTAGGACCACTGCGACACTGTCAGGGGGAGGGGAGCCTGACCAGGAGAAGCGGCGGCCAAGAGGGGCTGCAGGGGGAGCTCTGGGAGGTTAAGGGGGACGTGGGGACGCTGGGCTGAGCAGTGAGAGGGCCAAGGACAGCTCCACGGAACGGCGTGCAGCTGAGGCCCCCGGATGGAGAGGTCACGGCCAGGGGAGCCAGGCATGCGGAAGAGAAGGCGAGAAGGGCCAGAACCTGAGAGGTTCCCACGGCTGCCGTGGGAGTGGCCATGGGAGAGAGGTGTGCACAGGCGGATCCTGGGCCCTTCTCCTTAAGGTGAGGCGGTGGCACCAAGGGCTTTAAGCAGGGGCATAAGATGACCAGATGTGGGCCCACTGGGAGCCTCTCCACCCTGTTACTCACTCTGGTGATCTGACTGGCAGCATGAGACCAAGCCGGGCAGGCGCTGCTGGCTCTGACCGGGTTCCTCCCTGCCCTCTAGGCTTGGCCGATAGCCCCTCCCAGGGGCGGGGGGACACCGAGGCCAGGACTGCTGGCCCCTGGAAGAGTTCTGTCAGGCCTCGGGACCCACAGAGGGAAGCCGCTTTCTCCTCTCTGGTCCGGGCAGTAAGAAAGCTGCTCTTTAGCTCCCTCAGTCCTTACCCCTCTGTGTTCAGGTCCTGGGCGGGGAAAAAGGCCCCTCAGGAACCCAGCATAAAATCAGCTGGAGGGCTGGCAGACAGGAGCAAGGCGACGGGTTAGGAAGCAGGGGTAAGGTGCACGGCTGAGAGGATGCTGACAGAGGGAAGGGAGCGGAGGGCCCAGCGCTGCCAAGGTGGGACAGTGGCCCGGGAGGGTGAGGGATGGAGCCTCCCGGCGGCCTCCTCCGGCACCCTCGGCCCGGCCGAGCAGGCAGAGGGCAGGTGCGTGCCGAGCAAGCTTCTGCTTCTCGGCTCCTTCAGGACAGAGCGGGAGCACAGCACGGTCAGCAGGGGCCTGCGGGTCTTACCCATGCACGGGGCAGGCCAGGCCGACTGGGCCCCTCCTCCGTAGGGGTCCTGGGGCTTGGTGCTCAGAGCACTCGTGTGAAGAGCAGAGTCAGAATTGGTCCTAAGGAGGGGAGGAGAGAGTCTGACTGAAAATCTGTTTTTCCTTGGTGAAAATGCGATGTTCTTTGCTGGGTATTACCAACAGGGGAGAAGGGGAGGATAACCGTTGTCACCCCCCAATCGCGGGGCCAGGACCTACCTGGAGTCCCTTACGGCGGGGACGAAGGAATCACCTGTGCCCAAAAGCCTGTATGCGCACAGCCCCACGGCGAGGCTGAGGGTGCAGGGACCCACGCCCGCGGCCTCGCACCCAGGCTGCCTTCCCCCTTGCCACGCAGGAGGTGGCTGGGACCAGGATGTGCGGGCCAGGTGTCTGGGTCACCCACAGCCACGGTTCCCAAGCCCTTGCAGGCAGACTGCAAGGTCAAGGCCATTCTCAAAGGAACACTAAAGTGTGCTCTGCCTCGGCCCTTCCTCCTCGTGGAGCACGGGGTCTTCCGGCAGCCACGCGGCTGTCACGCACCGCACACAACCAGCTGCTCCAGGTTTGCCAAAGGCACGGCACGCGTCTCAGAAAACGTTTTTCCAGTTAAGAAATATTTTAAGTTTTGAAAACTCTGATTAACATGTAATGCCTGTACATTTCCATGGGGTTCTGTGCAGCATGGCATAAACTGGTCAGCCAGGGCAGCCAGCGACCCATGCCTTATCTTTTGTGTTGGGAGCTGGGCAGTGCCCGTCCTCTGTGACTTCTGGCTCTGCGGGCGGTGCACAGCGCCTCACCGGGAACTGTGGTCACGGCGTCGTGCCGTGCGGCACTGGAGCTTCCGGCCTCCATCAGACTGTTTGCGTACCCGTTTTCCAAACTCCCTCTAATCTCCTCCCTCGGCAATGTTTTTTGTTTTAGAAAATATAATTGTGTCTCCTGGGGGCTGGCGCCGTGGCTCACTTGGTTAATCCTCCACCTGTGGCGCTGGCATCCCATATGGGTGCGGGTTCTAGTCCCGGCTGCTCCTCTTCCAGTCCAGCTCTCTGCTGTGGCCCGGGAAGGCAGTGGAGGATGGCCCAAGTGCTTGGTTCCTACACTTGCATGGGAGACCAGGAGGAAGCACCTGGCTCCTGGCTTTGGATCGGCGTAGCTCCAGCCGTGGTGGCCATTTGGAGGGTGAACCAATGGAAGGAAGACCTTTCTCTCTGTCTCTCTCTCACTGTCTAACTAACTCTGTCAAATTAAAAAAAAAAAAATTGTGTCTCCTTTAACAAGATATCATCTATGTTACATAATTTATTGTTTTTAAATACATTAAGAAGTCTCTTTAAAAATCTCTCAATTTAATTTTTAATAACAACAGATAGATATCAATAGATAAACTCATAACATAAAATGCTCTTTGAGGGTTTCAGTGTTTTTTTTAGGAGTATTAAGCAGACTTCAGACAAAAAGGTTGAAGGGCAAGTGTTTAGCTTAGCAGTTCAGTTGCCAATTAAAATGCTCACATCCCACGCTGGAGTAGGTTTGATACCCAGTCCTGTTAACACACACCTCTGCAGTCAGTGGTGATGGCTCAAGTAACTGGGTTCCTGCTCCCGCCCCAGGCCATCCCCAGCCATTGTGGGCATCTGGGGAGTGAACAGGTGGGAGGGAGCTCCCTGTTTATCTGTCTCTCTCTCAAAAAAAAATTCTTTTTAAGTTTGGAAATCATCGATTTTAGCAAATTCCTCTCCTACACAGATCCTATCTATACACAACCACGGTGCCAAGACACAATTATCTATCTTATCTGAGGGTCAAACTGCCATAAGAATGGCTTCTGAGTGACTTCAAATGAGCCTAAAATGCTTCTTTGTGGTCCTCAGAGAAGGGAAGAGGCCAACAAGGCTGCACAGTGCATCTGAGAACCCGCGGGCTCTGGGACCAGGGTCCAGCTCCTTCGCACATCCAATGAGACCCGAGGGAAGCCCATCAAATGCACAGAGGCAACTGGGAAAATGGGAACGCAGGCCAGGTGACAGGTCACACCCAGGAGCCACTGTTCACTTTGCTAAGTATGGGGATGGCACTGTGGTGCTCATCTCTTTACACTGTTAGTGACATTTACAGGTAAACACTGCACACCCAGCGGGCCACAGGATGTAGGTGGGAGGTGGGGGGCAGACAGAAGAATCTGGGCTGGCAGACGGGACGGTGGACTGAAGCTGAGGACAGGCACAAGGGGCCTCTTACAACCGTTCTGCATTTGTGTCTGTCGGAAATTTTGCACTGTAAAAAGGGTTTTTACTTTTCTTTTTCTTTTTAACCTCAGTTCCTTTGCATATTGGCTAAGGGGCCTTGGACAAGTCATTTAACGTCTTAGGAGAGAGAGGAACACTCTGCGGAGGGTTTTGTCAAGGTCGAGAAAGTGATCCAGGGATGAGCATCCTGCACAGCTCCTGGGACATCTGCTTCTCATGTCGGAGCGCTTGGGGTCAAGCCCAGCCTCGGTTCCCGATTCCAGCTCCCTGCTGATGCACACTCCGGGAAGCAGCAGGTGATGGCTCAAGTACTTGGGTCCCTGCTACCCATGTAGGGAGACCTAGATTGAGTTTGGGGCTCCTGGTTTCACCCTGGTCCTGGCCCAGCTATTGTGGGCATTTGAGGAGTGAACCATTGGATGACAAATAAGTTTCCGTTAAATAAGAAAAACAAAGTAACAAATGTCCTCTGCAGAATGTAAAAGCATCATGCTAATAGTTGACATTTATGGAATACTGATGCTTCCCATGTATTAACTTATCCAATCCTCACAACTGCCCCATGATACAGGTACAATTATCTCCACTTTTTAGATGACAAAAATTGAGGCCTATAGCTGTTAAATAATCTGTTCAGGGGGCCAGCGTTATGGCTCAGCGGGTAAAGCAGCTGCCTGCAGTGCTGGCATCCCATACGGGCGCTGGTTTGAGACGCGGCTGCTCCACTTCTGATCCAGCTCTCTGCTATGGCCTGGGAAAGCAGTAGAAGATGGCCCAAGTGCTTGGGCCCCTGCACCCGCATAGGATACCCAGAAGAAACTCCTGGCTTCAGATTGGCATAGCTCTGGCTGTTGCAGCCAATTGGGGAGTGAACCAGCGAATGGAAGACCTCTCTCTCTTTCTCTTTCTCTCTGCCTCTCCTCTCTCTGTGTAACTCTAACTTTCAAATAAAATAAATAAATCTTTAAAAAAAAATAATCTACTCAGGGTCCCACAGTAGGAGGCAAACCCTGACAGTCCCAACCCAGAACTCATGTTTACACACTGTGTGACACTGCTGCTGCAGACACGGAATAAATGGTGGATTTTTTTTTTTTTAACATCACCTATAACACACTGTGGTAAGTGGATAACATGTAGGGAACATCAGGACAGTCACATTACCTGGTCTCCTCCTCTAAACTTGACTCTACCAGGAAGCAGTCCACGTACCTGTTAAGTGCAGCTGTCAGCCTGAAGCCTGGATGCTTTTCTTCTTTCCAAGGAGGCTGCTGCCTTTAAGAGCCAGAGCAACATAAAAGGAAAAGAAGTTCAACTCGCAGGGAGTAACGGAGAGCTCACGGCCCGTTTCTGAGCACTGGTCTTCTCCTCCCTTGCTATCCACTGCGAGCCACCCACAAATGCCCCATGCCTCACCCAGCTCGCACATCATTGTTCAAACGAGGTCAGACGGAATGAGCTCCCCAGTTCCCGCGTCTCTGATTTCCTGATAAAAACTGCTGCAAACCCACAGGGCAGGGTTCGCTGCTGGGCACAGGAGGACTTAAAAATAAAGGCAAGCGGGCTCTCTGAATGCCTTTTGAAATCGTTCACGCTGACGGCCGGCACCTCTCCAGGGGGACAGGAGGGCTCTCTGCAGATGGAACACCCTGAATGTGTGCGTAGCTGGTGCCCTGGGAATGCTGCAAGCAGACGCCTGCGTTCGCTTATGGATGGCCACTGAAGAGGAATGTAACTGTTACAGTTACCCAGGTGACGGAAACGTCAGTCTGGGGCCAGAGTTGTGACGGACGCAGCAGGTTAAGCCACTGCCTGTGACGCCAGCATCCCATGTGAGTGCCAGTTAGAGTCCTGGCTGCTCCGCTTCTGATCTAGCTCCCTGCTAATGTGCCTGGAAAAGCAGTGGAAGATGGCCCAAGTGCTTGGGCCCCTGCACCCACATGGGAGACCTGGCTCTCCTGCCTTCAGCCTGGCCCAGCCCCAGCTGCTGCGGCCATTTGGGGAGTGAAATCTGCAGCTGAAAGATCTGTCTCTCCCTCTCTGTAACTCTGCCTTTCAAATAAATAAAGGTTCAAAAACGAAACGTTAATCTAACTCACCCTAGTGCTCTAGAAAGCGTAAGACATTTGCTCTTGGATACACTTAAGGGAAGTATCAGTTTGAAGATGGCTTTTTCTGATTTGAAATAAAACACTGTGTTTGGCCTATGACCTTGAATTCCAGGAATCTTGAGGGTGGCTGAAGCCCTACTTGAGGTGGAGGCCAGCTGCTCCCCATCTTCATTTCCCTCCCCAGCCCTAGCCCCATCATTCACAGCAAGCGTCCACTTTGTGTGTGCTCAGAGAATGGACAGGGAGCAGGCTCCGGCTCAGGGAGCCAAGTGCTCCTGACAAGTGTGTTTCAAGTGCCTCCCACGTCTGCCCTGGAGATCAGGATAGGAACCCACAGGCACCATGGCCACGGCAGTCTGCTCCAGTCAGCCTCACGCCCGCCACCCTCTCTATCGGGTTAACAGCACTCAGAGGCCTGCAGTGGGACACACCGGGCACAGGGGCACGTCAGGGGTCCTTATTCTCAGCAGCTTTACCAAGGCCCCGGAACAAAAGGCATTGATGTTTCAATGTCTCAGATGTACGAATAGCAGATCCGAGTATTTTGCTGGTAAATGTACGCCAAGTGTGTTTCTACTTGGTTTTAGGTGTGAAGATTTAGATTTACTTAAATAACTTTCCATTTCTGACTTTCATGCAAGCCTGTGATTAGACATGGAAAGACTTGTTTTTGTTTTTTTTTAAGGCGAAAACAAGGTTCTACATTTTGTATTAGACTTTTCTGACACATTCAAGGTGGACAAAATATAGTGAAATCATCTACAAACGCCCGTGTGCGTCACACCTCCTGAAGTACGACTTACCTCGGCCAGCTCTCGTCTAGAGGCTGTGAAGAGTAATTGGCTCCAAAAGCACTTCCATCGAAGTAGGATTTTTAATAAAGGAAAAATAAAAGTAATGCAAAGTTGAAGCACAATTTAAGAAGCTGGAGCTGTGGAGGGTTAGATAGTGCTGTTTTGTCTCCCACCTTTCTCCCCCCCACCCCCATGGCTCTCGCTCACCCTCCAGGCCTCCCGCGCCGCCACCCTCCGGGACAGCCAACCCTCCACCTTCTACCCACGGCTCCTCCACCTTCTACCCACGGCTTCTCTGTGCTGTTTCTCAGGCCAACGCCTTGCTTGTTTCACCTGCCCAGCATCTCATCTTGGAGAACGGCCTCCACTGCGGGCCCACCCCTGTAAGATCGCCATTCCCTGCAGGCCTCATATGCCCATGGAAGGACTCGGGTACTCCCAGTCAAGGAGGCTCGCACCCCCTCCCCCCATATTGGCTCAGGCATGGCTCCTGATACGAGCAGGACCAAGCAGGGTAGTCCTGAGGGAGAAGAGGATTGCCTCTCAGTGTGAACCTGGGGTCCCCCCGGAGGGAGCCTGAAGTTGGTGCCCAGGCACAGTCTCAGGACACCCTGTGCCCCCTGGCCCAGTGACACAGCCAGCAGATGCACCTTCTCCGTGGGACGCTGGACCCCTGGCCCTTAGCGCAGAGTGACCTGTGCACACTTCCCAGGGTGGTTGGCCTGCTGTCCCCTGCACCCACATTCCCGGCACACAGAGACACATGGGATGTGGCATTCTATGAGGGGCCTCAAACCGTGTGTTACAAAAAAAAAAAAAAAAAAGCTAGGCATGGATTTAAAGAAATTTTGTGCCAAAAGAAACTCACCTTTTAATCTCACTTTCCACAACCTCTCTGAAGTACCCCTGTTCACCCTGACTCAGTGCTGTTTGTGCTGACGTAGTTACCTGGATAATCTTCAGAGGTCTTTCACTGTGCTGTTCTCGGGGACTCTCTGCAGCCAGCGAGGTAAGACCCGACTCTGCAGGCTGTGTAACTGCACTGCAGCGGCCTGGGCTCCACCCCACACCCTGCTCTCCGCCTCAGCCCGTGCCACCCCTGTCCCAGGCGGAACATGGCCTCTTTGCCACCCACCAACCCCACACCCATGCCACTGTCTCCTCTACCACTGACACACTCAGCAGCTGTCAGCCACACTTTGGATCGCAAACCTTCCTTTCTTAAGGTGAAATCACAAAGAAGATACAACATATATATGAAGACACTGAAAATTTAGCAGTGGACATTAACACACACGTGGTCTGTACCAGGCCTGTGCTGAGAGTTCACACTCACTTAACCCTAACAATCCCAGGAGGCAGATGACGTGTGGGGACTTCAACAAGTTCGGGGAAGCCTTTCTGCCTTCAGCTTTCGGATTCTCCTCTAGCCTCCTCCCACGCTCCCTCCTTGTAGGCAGCTCTCTGGCCCACTCACAACAGGCATCTTTCCATGTAGGGTTGCAAACACTCATGCGTGAAGGTCTATTCACTCTTTCTCTTTTAAATAATCCTGCCTCACTTGTGCACTGCAAAAAAAATATGAAAATTTCCATTTGTGGAAGATGGAATGAATGATCAACTTATTTTGGTCCTCTAAAATTTGAAGTCCAAGTACACAGAAAACAGAAAATAAGTACCTGTAGTTTCTGGGAAGGAGGACAGAGGCAGTAAAAGACATATCACCTGCCCGGGCGCAGTAGGAGAGGGGACCTAGCCCCCTGGCCTGGGGCTGCTGAGTGAATACAACATCTAGAATTAGGAACACATGCACATGAATGAGTTCTTGGTGGTCCAGGGTAAAACGTTCACTTTGCTGGGAGAAGCATTAAGATGGCTATGTGTTTTTTGTTTTTTTTTTTTTTTTTTTTGTCCTGTTTCATTATCTTTCTTTTTTTTAAGACTTTATTTATTTATTTATTTGAGAGGTAGAGTTATAGACAGAGGAGAGATGGAGAGAGAGGTCTTCCACCCGCTGGTTCACTCCCTAAATGGCTGCATCAGCGGGAGCTGGGCTGATCTGAAGCCAGGAGCCAGGAGCTTCTTCCAGGTCTCCCACAAGGGTGCAGGGACCCAAGCACTTAGGCCATCTTCCACTGCTTTCCCAGGCCAAAGCAGAGAGCTGGATGAGAAGAGGAGCAGCCAGAACTTAAACTGGCGCCCCTATGGAATGTCAGCACTGCAGATGGAGGCTTAGCCTACTATGCCACAGCACTGGCCCCCATTACCTTATTTCTCAATCTGACCCTGGGATAGGCATTCGGCAGAGCAGTTAAACGGTGCTTGGGACACCCACAATCCATACTGGAGTGCCTGTGTTTGGGTCCTGGATCTGCTCCGGATTCCAGCTTCCTACTAATGCACCCTGGGAGGCAGCAGAGATGGCCCAAATACCTGGGTCGTTGCCACCTATGTGAGAGACCCAGATTGGGTTCCTTGCTCCTGGCTTTGGCCTGGCCCAGTCCTGGCTGTTACAGGCATTTGTGGGGTAAACCTGCAGCTGGACGATCTCTCTGTGTTTGTCTTTCCCTCCCAAATAAATTTAAAAAATAACATAAATTTTATAAATATCTGGCCCTGAGCCAACATAATGAAGCAGAGACACTTTCAAGAGAGCCATTTCTTCAGCCTTCACTGTCAGGCAGAATGTGTGTGGAGTTCAGATGAACACAGTGCACAGGAGGGAGCACAGGAGGCGAAGGCAGCACGGAAGGGAGAAGGCCCGTGAGAGCCGAGGCCTGGCCCTGGCTCAGCAGAGCCCCTAGGGGAGGAGCCTGTGTGCTTCTGCCTTTCCCTCTCCTGCAGGCTTTGATCAATCTGTCCAGAAGGGCTTAATTTCATGCAACAGAAGTTTGTCTGGTACACCAAGGTCAACTCTATTAATCCTGTCTCACCTAGTTGAATGGATTTTTTTTAAAAAAGATATATTTTATTTATGTATGTAAGGCAGAGTTACAGAGGGAGAGAGGGAGGGAGGGAGGGAGGGAGAGAGGGAAAGAGATAACTTCCATCTGCTGGCTCACTCGCCAAATGGCCACAAAGGCCAGGGCTTGCACCAGGCAGCAGCCAGGAACCTAGAATTCCATCCGGGTCTCCTACGTGGGTGGCAGGGCCCAAGCTCTTGGGCCATCTTCTGCTGCTCTCCCAGGTGCAATACCAGGGAGCTGGACTGGAAGTTAAGCAGCCAGGCCTTGAACCAATGCTCCTATGGGACGCCAGTGTCGCAGGCAGCTGCTTAATCCACTGTGCCTTAAGACCAGCCCCATAATCGAGTGGCTATTTTAAAAACCCAAGAATGGTGGCATTAGAAGCTTACGGTTAAACTCCACAGAAGGAAAAACCTAGGTTTAGTCTTTGGAAGTGTTTAGAAAACTTCATTCATTCAAGTGACTTTAATTACTCACGAATACTGATGTGCCTGAAAGAACCGCCTTACTACAGAAAACACAGCTGTTTGTAAACTTGAATTTATCATTTGACGTGAGCAGCCTCCTGGAGTACCTGCTGGCTGCCCCCTTGTGAGCAGAAGATGAGCGCCGGCTCCGGGTTCCACAAGCCACAGCAGCTCCTCCTCTGTCACCTCCCCAGATAGGTAAGCTAGCTAAGCCTTTGGCTGGCAGTGTCTTCCCCTTAGGAAGGAGGGACAATGAAAGGATAAGCAAGGGGGAAGTGGCTACGATGGATGTAACAGAAATTAAAGTTTAACAGCATCTTCACAGGGGTGGGTGTCGTGCTTCAGTGGGTTAGGCCATTGCTTGGATGCCCACACAGCCCATACGGGAGTGTCTGTTAGCACCCAGCCCCTCCCCTTCCGGTCCAGCTTCCTGCTAATGTGCCTGGGAGCAGCAGATGATGACCAAGTTCTTGGGCCCCTGCCACCCACGTGGGAGACCTGGATGGAGTTCCTGGCTCCTGGCTTCAGCCTGGCCCAGACCCAGCTGTTGTGGGCATTTGGGGAGTGAATCAGCAGATGGAAGATTCTCTCATATTCTATCTCTTTCATTCTGCCATTCAAATAAAACAAATAAATCTTTCCAAAAAGGAAACATCCCCACACCACCATGGAGCTTTTTTTCCCAACCCCCTGCATGCTCCTTTCCATCACCTTTGCCTTCTGTCCTGATGCCCCTGGGGCCCTGTGGCCTCACAGCCCCGCCCACACCTGCACACACTGCCCTCCCTTCTCCTGGGGAAGGGACTCAGAATCTAGCAGCAGGCAGAGGGGGAGCAGTAGGCTGCAGCCTCTGGGCCTGACACTGCAGGAAGCACACCCCAGGGGCACTCTGGCCAGCGCCAGTCTTTTTTTAATTTTTAATTTTTATTTATTTATTTATTTGACAGGCAGAGTGGACACTGAGAGAGAGAGAGAGACAGAGAGAGAAAGGTCTTCCTTTGCCATTGGTTCACCCTCCAATTGCTGCTGCGGCCGGCGCACCGCGCTGATCCGATGCCAGGAGCCAGGTGCTTCTCCTGGTCTTCCATGGGGTGCAGGGCCCAAGCACTTGGGCCATCCTCCACTGCCTTCCCGGGCCACAGCAGAGAGCTGGCCTGGAAGAGAGGCAACCGGGACAGAATCCGGTGCCCTGACTGGAACTAGAACCCAGTGTGCCAGCGCCGCAAGGCGGAGGATTAGCCTATTGAGCCACGGCGCCGGCCAAGCGCCAGTCTTTCAGGTGGACAGTGCTGTCCTCCTGCCTGCCGTGGCCAACTCCACCCTTGTGTGGGCTCCAAAGATCACCCCAGTCCAGAACCTCACCAACCCAGACCTCCAGCTCCCAGCAGTTCCCGTGACCTCCAAGTCCATATTTCCAATTGCCTGCTAGGGTTCTCCACTGCAAGTACCCAGGAGACCCCACGTCCAACTAGTCCCCCACCCCTAGCCCCAGCCTCTCCTCATTGCTCACTCGGGGGTCTCAGCCAGCCCAGCCTGTTGCTTCTGTCGGCAGGTCCTCACAGCTCTGTAGAGGTAGCTCCTCTGTCCCTGCCTCGGCACACAACGGGGGCTCCTGCTCTCTCAGCCGGGGCGTGTGCGAGGGAAAGGTTCTGACTCACTCTTCCCCAGAGGAAGGGGAGCAGCTCTTCTTTCCGCTGATAAGAGAGGCCATCTGCTGGGGCGGGGCTACGGAGCCACCGACGCTCAAAACAAGTCCCACCCCGGCCTTCTCGGGGCTGCCTGACCTGCGGCAGGGTGAGCAGGGCTTCCTGTCCCCACGGGGAGAGTGTGCACCTGGGGCAGGGCTCAGGAGGCTGGTCATTCTCTCTGCTGCACTGGCACTCTGCCAGGGACACAGTCTGTGGGGCAGGGCCCCAGTTAACACAGAAAGCTGGTCCCATTCTGGTCCCCTCGAGTTTCCCGGCCGTGGCTTCACTATCATCCTACTTCCTCCTGTCCCTTCACCTCCGTCTCCGTCTTCCAATCCAGCCCGAAGGGTCGCCCTGAGCCCTGGCACACGCATCCTCCTGTCTCCCCCCAGCTCATGAGTGGCCCAACTGGCTGAAGGTGGAACTCCGCAGTAATATTTCTCTCTCAAAACTCCAAAGACCCATGTGTCTTGCCCTTTGAGACAACGCGACTATCAGAAACTGCATTCTGTGATCCTGTCATTTGTGAAAGCCCTGGGTTAAAGAGAAGTTTCCTAAGTGTAGGGCTTCTCAGAGCTCTGCTACACAGCGAGGCTTGGGGAGCGGCAGAGAGCACAGGGCCTCTCGGATGTCCCAGGCCATGCATTTCAGAGAAACAACGTCCTATGAGGCCGTGTCCTAGCGTTTTCATCTCGTGGTGCAAAGGGTCAATTCCAGGCTGCCCCAGAGGAGCGTCCCTGTCACCTGTGGTGGGCTCGAGACGTCCTCTGCAGTGGCTCAAGTTGGTGAGCTATCAACGTGGTTGGGGGATTTTTCTGAGCACCTATTCCTCTTCCTTGCGATACAACACACGTCTTTCAGGAAACAGCGTCTTCTACGAGTTTTTGGCGTGTCTGCTCCTCTTTCAGTGTATGCCCCACAGGCTCAAGCATTTATGCTGGGAGTTCACAGGGTCAACAGGAGGGCCTGTGGGCTGCAGCAAGTTTGTCACAAGGCTTGCGTGGGCGTGGTAAGGGCCCAGCTGCTTCCTGGCTGTGGCGGCCACAGGTGCCCACAGCGAGCCCGCTGCTCTCGACTGCCCACGGCAGGAGGAATCTCCCGCGCCAGGGCTCTGCTTGCCATGGCTGCCCACTCTGGAAGGAGGCTGGGGTTGCTGTTAAACAATGTCCACTTTATTTGCCACTGCTGCCTCACAGACTTGCACCCTTGTCCAGGCCAGCCTGCCATCCCTACAGAACGCCCAAGTCCAAAAACAAGCTGCCATAGGGAATTCTAAAGACATTTTTTCCTGTTTATTCTAACAAAGGTTCAAAACAATTCTCATACTTTCAAGTGATAAATAAAACTTCATTGGAAAGGCAACAGACAAATGTGAAAGGCAACAATTTTCGGCAACTTATTTCACAACCAACAGAAGGCAGGCCATGAAAGAGAAGGACTTCCAGCCCCACTCAAAGTTCTCAATTAGATTAACACCTGCGATATAAAATCGTGCTGCTGGGTTGTCAAGCAGTTGGAGAAGCTGCCACCTGCAACACTAGTGTCCCATATCGGAGCACCAGTTTTGAGTCCTGGCTGCTCTGCTCCTGAACCAGCTCCCTGCTAGCGCACCTGGGAAGACAGTAGAAGATGGTCTGAGTACCTGCCACCCATGTAGTAGGCCCAGATGGAGCTCTGGGCTCCTGGCTATGGCCTGTCCCAGTCCTAGCCACTGAGGCCATTCGGGGAGTGAACCAGTGAATGAAAGACCTCACTCTTTCTGTGTCACTCTGCCTTTCAAATAAATAAATCTTTAAAACAAACAAAAAAGCAGGCCACTTTCATATTTCCTAGGAGCTCACAGTCCCTGACTCCCGAGAGGAGACCCCAGCTCGCAGGTGGGCACATCCAGGCTACAGAGCTTCTTCACAAACATCCAGTCCCCAGACCCCAGTTAGGGAGGGCTTCAGAGGAGACTACAGAGGCATTAACAGGCTTGTGACGAGGGAATCAGACTCGTGCTGGCCTGTGAACATCTTTATTTACCTGCGTACTAATTTGGTGTTTGCGGCTTCTTCCCCTAGAAACAGACTGACCGGCTTTGCCGATGGACTCACATGGAGTCAGGTCATGCCCTCTGACACAGTCCCTAGGGTACACCACAGGGTCCCCCAAACACGCTGTGCAGTCTTCCCTTCTGGGACTTTCCTGGTCCCTCTGCCTGGAACATTCTCTCCCCGGCCGCTCTGCTCTCTTGCATGTTGTGTGCGACCACATTACTGTCTGTAGTCATTCTCCATGGTTACGCCTGCCAGTTGCTCTCCGTCATCTCCCACGGGACTACAGACTCAAGTTGGCAGGGGCGGGCCCTCTCATTCATCAGGGGGTGTTGGCTGCTTAGGGCAGTGCCCGGCATGGGGGAGGGGCTCTGCAGCCAGCTGCTGAAGGAATGAATACATTTTCCTCTTCCTTCTTATTTAGCCTTAAGCCTCTGACTATCTTCCTGTCGACCCCGTGACAGGTCAGTGCTCACAGGGCTCCTGAGCTGGCTCAGCTGCAGCTCCCCCTGGCTGCAGGGGCGCCTGCCTGCGCAGCCTCCTTTCCCACTGCTCTGTAAGCAACTGGAAACCAGGGGCTGCACAACGTTCACTGTTAGCTCCACGGTGTCTGAAACGGGCCTGACTACCAGTAGATTCTTAAATCACTCTTAAGGAATGAACATTTTCCTCTTCCTCTTTTCCACTCCTTCTTCTTCCGTTCTTCCCCTTCACAAGGCTATGTGTATGTATATCTACTTAGGCTGCACCTGCTTCTAAAAGTATCTGCAACAGCCATCCCGAAATACGTCGGTATATACAGGGTGTCTTGACAAGTTCATGGAAATGCACACTATGAAGCAATTAAGCATGGATTTCAAAATGTTTTTGCTCCAAAGTAAGCTTATCTTTCTAAAAATATTTTATTTGTTTGCAAGACAGACAAGAGCTCCCATCTACTGGTTTACTCTCCAAATGCCTTCAATGGCCAAGGCTGGGCCAGGACTGATGCCAGGGGTGACGAACTCAATGCAGGTCTCCCGTGGGTGACAGGAATCCAGCCACTCGCGTTACGTCTGCTGCGTCTCAGGGTCTACCTTAGCAGAACGCTGGGAATCAAACCCAGGAACGCTCTGTGCAGCACCGGCATCTGAACCACCAAGCGAGATACCCACCCAATAACCTTATCTTAATGCTATTTCCCATGAACTTTTTAAAGTACCTTCAGATACGTGTGCAATACCTAATACAATATAAACAGAGAGCACTGGCCAGAGACAGAGGGAACTGAAACTTCTTTTTTAAGATGCTGTTAAATCAGTCCTTAGCTCGACAAGTCAGCTAACCTGAAAGGGGTCTGATGCACGAGCAGCCCTCGTGTGCGAGTTCCTGCCTCCATGACCCCGGCCTTCTGCGCTGTGTGTCAAAGCCGTCACATGTTCCCGACAGGGATTCTCAACATTGCGTATCATTTCCAGTCTCCCAAATGCCAGACAGCGGCCACAGAACAAACCAAACCAGAAGCCACGGTACCTCCGTGGCCCAAACGTGCTGTGCCACAGAAGGCGGAGGGGAGCGGGGCCCTCAACATTCCCTGGAGTGTGTGTCCTCCCCTCAAACAGATGAACAACCACAAGAAGCCTGAGGGCGAGACTGCTGCGGTTCCACCCATGTGCCCCCCACCCCTCGCCTGGGGTCTCCCTCAAGCAGGCGCGCCGGGTGGGGCATGTGGGGTCAGCGCCTCGGCTGCACTCTGCACTCGGACTGAGGCCGGGGGCCCCCACCACAGCACTGGGGTCCTTTGACACCCAGTTTCCTCATGGGAGAAAACGGGTTAAGAAATAAAGGACCCAGTGAGCTCAGGACTAAACGACATGTAAATGGCCCCGCACAGCCTGGCAACAGAGCCCGCGCCACCCCCCTTCCTGGTTCTGGGGCCTGTGAAGCCGGCTCCACACCACTGCCAGGAATCCAGCTCTCTGCAGCGCTCTCCCCCCCATCTCCCCACGCCTGCTGCCCGGAAGAGTGAGGCGACCGCGGGGGCCCTGCTGGCACTCCTCTCCATCCTCTCCACAAAATCCAGCTCAGTGCTCCATCCCTGAGGCCCGAGCACATGCCAGGGACTGGCTCCATGACACGGTTCCCCACCTCCTTCTCCTTACTTCTACTTCATGGCCACAGCGCTCGGTGGAGTGTGCACCACTGTACGGGAACCTCCCTAAACACCACCTCTGTATTTTGGTTGCCGGGTATTGCATTTGAAGCTGCCCAAGCAGAAAACCCTATAAAATTCCCAAAGCTCCAAAAGCAGGTCAGCAGGTCAGCAGACACACAGGGAAGTCACACGGCCGCCTGTCCCTTCTCGCTGCATGGATAAACCTCTCCACCCTGACGCCAGGTTAGGCTTAACTCTCACTTTGTGATTTCAGAAGAAAACGCTGAGAACGCCCCGCAACAGGGCCAGATGACAGGCTGTTTACGTTCCGTTATTTCATGACACGGAGCTCCATGGGTGCTCTGGTAAAGCGAACGCCCACCACGGTCTTGCACAGCTGGCTGCAGGGAAGCGTCTACTTTCCAACTCATTTACTTTTATTGTCTCCATTCATCAAATAAAATGAAGATTCTGAGGCCAAGGGAGAGCTGCAGGGAAGATAAATCCCCCAAACCCTGCAGACACTTCAAGATGTACACTGCCCTGTGTGAAAAAGGATATCTGCCGGCCAGACTTCTCCCCGGGCCGCCGGTGCAGCGGGTGGAAGCGGCTCCTGGACGGCCTCTCCACCAGGCCGTGGTGGCGGGTTCCCCGGACGCTGTCCGCCTGATGGAGTGATGGCTGCAGAGAGAAGGCAAGGACAGTTGGTCTCTGACCATGAAATCGTCACCCACAAGAGCAGTAACTGCTAACAGCAGATGAAAGGACTGGTTTTGATCATTATATGTTCATGTGGCAGGATAAACAAATGACAGACAGCACAGGAACTGATTTCATGTAATTACAGAATAGTTAGTGTGCTAAGAGGAATGCTGGAAGAACAGTGTGTCAGAGTTTTCACGTGGGGCCAGCACTGTGGTAGTGGGTAAAGCCAAGGCCAGCAGTGCCGCATCCCATCTGGGTACCGGTTCGAGTCCTGGTAGCTCTGCTTCCCCCAGTTCCCTGTTAATGGCCTGGGAAAGCACTGGAAGAAGACCCAGGTGTCTGGGCCCTAGCCACTAATGTGGGAGACCCAGATGAAGCTCCTGACTCCTGGCTTCAGCCTGGCCCATGCCTGGCTGTTGCAGCCATTTGGGGAGTGTACCAGAGGATGGAAGATCTCTGTCTCTCCCTCCCTCTCTCTCTAAGCCTTTCAAATAAATAAATATTTAAAAAAAGTTAATCAGAGTTGGATGGAGAATCAGGAGACTACAAACCAGGAAGTTCAGTTGAAATGTGAAAAAGGTGCATTTAACTCAGAAACACACTGACAAGCAACGGAGTACCCACCTGCGTAGTGCCTTTTACATGGTTCTACAAAATTTAGAGTGTTTAAAAATTCAGATTTGAGGCTTCAAGGAAAGAATCAGAAAATCTTGGCCACACCAGTTCTCATCAGCCACCCCTATAATTTTTTTTTAAAATATTTATTTATTTGAAAGAGTTCAGAGAGGGGAGGAGGGAGAGAGAGATTTTCCATCCGTAGGTTCACTCCCCAGATGGCTGCAACAAACAGGACTGGGCCAGGCCAAAGCCAGGAGCCAAGAGCTTCACTCAGGTGTCCCACATGGGTGTGGGGGCCCAACATTTAGGCCATCTTCTGCTGCTTTCCCAGGCCAACAGCAGGGAGCTGGATCAGAAGTGGAGCACCTGGGACTGGGACCAGCGTCCATATGGGATGCCAGCGCTGCAGGTGGCGGCTTTACCTACTGTGTCACAACACCAGCCCCACCCCTCTCATTGTTGATCCTTACACCCAAACACTCCACTACTCACACTGGGGTTCAAGACGAGAAAAGGAATACGACTTGAATACAGAGGAAGGCACACAACTTGCTATTCCCTAAAAAGTACAAATCAAAGTATGAGCACTTTCAAGATAAATTCAGGGCCAATAAATCCAAAATCTTTGTTAAGTGATGTTCAGAGTAGGTACTTCAGAGTAGGCTCTTAACATCTGGAGACTGCACCTTCTTGGCTATCAGAGACCGAATTCCAGGCGGGACGGTCTCATGGGGGGGAGGGGGGGGCGCGTGCCCAGGCATGGACGTGTGAACGCTGCGTGAGTATGAAATACATGAGCTCATGTCTCCTTTCTCCACCTGCCTCAGCTTTATTAAGGGACAACTGGCCACTAAAAACTGCACATATTCACGGTGTACAATGTGATGTTTTGAGGTACTGAGTGATTAGCTCACGCGATCAACACACTGGTTGTCTCACATGCTCATCATTTCAAACAGACTCTCTCTAGGTCGACGGGATCCCGTGTGGAGCAGCTGGCCCACCAGGCAAGGAGCAGCGATGCCCACTACACTTTCACAGCAGCGGTTTCCTCGAGCTGAGAACGGATTGTTAATTTTTCTTTGTTAAACACATGGATTTTTCTCACATTAGGTTTCTCCTGAGTGGGCTGAGAGAATGTCTAGGCTAATTACTTTAATAGTTCCAATCTACTTTAAAAAAAAAAAAAGATTTATTTTTATTTATTTGAAAGACAGAGTTACAGAGAGAGGTAGAGACAGAGAGAGAGGTCTTCCATCTGCTATTTCACTCTCCAAATTGTCGCAATGGCTAGAGCTGAGCCAATCCAAAGTCAGGAGCCAGGAACTTCATCTGGGTCTCCCTTGTGGGTGCAGAGGCCCAAGCACCTGGGCCATCCTCTGCTGCTTCCCCAGGCCATAGAAGAGAACTGGATCAAAAGAGGAGCAGCCGGAACCAGAACCAGCGCCCATATGGGACACCGGCGCTTCAGGCCAGGGCTTTAACCCGATGCACCACAACACTGCCCCCACCCCCCATTCTACTTTTATAATCGAAATCTGTAAACTCACAGATCTTAACAAGGAGAGATTTCTAGGTCTTAGGTTTGGGAAGCGGAATTTGATCTCAGACAATACAGTCTACTATTCTAGGCAATGATAAAATGAAATGACTAAAAACTAATGGGGCAGACACCTGGCACAGCGATCACGCAGCAGCTTGGGACGCCCAGGTTCTGCATCAGAGCCCTCGCGTTGGGGTCCCCGATCTGCTCCCAGTGCCAGCCCCTGCTAACGCGCACCATGGCAGGCAGGAGGGAAGGCTCAAGCGCTTGGGTCCCTGCCACCCACGTAGGAGACCCAGATGGAGCTCCCAGCCCTGGTTACTGCGGACATTTCAAATAAATGGAAGGAAGGAAGGAAGGGAGAGAGGGAAATGTGGCAAAATAGTAACAGTTTGAATTTAGGAGAAAGGGTATACATAAACTCATTGTTCTACTCTTGCAGCTTTGAAATTTCTCAAAATTAAACACTTGCAAGCCTCAAATCTGATGAGAGAGTCACAGACCTTGGTGTAGGACTCTGATGCTTATTTCTAAAATCTGAATGATTTCAAAATCAAATGTGTATCTACAATGACTTTGAAAAGACATCCAAAAACATGATCACAACTTCTTGTTGCTTTTTATTAGGTTTACTTTGAAAAAATACATTATTGGCTGAGAAAATTTATAATTTTAGACTATCCTACATAAAATTAAAAGTTCTGAGGGGCCCCAGTAGCACCTTTATTATGGGTGCTTAAATGATATTTTTGAAGATTTATTTATTTTGGGGCCGGCATTGTAGCATAGTGGGTTAAGTTGTCTGCAGCACCAGCATCCCTTATGGGCACTGGTTTGAATTCCAGCTGCTCCACTTCTCATCTGGCTCCTTGCTAATGCACCTGGGAAAGCATCGTAAGATGGCCCAAGTGCTTGGGCCGCTGCACCCATGTGGGAGACCTGGAGGAGGCTCCTGACTCCTGCCTTTGACCTGGTCCACCTCTGGCCATTGTGGTCATTTGGGGAGTGAACCAGCAGATGGAAGATCTCTCTCTCTCTCTCTCTAACTTTGCCTTTCAAATAAATAAGCTGTCCCTTCTTAAATGATTTTTTAATTATGTTCATTTATTCAGGAAACATGACTTAAACAAAAATGTGTCTAAATAAAGAGCTACTATCAATACAAAAATAAGTGGAAAGACCATTGTTTATCAAGGACTATACCCACAGCAGATTTTCTAAAATTTTATTTTTATTTTTCAGTGAGGTAGAAGGAGAGAAAAAGAGCTTCCATCTCCTCAAATGCCCACAACGGTTCACTCCTCAAGTGCCCACAGTGACTGGGGCCAGGTCAGGCTGAAGCTGGGAGCCAGGAACTCAACCGGGGTCTCCCAAGTGCATGTCAGGAACCAACCCAACCATTGGAGGCCCCACCTGCTGCCTCTGAGCCTGCACCGGCAGGAAGCTGGAGTCAGGGTCTGAGCCATGGATGGAACCCAGGCACTCCAATGTGGGACACGGCGTCTTAACCACTGGGCTAACCACCCGCCTCCAACAGCACACCTAGGATCAGAAACTTGGTTGTCAAAGATAGAAATAATGTTAGGAGACCAATGCCTTTGTTCAAGATGAAAGAAAAGGGCGTGTTCTCTCTGGAAGCAATGTCTATTCGCTGCAATCATGCTGAATGTACCTGAAAACATACGTTTTCTTCCAGGAGTCTCAGAGGTCAGTCCTTGTCAGACTGGGCTCCTGGAGACTGGCCTGCACGGGGGCACTAAGAGCCTGTTCAAGGGGTTCCCCAAGGCAGAAAGTTCTGGAAACGTCTCCCAGGCTTCCCCGAACACCTTTATTTTCTATTGACAGTTGCCTCTCTTGCATTAACTTCTTCTGGCCTGAATCCTGTTTGACTACTTAGACTCAGACTTAGTTTTGGGGGAGTAATCTCGGCTGACAGCTGGCATTTTCTTCTCTTTCTCTCCAGGGTCCAACTTCAACTCTCTGCGCCTGCAGTAGCTGCTCCGAGTCCGCACTCTATTTGGCGTCAGCCTTCTCAAGTCACAGGGACCTGCTCTGCTCCTCAGGGAAGTTAGGGCCAGTGTCCAGCAGGGAAGCCGAAGCCTGAAGAAGCCTGTGAAGCAGTGGGTGCCTGGCAGGGGCCCTGCCGTTGGGTCCCAGAGCACCCGAGACAACAGATATGTGCTCCAGTCGCTCACTTGCTGAGGGCTAAAATTTTGTTATGCAAAGATGTATTTATTAAGTCTACTTTCAAACATAAAAATAAAACTCTGCACCCTTAAGGCCAAGTACTTCTTTTTTGTTCCTTCTCCAGTTTTACCCATATATAGCTTTTACAGGGCTGGGCCCACAGAGAACATATGTTTTTGTGATCTATTTTTTGCACCTGACATTATTTCATAAACAGATTTTCATATGTTTCATAATCCTCATGCTTATTAGCTCGGCCAGTGTGCAGTATTTCACTTCTAAGGTTCATGGGGCTGACATTCCAGATTGCAGCTCGAACAACATATGATTTAGGGTCAGAGAAACAGTTCAAGTTCAGGATCCTGCACTTCATCTTCCTTATCCATAGAAGTGGAAATGAGAAACACAAGATGGGATCACAGATGTGAGAGTGGCCTTGTCCCAGGGTGGCCTGGGCACTAGAAGGGGGTGGACGGCCCGGTGGCATGGGCAGGAGAACAGCAGGTCAGAGGCCTTTTATGGTCACAGCTTCGTCGTTAGACACTTCCCCAGCACTCTGAGCCTCCCAAAGCCTCCACCTGCCACCCGAGCCATGTCACCTGGGATTAACAGCGGGGAAGAAAACCAGCTGGGCACGTGATTTGCTTTGGCCAATGACTTATGAGCGGATGTGACGTTCATCTTGTCCAAACTGAAGCTCTCAAGTGCTCTTCCTGCTATGAGGGTGCCCGGCCCACAGAGGGGACGAAGCGGGAGACGCACAGAGGCCAGGCACAGTCTCTCAGGAAGGACGTGCAGGACGGTGATGGAACAAGCGCCCAAAGAAGTCCCCGAGGCTAACAGAGTGGGAGAGTCCCACTGCTGGAGTGCAACACGGGGGCACAAAGTCCAAGAACCCGCACACGGGAACCCTCGTGTTTTAAGGGTGTCACATTCGGGCTCTGTTTCAGAGCCACAGGAAGAGGGGAGAGTGTCTGTGCCTCCATGCACACAAGCTCATCTACGACGATGCATGGGATCCCGTGTTGGATAACCCAGAGGCAGAGCAGTGTGGGGGTGACAGGACTAACACGGGTGCCGGGGCTCTTTCTGAGATGAAACAGGACATGGGAAAGAGGCAGTTAGGCAGCTCTGTGGGCAGCATCCGCCTGTATGTCCCAGTGCGGGCGTGCCCACATCTCAGCACGGTGGACAGCTGCGTCCTGGGAAGCATGGCTGAGAACTGCAGCTACATTTCCTCACCGTTGCCGGGGGAAATGACCTCCTCTAATCCAGTTCTGAGCTGCCCATGTACCTTGTATTTGCATTAGCTCTTTAAGTAGGAATACCACATGGCTGGTTAATCAGAAACCCCAGACCTTTCTCATCTGACTGGCAAAGCATACGCAGATTCCTACTAAGTCCGTGTTTACTTATCAAATAAGGTGAGGTCTGAGAGGTGGAGAGCTGCTTGTTGTCTACTCAAGGGGGTGATCCTTACTAAAAGTCTACGTGCTACAGCGTATTCTGTATGTGGAAACAATCAAGACACATGTCTTCCTCTGCAGCAAAATACAAAGATCAGTTGCTGCTGATCGTTGGACTTCTGTGTAGAGTCACTAAAAACGGGAGCAAAGTGACTTGCAAACATCTCCAAGGGAAATACGGTTTTCTACATGACAATAAGATGACCAAAGGCATTCTTGCATTATGAAGTTCTACGGAGCTTTTAAAAGTGCATGGAAGCCATGCAGAAGACCAGGATGAAGCAGATAAATAGCTCCTTTGAAACGTCTAGATCCACAACAACATAAGCTTAGCATCCTTAAAAAGGGTGTGCGATCAATAGTCTAAAACAGGGTGATTCTACACAAGACAGCTCTCAACAACTTCATTTACAGACACGACAACCAGAGATCAAGAAAAGATTGATGAAATGGCTGTAGAAGCAGTGAACAGTTTGCCACCACACCACGGTCAACACTGGAAGTACCTGCTGGCAGGACGCCTCAGTATCACGCAAGATTACACAGGAGGGTGATGTCAACATCATTTGACACTGTGAATCCAACATGCTAGCCTGAACCAAGGGTCACTGGTGAGGTGACTTCCACCATCTCAGCAGCCACCCAGGAAGCAAAAGAAAAAAAAAGCCTCTCGACAACAAAGATAGGGCACTTGGAAGGGAGCCCCTCAGGCTCTCCATGACACCTCACACAGGCAGAATAAGCTGCATCCCTCAGCCTCCAGCCCTCGGCAGGAGGACCACTGGCCATGCCGGAATGTACTTCCCCATTTGTGTTACTGACAAGAAACTGAGAACCACAGAGGTCAGGTGGTTTTTCTCAAGGCCACACAGACAGTGAGCAGCAGCCTGCAACGTTAACTCATCCTGTGTGCCCTTCATCTTGCCCCTTCACCTGCCTTGCTAAATGGCCTCCAAAAAATCAATGATTTTTGAGATTTTAAGTGGGATTTTTGCTAACATATACAGAAAAAAAAATAAGAATGATTTATTAAGAGATTTTCCTGGGTTCAGCATTGTGGCGCGGTGGGTTAAGCGATCACTTGCAATGCCAGCATCCCATACTGGGACACCAGTTTGAGTCTCGGCTGCTCTGCTTCTAATCCAGCTTCCTAATGCACCTGGAAAGGCAGAGGAAGATGGCTCAGGTATTTGGGCCCCTGCCACCCACATGGGAGACCTGAACGGAGTTCTGGGCTCTTGGCTTTGGCCTAGACCAGCCCCAGCCATTGTACCGATTTGGGGGATGAACCCAAGGTTGGAAGATTTCTCTCTCTCTCTCTTCTCTCCTCCTCCCCATCTGTCCTCTGTCACTCTGCCTTTCACATAAATATATAAATCTTTTTACTTAAATAAAAAAAAATTTCCAGATAAATTTTATCATGCTCTCTTATAAAGCTAGTGAAGATCTAAGGTTCAATTAGAGGACAACATCCAGCTGAGACCCCTGGCTCTGTAAACAACACATCTACACCTGGTCACTCGGAGCCATAGTTTCGGTTGGGGCAGGTGTCTAAATAAATATTTTATCAATGGTTTGCTAAATCCATTGGCCAAAACTATGCTGCTTCCTACAGAATTAAAATGCTATTTCAATCATTCTAAATTTCTCTACATTCAGGTTGGGCATCCCTAATCCAAAAATACAAAGTCTAAAATGCTCTGAAATCCAAAATGCTCCAAAGTCTGGACCTGACTGTGGAGCTGCACAGATTTGAGATTCTGGGGTTTTGGGTTAGGGGTGCCCAGTTGCTTAAGTCTTCTTAAACTAATCATCTATCTCTACAGGCAAAGATGGTGTTTAGCTCTTTGATTCTTTAGTTCTTGAAAGTGGTACTGATCAAATTCCCGCTGGGAAGAGTGGAGACTTGGCAAGCTCAGGAGTTCAGGCAGGTTCCTCCAGCCCTGCAGAGCTTCGTAGCGACACGCAGCTGTGGTTGACAGAATAAGTTCTAGAGTCCCCTTCCTAAAGAGACAGTGCTAACAGAGGAACAGGGAGTCTTGGGAATCAGCAGGAGGTCGATGCTAGGCCTCCCGTTCTCAGGACAAGGAGGGAGTCTGACAGAAGACCCGCCCACAACCAAGAGGATGCCATTAATTCCCTGCCATGGGGCTAAAGAGGTCATTTTAATTTCACCTTATAAGCCAAGCAGAATGAAAAACGACTTCCTAGTTTGGAGACTCTATTATACCACCATCAGGAAGAAAGGAAGAGATTCGAACACAGATCTCCAGGGTCAGACCTGCTGGGCCCTGCCTGCCTCCCTGGTGGAGCTCCTCACTCTCCCTGTGCCAGCTGCGGGGTGGGCACTGGGGCATGATGGTTAAGCTGTCACGTGGGACACCTGCACTGCATGTTGGAGTGCCTGGCTGCAGTCCCTGCTCTACTCATGATCCAGCTCCCTGCTAATGCATCTTGGGAACAACAGATGACGGCTCAAGTGCTTGAGTTCCTGCCACCCACCGGGGAGATCCTGAGAGAGTTCTTAGCTCCTGGCTGCAGCCTGGCCTAACCAAATGCTGTGGGCATTTGGGGAGTGAATCAGTGGATGCAAGAGATCTCTTTCTGTCTTTCAAATAAAATGAAAAAACAAATTATGTTTGCAGTCAACTTTAGAGCCCAACAGTGGCTGCTGTTTATATGACAATACTTCACAAAGTTCATGGATAACAGAATTAAAATATGAGTTTCTTTTGGTGCAAAACAATTTTGAAATCAATGCATGTGTAGGATTTCCAAAAATGGACATTGTGAGAAACTACACATGGATTTCAAAAATTTATTTTGCACCAGAATAAACTAATCTTTTAATTCCATTTTTCCATGAATTTTTTTTTAAGATTTATTTTTTTGAAAGGTACAGTTATAGAGAGAGACAGAGAGAGAGAGAGAAAGGGATCTTCCATATGCTGGTTCACTCCTCAAATGGCTGTAATAGCTGGGACTGGGCTGAGCTGAAGCCAGGAGCCAGAAGCTTCTTCTGGGTCTCCCACAAGGGTACAGGGGCTCAAGCACTTGGGCCATCCTCTGCTGCTTTCCCAGGTCATTAGCAGGGAGCTGAATCACAAGGGCAGCAGCCAGGACTCAAATTGGTGCCCATTTGGGATGTCAGCATTGCAGATGGTAGCTTTACCTGCTATGCCACAATGCCGACTCCTCCACAGACTTTCTGAAATACCCTCGAATATGCCAGAGGGCAGAATTTTCTCTTCACAAAACTCCTGGCAGGCTTCCAACCGCTCTGGGAATTACATAAGGCTTTTCTCTCAGCACCCTGCCAGTCTATTCCACTGTTGCAGGGTACTTAACCCCTCAGTCTCTCAACCACCTGGATGGGTAATTTGGCTGCTTCTTTTAAATAACATGAAGTTATTATTATTTTTTATTTTTGAGAGGCAGAGAGCATCTATCTGCTGACTCACTACCACCACCCCCACCCCCACCCTGCCACCTCCACACTGGGCCAGGCTGAAGCCTGGAGTTGGGAATTTCATCAGGGTCTCTTGTGGGTGGCAGGGACCCAACTATTTGAGCCATCACCTGCTTCCTTCCAGGATGTGGACTAGCAGGAAGCTGGAATCAAGAACAGAACTGGGATTCGAAGCCAGAGACTCTAATAGGGGATGCAGGCATCCTAATTGCCAACTTACCTACTGCACTCAAGGTCCAGCCCATGTCTGTGATACCTTTGGGATTCACTCTTCTCCCTAGCATCAAATGAATCCTACATAAGGGTTGGAAAGACGCTGTGAAAACAGACCAGGGCAGGTGCTGGCCCCAGCCTCCTCCTCCTTCTTTTTTAAAATTTATTTATTTATCTGAAAGGCAGAGTTACAGAGAGGCAGGGAGAGAGAGAGAGAGGTCTTCCATCCACTGGTTCACTCCCCAAATGGCCTCAATGGCTGGAGCTGGCTGATCCGAAGCTAGGAACTTCCTCCAGGTCTCACGTGGGTGCAGGGGCCCAAGGAGTTGGGCCATCTCTCACTGCTTTACCAGGCCACAGCAGAGAGCTGAATTGGAAGTGGAGCAGCCAGGTCTTGAACTGGTGCCCATACAGGATGCTGTAACTGCAGGGGGTGGCTTTACCCGCTAGGCCACAGTGCCGGCCCCTGCCCCAGCCTTCTAATTTGGGACCTGGCCTGGCACTGGTATCCGTTGTGTCCCTTCCTAGTCCTTACATTCAAATGAAAGATAAGAAGGAAGTCAGTAAGACAAACTAAGCTAAAAGATTACTCTAGGAAATGACAGAGATAAAACGGTTTTGGGGTTTTTGTTTTTAGGGCAGCTAAGATCAACACTCACAAAATAATCAAACCAATCAGAATGATCAAAGAGGAGCAGGCAAAATAATCTGCCAAAGAAGAAATCCCAGCAAAGCGTGAAGCATGCCCAGAGTGCGAGGTCTCAGGTGCAGGCCGGGGCCTCCTGTTCAGGCGCAGGTGATGGAGGTCACAGGTATGCGCCCCTGTGAGCAGGCTGTGTGCTGTGACCTCTGACCCCACCCTCAGCATCTGCCTCCAGCACTCAGAGTGCGCCACAGAATGGCTTCCAATACATTTTTTGTGAAGTGCGTGATGTTCCCAAATAATCAGGCTCCAAAGTGCAGTGCGTGCTTGCCAGGGAGTACAGAGGAGAACAGGGGCTGGGGGAAACAGTTGTGTGCCCACTGGTTTCGTATTCTTGTTGTGTCTGTCTCACAGTAGAGCGGTATATGTGTGTAACTTATAAACAACTTGTGTATACCCACACAGGAGACATAAAATTGTTTTACTACTAGGATGCATGGCCAAAACCTTTAAACGGCAAAATGCTGGTAACTATCGAAACTGGCAAAGGCTGTATGAGATATACTTTAGTCTTTCTACTTCTGCTCACCGCTGGATTTTCCATAATAAAACGAAGAATATCAGCTTCAAATCCTCATCAGCATGGCCACAGGCCTGGCAGGGGCTACGGCACCCCGCCCCCGCCCCACCTCCCTGCTGGTGCAATGTGCCGCTGTGCCAGGTGGCAGGGCGCAGCTAACATGACAAGGACGAGAGCAGCGCCTTCTGCGGAAGCTGGGTCTGCTCGGTGATCCGCTCCAGCGGAATCAGATTTGCTTCTTCCAGCTCTAGAAGGAACTGTAGAGGGAACACCTGGGTTTTGAGGAGCTCAGACTTCAGCAGGGGCGGGGCGGGGCGGGGCGGGGCAGGAGGAGCCTGGGCTCGGGAGTGGTTCAGCAGGAAGGAAGTGGCCCACAGAGTATGGCCAAAGATGTCCTTGAAGACTTTTTAGGTCCAGCAGGGAGGTAGGAAGTGCAGGTGAGAAACAGTTGTGAGAGAAAGTCATGGCAGCTCGGCCTGCCCTGCCCGTGCCTCCACGGTCCTGCTGCTCTCTGAGTCACGTCAGATCGCTACTATCATTACACTCGGTAAGAGGCTTCACAGCATTCAGACATCTGTGACCTGGAATCAACTGGAACACATGGACTGAGCAGCAAAATGCGGGGCAGGCATTGGGTGCCACAGTTAAGCTGCGGCCTGGGACACCCGCATCTCATACCAGTGTCTGGGTTCCAGTCCCAGCTTTGGCTGCCGGCTCCAGCTGCATACTAACGTGTGCCCTGGGAGGCACCAGTGACCCTGCCACCCACGTGGGAGACCTGAACTGAGTTCTGGGCTCCTGGCTTCAGCTTGGTCCAGTCCTGGTTGTGGCAGCCAATGGATGGGAGTGCACTCACTCACTCCCGCTCTCTCTCATTCTCACTATTCTCACTCTCTTCTGTTTTTCAAATACATGAATGAGTGGCAAAATGTGGGAAATACTGGAACTGGTGATGAACATATGGAGGTTCTTCACTCTATTTTCTACTTTTGGATATGTTTTTAATTTCCAAATAAACAGCTTAGTTATTTAATTAAAATTTGACACTGTAATAAATTAAGGGTGCCTTTTTCAGACCCAGTAACTGTATATATGCCAAAAAAGTAATGAAGGCCAAGTTTTCTACCACAGCCAGCAAAACAAAACAGATATTTTTCACCCTACTGATGACATTTAAAAATTTTTATTTATCTTCATTTATTTGAAAGGTGGAGAGAAGGCGAGAGAGAATATTGATCTCCTGACTGCTAGTGCACTCCCTAAATGTCCACAGTCGGGCTGGGCCAGGTGGAAACTGGCAGTCAGGAACTCCATCCGGGTCTCCTACAGGGTGGCAGGGACTTGAGCCATCACCTGCTGCCTCCCCAGGTGTGCATTAGCAGGAAGCTGGAATTAGAAACAGAACTGGAACCCGAAACCAGACATTCTGACATGGGATGCAGGTGACCCAGATGGTGTCTTAGCTGCTGTGCCAAACACCTGCTCCATCACTTTAAAAAACAAGTATAGAATTTCACAAAGGAACTAGAAAAGAGAAAACATGTCTGGAAAGAATAAAATAATCCATAATATTTGGCTAGCTATGACGGCACAGGTCAATCCTAAATAAAGCACGTGGGGGTTAAAGACACTGATATCCTGCTTCTGACGAGAAAGAGCAAAGGGTACTTTTCCTCATCAGACTCCTTGACCACGAGGAGACACAGTGTCCTGTCTGTCTGATTCACACAGTCTCCAGAGCGAGGGAGGATCTCACAGGTCAGCCAGTCCAACCCAATGGCCGTCCGCTGCCGCTAGACTGCTTTGAAGATGGGAACAGATGCTTTCCCAGGCAGGCCACCCTTTCTCGTGCAGCCTTGTTCTGGTATGTTCTTCCGCAGGCCGCACTGGGCAGTGTCCTTAAAGCATCTGCTATCTCCTGAGCCGATCTGCCCAGATCAGAGGTTGCTAAAAATCCTTTACACTAGGAACACTGGTCTCCATGAGGAACCCAGCTGCCGCAAGTGGAAGAACTGGGCCGTGGGGCCTGATTCTCCACTTAATGAGTTAAAACTGCAACTGACTCTAGTTGCTTACTGGGAGACTCTGAGCTGAGTTGGTTTGGCATTCCTTTTGTCAAACAAATAGAAAAACTGGCAGGACTCACACAAAGAGGCCCTTTCTGATCGGCAAGTCCCCTTCTGCCTACAGACCAGATGGGAGGGAGCACAAACCACGCCAACTGGGAAGCGAGTGAGAGCCGCCATGCCCCGCGGGGCCCCTTTTCTGGATGGGCTCATGTGTCCCAGGTCCAGGCAGCACTGGGGGCTTCCTGGTTCCCAGGTGTCTGGGCAGGCTCTCCCCGCCTCCCCAGCTTCTCTGCCCGACACAGGAGGGACGGGCCCTGGTGGCCCAGCCAATGTAAGCTCAGCTGGCCTCACTTCCAGAAGAGTGAGGAGGAGGAGGATGTCTCATCTGATCCCAGCCCAGTTCTGTGGGGCCTTAGGAGTTACTCAGCCACCAAAAATAAACCTAATGATCTGACCTTCCACGGGTCCTGGCACCAGCTGTCCACCAGTGAGAACCCAGACGGGGATGACAATTGGCCAAGTTCCTCCGCCTCCACAAGAATGGAAGATAGAGTCCAGATGAAGTTTTTTTTTTTAAATCTAAGAGACAGAGAAAGAAACAGATCTCCCATCCACTGGTTCACTTCCCAAAATGTCCTCAATAGTCAGGGCTGGGCCAGGCTGAAAACCGGGAGTCCGTTACTCCATTCAGGACTCCTACCTGGGGCAGGGACCCCCCCCCTACTTGAGCCATCACCTGCTGCCTCCTCCCAGGATGTGTAGTAGCAGGAAATTGGAGTTGGGAACAGAGCTGCGACGTGAACCCAGGACTAGGACATGGGGTACAAATGTCCTGAGCAGCATCTTAATTGGTGCACCAAACACCTACCCATCACTGAGGATTTTTATCAATGAAATTCGGCTCAGTTAACACAGTCCTGGCTAAATATATGCCTCCAGTTAGAAGATTTACTACACTTGGTACCCTAGAAAATGGAAAGGCAAAATTATCGTTAATGAATTTGATCATTTCTGTGGGATTTCAAAGTTCTAAGGCTTTTTTTTTTTTTTCATTTTCTTTGATAATCTATGTGGGGACGGGTGCGATCAGTATGGAATATAAAATGAGAGATTAAAAGTAACTTATGTTGAATCAGTGCAATAATTCAAGTACTTGCTATAAACCCATAATTAAACTTACTGAGAAATCCTAAAGAATTGTTTTTTGTTTTTTGTTTGACAGGAGAGTGGACAGTGAGAGAGAGAGAGACAGAGAGAAAGGTCTTCCTTTGCCGTTGGTTCACCCTCCAATGGCCGCCGTGGCTGGCGCGCTGCGGCCGGCGCACCGTGCTGATCCAAAGGCAGGAGCCAGGTGCTTCTCCTGGTCTCCCATGGGGTGCAGGGCCCAAGCACTTGGGCCATCCTCCACTGTACTCCCGGGCCATAGCAGAGAGCTGGCCTGGAAGAGGGGCAACTGGGACAGAATCCGGCGCCCTGACCGGGACTAGAACCCGGTGTGCCGGCGCCACAAGGTGGAGGATTAGCCTGTTGAGCCATGGCGCCGGCCTCTAAAGAATTGTTTTTTCATTTTCTGTGTATTTTACCTCTTCTTGGGAAAATACTGAGATTTTTGAAGTTTCTAGAAATAACTTTAATGGTAATGGGGAGACCGGAAGAGGCAGGCTTAACTGTCACTGGGCTGTGCCACGCTGGCAGGGGAGAGCCACATGAGGCTCTCGCCTGGGCCAGCACGGTGACTGCCCCTTGCTACTTACTTCCCTCCGAGGCGCCCTCCGAGGCCCCCCATGTTCCATCATCCACTCCCCGGGCTGCTGGTCCCAGCGGGACCCAGTGGGGCAGGGTGAACAAGCACGCTCTACCTCCCAGGCACAGGCCGTCTTTTAAAGACGACCAAGCAGCTGAGGCCCAATCATCTGAATAAGTAGCACATCTACATTCGTAACAAATGAAAACAGATGGTGACGAGGCCCCTCCAACCCTGCTCCCTTCTACCCAGCCCACCTCCAGCGGGTAAGCAGACTCTCGTGCTCCGTCCAAACAGCAGTGATGTGAGCAGAGCAAATACGAACACAAATGACTTCTGTTCGTGGCAGCACACTAACACACTGTTCTACACCTTGCTTTTTAAATCGAATCTCCCACAAATTCTAAACCCGATTTCCAACTTCCTAGAGGCTCTCCAAGTAACTGAACGTACAGCACTGCTCTCTTCCAGGCCATCATGTTGGCCCATCTCCCCAACCCTGGAACGCCCTGCTCAGAACTGCCTGCTCCTCTTCTTGCTCTCCCTCAGGGGCCCTGCCAGGGGATCAGGCTCAGCCCATGTCTCCCGGGTGAAGCTGCGGGAGAGGGGGCAGCAACAGTAAGAGCCGGCTATCTGGTCGCCTCCCTTCACCTGGTCCCTGGGCCTCTCCCCTTCTCCACAGCCAGGTTTTGGTGAAAGGAGCTGCCTCAACTCCACTTCCTCTGCCCTTGACCCCCGCCCTCGACTCCATGGAACTTTCCGACAGCCATGGACTTTTCTCACTAAATCCACCCGGCCTTTTTCAGCTCTTGAGTTACTTGACCTCGTGGAAGCCTCTGAGATCACAGGCAATGAACTCTGGAAATCATCTTCAGCTTCTGGCTCCTGCGGCGCCGTGCTCTCCCCTTCTCCCGCTGCCTCTCGGGGGGTCTCTCTCTAGTCCCCTTGGTAGAATCCCGAACTTCCTGACTGTCCTTAAGATGCCAGGGTCCTGAAGGCTGTCACATGAAAACTGTCTCCAGCCAGGACCCCTCGCAAGCAACAGGCTCCGGCCCTCTCCCAGCACTGCCTGCAGGCACTGGGGGCGCCACAGGCTCCCAGAGTGAGAGAGCTCCCAGGCCAGCCCCTCTCTGCATCTAGAAAGTCTGGGGAGCCACCGACCCAGGCACAGAGTCTAGGGTCATAATTGGGCGCTCTCTCCTCCCCAGTCATCTCCAGGCCTGGTCACTGCGACCTCCTGACCTTCAACTCCTCCACTTTCCCCAGCTCGCCACCCACACTGTAACAAGCTGGTCGCTCGCTGGTCCTTCTGTCTCAGCTTCCAGCCAAGCTCCCACACCATCCACAGTAACAGAGCCGACCAGGCCACTCAGCTGTGCTGAACCTAACGGTGAGAGGATTCTGTAATAAGACCACAATGAGCCGATTTTAAAGTTCATCTGGGAAAATCAAACATAGAAGCAGAGCCTGGAAAAATCAGAGCGAATCAGCCCAGCCAGTTGTTCACATGTAATATAAAGCTACGATAACCCAAACAGTGAGATACTGGCACACAGTATCAATACAAGGAAGAGGACTTCTCAAAACACAAATTCCTGTACGAATTTAATATATGATCAAAGTGGCATTTTAAATGATTGGAAAAAAGATAGTCATTCAATAAATAGTATTGGGACAGCAGGCCACGGATTGGAAAAAAAAAATTAAGATCCATACTGCACATCTTACATTAGCATAAGCATCTGATGGATCAGAGGTTTTAAATTGAAAAACAAAAGCATAAGGTGTCACAAGAAACACAGAAGACAACTTTCTATGACAAAAAGGTAGAAACACTAAAACTAGACATTAAATTTTGATGATACACAAAACTTTAAAGCTTGAATGAAAAAAAAAAATCCACTGGGGCCGGCGCTGTGGCATAGTGGGAGAAGCTACCGCCTGCAGTGCCAGCATCCCATATGGGCGCCGGTTGGAGACCTGGCTTCTCCACTTCCCATCCAGCTCTCTGCTATGGCCTGGGAAAGCAGTAGAAGATGTCCCAAGTGTTCAGGCCCCTGCACCCATGTGGGAGACCTAGAGGAAGCTCCTGGCTCCTGATCGGCACAGCTCCCGCTGTTGTGGCCAATTGGGGAGTGAACCAGTGGATGGAAGACCTCTCTCTCTCTCTCTGCCTCTCCTTCTCTCTCTGACTTTCAAATAAATAAAATAAATCTTTTTAAAAATCCATTATAAAATAAAGTAAAATGGTAACTGGCAAACCGGGAAAATATTTCCCACTCATAGCACAGATAAATGGCTACTTTCTCTAATACACTTATTGAAAATGCCTGAAAAATCAGTAAGAAAAAGATCAACTACCTAAAAGAAAAAATATGAACAGACTGGTCACTGTAAAGATAATACACATGATCAGAAATATGGAAAAAAGCATACCCCACTCATAGGAGAAATGCAAAGTAAAATATGATTTTTCATCTGTAAGATTAACAAAGATCAAAAAGTTTGACAAAACACTGGGTTGGGAGGATGTGGGCAAACAGGGAGAGACGTAAGCTGGTATGGCTTCTAAGGTGGTGACTGACAATGTCCACGAAAACGATAAAGGCGTATACCCATTGCTGCAGCCGTTCTACTTCCAAAAGATTTTCTAGCAGCAACAGTTGCATGTATATGAAATTGTCTGTGCACACTGTATAGCGTTGTTCACTGCAGCATAGTTTACACTTTAAAAAAATCTGTAAGTGAGAACTAGTTAAATAAATTAAGGTAAATGGATGGTAGGATACTACGGACTCATGGGATAAGAAGATAAGGGTGCTTCTGGGAACTGACATAGAAAGATCCCCAGGACACATTAGGTGAGAAGAGCAAAGTACGGAAATGATACTGTTCCCCACCTCCTAGGCAGAGGTGCAGAGTGAAGTGGCTATGTGCTCACATTTGCTGATGTGTGCACAAACCGCCCTGAAGGGACAAGCAAGGGTGACAACTGCTGCCTGTGGGGGTGACCGGGGTGACCGGGGTGCTGGGGTGTCTAGGACCCAGGTGGGAGGAATACTGCACATATTTTTGACTCATAGGAATATCTGTTCATGTATCTCTCTCCAAAAAACAAATAACTAAAACTTAAATGAAAAACATATGGAAACAGAGGACTAGGAGAAATTAGAATCCCTTGTGCATTTTTGGTGGGAATGTGAAATGACACACCCACTATGGAAAACAATATGACAGTTCCTTTAAAAAACCTAAAAACAGCACTACTGTATGATCCAGCATTCCCAATTCTAGGTATAAACCCAAAAGAACTGAAAGTAGGGATGGGCATGGTGGTACAACAGATTAAACTGCTACAAGGGATATTCACATTCCATATGGGAGGCGCCTGTTCAGGGCCTGGCTGCTCCACTTCTAGTTTCCTGCTCATTGCCTGGGAAGGAAGCAGATGACGATTCAAGTTCTCAAGTCCCTGCTTCCCACGCAGGAGACCTAGATGGAGTTTCTGGCTCAAGGTTTTAGCCAGGACCAGCCCTGGATGTTTGCAGGTATTTAGGGAACGAACCAACAAACAGAATAGCTTTCTCTGTCTCTCCCTCTCTCTCTGTCACTCTGCCTTTAAAACAGATAAGTAAATAAACTTATTTTAATAAAAATGTGTTAGCAGAGTCTCAAAGAGGTATTTGCGTGCCCACGTTCGTTCGTTCGTTCGCAGCGGTATGACTCACAATAACCAAGAGGTGGAAGCAACCCAAGTGTCCATTAGCGGATGAATGGGTAAAGCAAATGTGGAGCACGCACACAATGGAATACCATTCAGCCCGCGAGGAAGGAAGTCCGGTCACATGCTGCGGCTTGGATGAACCTTGAGGACATGATGCTAAGTGAAATAAGCTGGTCACAAAGACAAGAAGCGTATGATCTTACTGATCTGAGGCACCTCGCTAGATCAGGCAGATTCACAGAAACAGAAAGCAGGAGGGCAGCTGCCTGGAGCTGGGCGGGCCGGCAGCAGTGGTGGTTTCACGGTACAGTTTCTATCTTGCAAGATGAGAAAGTTTGAGAGATCTGTTTTGCACAACTATATGTGTACACTTAACACTATTTAACTGTACACTAAAATAATAAAACTGGGCAACTTTAAGCTCTGTGTTTTTACCACAATATTTTTTTAAAAGATTTATTTTATTTATTTGAAAGGCAGAGTTACAGAGACAGGTAGAGACAGAGAGAGTTCTTCTATCTGCTGGTTCACTCCCCAAATGGCCACAACAACTGGGGCTGGGCCAGACCGAAGCCAGGAGCTTTTTCCAGGTCTCCCTTGTGGGTGCGGGGGCCCAGGCACTTGGGCCATCCTCCACTACTTTCCCAGGCACATTAATAACAAGCTAGATGGGAAGTGGAGCAGCCATGACTCAAACCAGTGCCAATGTGAGATGCTGGCACTGTAAGCTGGGGTTTTAACCTGCTCTGCCACAGCACTAGCCCCCTTTACCATGATTTTTTTTATTTTATTTTATTTTTTATTTATTTTTTTATTTTTTTAAAGGCAGAGTGGACAGTGAGAGAGAGAGAGAGACAGAGAGAGAAAGGTCTTCCTTTGCCGTTGGTTCACCCTCCAATGGCTGCCGTGGCCGGCGTGCTGCAGCTGGTGCACCGTGCTGATCCAAAGGCAGGAGCCAGGTGCTTCTCCTGGTCTCCCATGGGGTGCAGGGCCCAAGCACTTGGGCCATCCTCCACTGCACTCCCGGGCCATAGCAGAGAGCTGGCCTGGAAGAGGGGCAACCGGGACAGAATCCAGTGCCCTGACCGGGACTAGAACCCGGTGTGCCGGCGCCACAAGGTGGAGGATTAGCCTATTGAGCTGCGGCGCCGGCCATACCATGATTTTTAAAAACTGGGTATATCCAGGGGGCTGGCGCTAAGCCCTGGCCTGCAGGATCGGCATCCCATATGGGTACTGGTTCAAGTCCCGGCTGCTCCACTTCCAATCCAGCTCTCTGCTATGGCCTGGGAAAGCAGTAGAAGATGGCCCAAGTCCTTGGGACCTCCTGCAACCATGTGGGAGACCTAGAAGAAGCTCCTGGCTCCTGGCTTCAGATCGGCACAGCTCTGGCCATTGTGGCCAACTATGGAATGAACCAGCGGAATGGAAGACCTCTCTCTCTCTCTCTAGCTCTCCCTCTCTCTCTGTAACTGTCTTTCAAATAAATAAAATAAATCTAAACAAACAAACAAACAAACAAACAGACCTGGGTATATCCAGTGGTGAAGATGATATGAAGAAACAGACACACCTGTCATGTTGGTGGGGGCAGAAAGTATCACGCCTTTTCTAGGGAATACTTTGGCAAATGTGACCTTAGTTGTAAATGTACAAAGTCTCTTACTTAGCTATTTTACTTTAGGAATCTATCCCACAGATACCCTCACGCAGATGCACAGAAATCGATGTATAGCAAGAATGTTTACTGAGATATTTTGTAAAAGTGAAAAAAAAAAAAAACAGACATAATCAACTCAACGTCCCTCATGAGAGCCTGGCCAGGCAAAGGACCGACAGCTATGAGAGGGCGCCTCACACAGTGGAATGAAAAGATCCCTTTGTTCTGCTGTAGGAGCTTTTTGAAACCCATGCGTAGCTGTGCACCTTTTGAAGCCAGCCCTGTGTAAAGGCACACTGCGCCGCTGCCATCAGGAAAGACATACACCAAGGACTGCGTGGGCAGACGTGTGCCAGGTGTCAAGGGCTGTCTAGAGGGGAGAACCCCTTCCATCTGCGGGGAGAGAAAGTGCGGACACGTGCCCAGAAGCCGGCGCACACACAGAAACCTCCTGCTAGGGTACAAAAGCAAGGATGAGCGACAGACACTTCCGGGAGTTTGGACCAGAGCCGGGTGCGACGGACTGGAGGGGAGACCCTCAAGGTCGCCTTATATGCTTCTGAAATTGGACTTTTTACACCAACCGTGTATTTTATATAAAAATTTAGAAGAATAAATAAGAAAAAAAGTAGGCAAGTAAATTAATAAATGTTCTCACAATAGCTTTACATTGCCTTAGGACAAAATCAAACCCCCTAAGAAGGAAGTCGAGTCCTTTGCGACGTGACTGGCTCATAACCCCCACCCCCATACTCCCCAAACGTCCAGGTCCTCGGACAGCACATGCCTTCTCCTGCCTCCAACTTGGCCAAAACTCTTTCTTCTCCCCCACTCCAACCCTGTCCCACTCAGACACCTCTTCCTCCAGGAAGCCTTCCCTGGTGCTGCCCCACTCTGGTCTGGGCTGGGTGCCACTCTGACACACTCCAGCTGCTATCGTGGGTTCATCAAGCAGTGTCTGGACCGATAGTCTGCCCGCCTGGGTCATTGTTGTGTCTCCAGCAAATGGATTTTCAATTACGAGGAAGTGAGATACACCACATTAGAGTCCAGGAACACAGACTGTGGTCCTACCATCCAAAAACAACCACTGCTCGCACCCAGCAGTCTCACTCCTGCGCCTGTTCGTTCACAGCTGTATGTCAAAGCTGGGCATTGACAGTCGTTTTGGCCAGGGAACATTTTTGCTGCACCCTGTTAGGGATGAGCCTTTTGCAAGCCAAAGTAAAACAGCCCACGTTTTTATCATCAAGGATGCCACAGGCATCCCAGACCCATTCTTGCCACTAACCTCTCTCTCCTTTCTGGGGACTTCTACTTTGTTCTTCACTGATTCCGGGATTATTTGAACTCTTATGGGGATGCATTACTTCTATAATTGTAAGAAAGCAATGAGGGGTGGGCATTTGGCCTAGCAGTTAAAGACGCCACTTAGGATGTCCACATCTCACACCACAGTGCCTGGCTTTGAGTCCTGGCTCTGCTCCTGATTCTGGCTCACTGCTAATGGTGACTCTGGCGGGGGGGCGGGGGGGGGGACAGCAGGTGATGGCTCAAGTAGCTGGGTCCCCACCACCCACATGGGAGATCTGGACTGAGTTCCTGGCTTCTAGCTTTGGCTCAGCCCAGCCCCAGCCATCATAGATGTTTGGGGAGTAAATGAACAGATGGGGAACACTCTCTGTCTTTCAAAAAAATGAATGATTTCATCTACATTCTACCAGGTTAGCTGCTGAAAACAAAACAAAACAAAAATTCCCCCTGAAAATGGTAATAAAAGAGTGTTACTAGAATATTGATGGGCTGGTGTTAGGGCATAATGGGTTAAGTCACCCCCTACAATGCCTGCAATTCATATGAGCACCCATTCAAGTCCCAGCAGCTCCACTTCAGTTCCAGCTCCCTGCTGGTGCACCTCAGGGCAGCGGAGGATGATCTAAGTGCTTAGGCCCCTGCCACCCAAGTGGGGGACCCGGAGGAGGCTCCTGGCTTCAGCCTGGTCCAACCCTTACCATTGAGGCCATTTGGGGAGTGAGCCAGTGGATGGAAGCGCTTGCTCTCTTTTTCTTCTCTACCTTTCAAATGAATAAAATAAATCTTTAAAAAAAAAAAAAATCAGTGCAATACATGTATGACTGAAATGACTGCTCGCAATCTCCAGGCAGAGGTCAGGAGGAAGTGATCATGTCACGTCCACCCCTGCCTGGCCTCTGCACTGCGGGCACACGAAGAGAATTTGAGAGGAAACCCACATAAGATACAAGTGAATCCTCACTGTGCCTCTGAGCCCTATCTCACCTCTCACTAAGAAATTCAATCTCTTACCCCACTGAGGCTCCAGGTGCCAAGGGTGGGTGAGACACAGGCATCGGATCACGTTTCTGCTTTGTTCATTCCTTGGCAACTTTTTAAAGCCACATTAGACAAAAAATAGCATCCGAGTGGCAATGTCCTAAAGACCCTGGAGACAGCCAGCTCCGTCCTAGGAGCCACGTGAGAACGTCACACACTCAAGTGTCATCATCAATGCATGCAACCTGGCACTCCTATTAAAACTTTGTTTCTGGGGCTGGTGCTGAGCATAGTGGGTAAAGCTGCTGCCTGAAGCACCAGCATCCCATATGGGCACCGGTTCGAGACCTGGATGCTCCACTTCCAATCCAGCGCTCTGTTATGGCCTGGGAGAGCAGTAGAAGATGATGGCTCAAGTCCTTGGGCCCCTGCACACACACGGGAGACCCAGAAGAAGCTCCTGGCCCCTGGCTTCAGATTGGTGCAGCTCCGGCCATTGCAGCCAACTGGGAAGTGAACCAGCAGATGGAAGACCTCTCTCTCTCTCTCTCTGCCTCTCCTTCTCTTTCTGTGTAAGTCTTTCAAATAAATAAAAAACTTTTCTTTCCACAGAACAATGCAAGTCGTTTTCCACGCAGCTGCAGACTCTACACATTCGTAATGCTAGCCTTCCCTGAGCACAGGTGCCTTGTTTACTGGAATCAATTATTCATTATGAGAAATGACACTGCAGCAGCAGCAGGCCCAAGCTTTCTTCTGATAGCGTAGGATTACTTTATCAGACACAGTGCCCAAAATAGAGTCCACCAACTAGTACCAATACCTTAACCCTCTCCACACTGGTTCCTAAGCTGCTCGCAAAAACTTATATCCCAAGTCACAATGTCTGCAGTGATGTACAGACAGGGACACACTCACCACCCCCTCCCCCCTCCAACATGACTACCTCAGATATTTTTCCTTATTTAATGGGTCAGGCAGCTTAACAGTGATTTTGATAACAGTTAACCTTTACTTGCATTTATCGTGTTCCAGGCACTGTGCCAGGAGTTTACAGACATCACCTCATTTAACCCCGTGAGGTGGTACTGGTATGAGCCCCATCTTACAGATAAGAAGGCTGCAGCTTGGAAGGCTTGCGTTCCTAAGTGCAAAGCTCACGAGGGAAGGAGACAGGCCTGGAGCCCAAACTGTCTGACTGCGAGCCCACCTCTGAGGCATGCCTGTGGTGTCTCCCCGTGGCTTCAACCCGCCTGTCACTGCTTACAGTGACAACAAACATACTCCCAAATGTTTCTCTTTCTATCCACAGCAAATCCAAATAAACCCCAAGGGTCAGGGGCAGCGTGGAAGCTGGGATTTCAGACAAAAGGTTTTGAGGACAGGCAAGACAGGGTCTGTAGTAAAAGCAGGTCAGGACCAAGGGCAGGACACGAATGATAACTGCAGGCCCTGGCCCTGGGGCCTTAGCAGCCTGCCCTGCGGGGCGGGGGTGGGGGCTGGGGTGGAGAGCTTCCTGGCTCAGCAAGCCACTGTCAGGCGCAGCCAATCAAAGAGGGGTGAAGCCCCCCAAGCAGCTTCCGAGGTTCTTGAAAGCTCTCTCTGCCTCGTTCTCAGTGTGAAGGCCAGGGAGCAGCCAGAGCTCACCCTCATGATGTCATGGGGTTAGGCAATCAAGAAATCAGGAAATGGCTTCTTTTTTTTTTTTTTTTCAAGAAATACTCTGGGTTGAGTTTCCTCTACAGGTTTCGACTTCTGCATTCAGCGCAAACAACTCTGTTTCAGCAATTCAACTGGAGAACAAATGCTGCCGGGACAGCCGCGGCCACCGCGGCCACTCCACGGTCAAGGCGCCCGGGCTGCGCCGAGCCCGCACACGGGGCGGGAACAGCCCCTCCTCTGGGGCTGCTGGGGGGTGAGACGGCACAGGCAAAGATGCGGCCAGGGCAGGGCCTGATACACGGCACACACTGAGCACATGCTTGCCAGGAGTGGTGGTGACAGAAGGGACTGCAGTCCCAAATGCTAAGGGCAGGAATCTTGCCTGAAAGAAGAGAAGGAAGAGAGGGAGGGCGCGAAGGGAGGAAGAGAGAAATGGAGAAAGGGCAGCCTTCACTCAGCAGCAAAGGCAGACACGCTGGTCCAGAGGCAGGGAGAGGCTGCAACCCTGCAGACCAACTCAGCACACCCTGATGCCAGCACCCCCTGCTCACTATGAGACACCAAATGAATCCCCTAATTTCCCTTTCAGTGTTGCATCGAAAGAGCGGCAGGCTCCATTCTGGTTCTAGAAATTCTGATCTGTGTGCCAGGGCAGGCGGTCAACACGGAACACCGCCCATGCCAAGTGACAGCCAGCCACCATTGGTGGGAGCCCAGCCAAAGCTCGGCTCAGCTCCTCATCAACGCTTCCCTCTTAATATTCTTCGCTTGGCTTCATTCTGAGTTTCATTTTAACCTATACGCTGCTTCCAAAGTTTTAAATGATAGCTCTAAATGAATTCTAAATCAACCCCAAAAAGCCACTGAGAGACCAAACAGGCCCAGGCTGGTAGAAAGCTCTCTTGAGCAATTTCATGAATGATAAGATGGCAGGGTAGGAGATACTGAGAACAGATAGACGCACACATCCGGGAAGCTTACCGACCTGTGTGGCCACCTCCTGCTGACAACCCCCATCCCCCGGTCTCCTTGAGACCCTGCTTGCTTCCCGCTCTGGCTTGTCACCTCCTAGTTCTGGCCTTTCCTGACCAAGTTCCAGTGTCCAGGGGACAGTCCAGAGGTCTTGGTGGTCAGGGGAAGGAAGGAGAGCATGGTTTGGATCAGAGTAGGGCTAAACGAGCACAGACCCCTCAGGTTGGGTGGGAGATTGAAGAAATGCAACATAATCTAAGAAGGAACCAGCAAAATGGCTCTCAACTGGGCAGCTGATGGCCGCAGCGGGGCGAGAGGCCTCTACCCGGAGTGCAAAAAAGGAAGCACAAAGCACATTTCCTCACTGAAAACAGATTGATTCTGTGTCTCTACTTGTTTAATTTGCTCAATAAGAGCAAAGGCCTGAGAAAGATAAGCCACCACTTGCCGCCTGCATGAACCTGGGCCGGCTCCTGCTGAAGGGAGCCCCAGTAAATGGGGACAGCAACGCAGATGTGCGGGAGGGGGAGGAGTCAGACGCGGGCACACGAGGACCCCCAGATCCACGGGCTCTCTGTCCCCCTACACCCCGCCACCTTCTAAGGGCTGTGGGTGTTTTCCTTGTACGCTGGTGGTTACCACAGCGACTGCCTCCCAAGAGGTCACAGGAGAAAACGGGGAGGAGACGGCGTTCTGCAGTCCCCTCCCAGGAGGCTGGGGGCAAAGACGGAAGGGAGCTGAGCAGCGGCCAACTTCCACCCCCAGGGAGCTCCTGGGAGCACAGACCATTGTCTTCGAATGGGAAAAGCACTATGGGCAAATCTGGCACCAAGGCCTATGCACAATCTCCCACAGATGTTATTCTGACTCTTGGAAAATGTCCAGAGTCTTAACACACAACTACAGCTTCATTTAAAAGTTTAAAGTATAAAAACGGGCTGTTTCATAACATCAGGACAAATTCTAACTCCTGACTATTGTGAAATTTTGTAGGGAACTGGAACAAAACTTTGGCTGATTCCATGGCCTCGACACGTGGGAATGCAAAAGCTCCATGGGACACACTCATTTGCTTTAGACGTAACGCCTTCTCCCTCACTTCCAGGACCCGCCCGTCAGAGGCGGGCTGTGAGGTCGGAGGGGATATGAATGGACCAGATTTCACTGGACTCAAACTGCAAGGGCCTCGGGAGAACTGACCGCCCCCGCCTGGAGGCTGCGCCAGGTCAGGGCGGGACGTGGGGCCTGCTGTCCTCAGGACTTCAGTGGGTGTGTCCCTGCCCCATCAGGGAGAGTCACTAGGATGGGACTGGCCCCCATGGAAGTTCAGAAGTTTTACATAAACCGCAAAAGCTGAGTTCTCTGGCCCTAGACAGGGTCCTTGCAGAGAGAGGGGAGTGCTAGCAACAATTCACTCAAGCCACGGCCAACGGCTGGCATGCCCAGCCTCCAGGAACCTTGTACCAGGAACCTTGCAACATCCGTTGAGCAACATCTGTGCGCGGGCACTTGTCTAGCATGGGCACATATTCACTGATTTAATTCCCACTGCCGTAGCTCAGGTACTGCTGCAGCCACAGCTCGCTGGCGAGAGGGCTGAGGTTTCCGACTCCAGTCCCGAGGCCGGCGGTGGGAAGTCGGCCACTGGGTCCCCACAGTCTCACTCCAGGGACCGACCCCTGACCACCGGGCTAAGGCGCCAAAGCAGCGTGTGAGCATTTTGTTTACTTCAATGCCCTGGATGATAGGCTGTGGAGATTACTGGAAGAGATTTACTGATGCTGCTTGGTCAGGAAATGGACTTGTGTGGTATTAAAGGTATCTGAGAGCCCCAAAGTGGCTTAAAGACAGCTTTTGTATGAGACGTCTCCACAAATCACACCTGAGCCTCAAGGGTAAGCACAGGAGCCCTGGCAGTTCTTTCAAGGGCCTCGTTTGCACTGTTCAGACCCAAGCAAGACCTGTGTCTCAGGCAGGTGACATCAGGGTGCTGCGCTCATTCTCCACAGCCCGACCTGCAGAAACTGTGCCAGGGTCTCTGACCATACGAGCTGTGCGTCGAGCTACTGGGGCTGCCCGCAGGGACCTCTCAAGTCCCGCATCATCTGCCATCTTCGTGCCACATGGTGGAGGGGGTGCAGCAAGCTGAAGGCAGACTGTCCACGGGGACGACGTAGGCCTGACAGCTTGGTAGCCACGCCCACACATTCCAGAAGTCTTCAGAAACTACTGATTCTGTGGCCAAAGTCTGGGAAATGTTTGCGTCTACTTGGCTCTGAGAAGACACATTTCCTTTCAAGAATCTGCTAAAACCAAAGCTGAGAGCTCCCATTAGTGACGGGAACAGGAAGCAGGACGTAGAGCCGTCCCGACTGAATGGGCACCACAGCTTCTGGCCCTCAGGAAACACGTGTGGCATGAGTAGAGCTGTCTTCTCACCGACGTCATCGGTTGCTAACACTGGATCTCTAACTATATGAATGAAAGAAGATTCCGGAAACATCACTAAACGACAAAAGATAGCGTAAGGAAAACTATTTGGAAGAAAACATGGCTCCTTAATGCTCAAAGAGCAATGCTACAGTTTGAACACAACTTGGTTTCCGAACTCACACAGGACTTTAAACCCCAAAGTTCTAAGTTTCAGTACTGAGGAAGTAGAACTCAGTCCAGTTAGCGTGTTTAGCAGGTGGGTGGTCATTGGGAGCAAGTCCCCAGAAGGCAGTTCCCAAGAGAGCTGGTTCTAAAAGCCTGAGTGTGGCCCAGCCTCTCTGCTTCCTGGCTTGCCATGTGCTCCCCTGCACATGCGCCATGGTCCACCACTAATCCTTCATCAAAGGCCAAACCCGTGGGTTTGAGTTGAATCAGCGGCCGGAAGACCGACCCCTCTCTCTCTCTCTCTCTCTCTCCCTCTCCCTCTCTCCCTCTCTACCTCTGTCCCTCTCCCTCTCCCTCTCCCTCTCTGTAACTCTGCCTTTCAAATATATAAATAAATCTTAAAAAAAAAAAAAAAAAAAAGGCCAAACGAATGGGACTACCTGATTTTGGACTTGAACCTCCAAAACTGTGAGCTAAATAAACCTTTTCACTTAAAAGAATTAGTTTTCTTGGGTATTTCATTATAACGATGAAAAGCTGATGAATATAAAGTCATACAACTTGATGGGAGGGAGGAAGAAAAGAAAAGGAGAAAGGAAGGAAAAAACCAAACTGAGTAAATGTTATAAACTAGAAAGAAAAGGAAAGAAAACAAAAATAAAACTAAGCGAAGGTTATGAACTAGAAATTCCCAGAAGGGAAAAATGGAACAGCCTATGAGAAAGCTGCAGCCTCACCAGCCATGAGGAAAAGACATGAACATAAAATACCCATGACCTCACTTAATCCTTCCAACAGCCTGAGAGGTGGAATCATTGTGTTTTTTAATTGAGGAAACTGATGTGGAGACAGAGTTATCCTCAACCAGTAATAAACAGAGCTGAGACTTGAATACAATTCTCTCAATACTAAACATTATATTCATTCTAACATGCATCCCTATCTGTATATTTATCTAGTAGCTCAGATAGATTTTCTTGGGCCTCTTAAAACTCAGTTTTCTCATCCATCTGTAAAGTAGGAATCACAAAAGGACCATCACATAAGGTTACTGTTAAAATTTGGTGAGGCTGGTGTTGTGGCACAGCGGGTTAAAGCACAGGCCTACAGTGCCAGCATTCCCATACAGGTACCAGGTCAAGTTCCGGCTGTTCCACTTCTGATCCAGCTCACTGCTGATGTGCCTGGGAAGGCAGCGAGGGATAGCCCAAGTCCTTGGGCCCCTGAACCTGAATGGGAGACCCGGAAGAGGCTCCTGGCTCCTGGCTTTGGATTGACCCAGCTCTGGCCGTGGTGGCTGTTTGCAGAGTGATGGAAGATTCTCTCTCTGTCTCTCTCTCTCTCTCTGCCTCTGCCTCTCTCTGCCTCTGCCTCTCTGTGACTCTGCATTTCAAATAAATAAGTAAATAAAATCTATTTATTTTTTAAAAATTTGGTAATATATATAAAATGCTCAGAATAGGGGCCAGTGTTGTGACATAGCAGGTAAAGCTGTTGTCTGCAATGCCGGCATCCCATATGGGCACCGGTTCATGTCCCAGGTGCTCCACTTAGGGTCCAGCTCCTTGCTAATGATCTGGAAAAAGCAGTGGAGGATGGTCCAAGTGCTGGGCCCCTGCTACCCACGTGAGAGACCTGGAAGAAGCTCCTGTCTCCCGGCTTTGATCTGGCCAAGCCTTGGCCATTGTGACCATCTGGGGGGTGAACCAGCAGATGGAACATTCTCTCTGTAACTCTGACTTCCAAATAAATAAATAAATCTTTTAAAAAGTGCTCAGAATGGTGCTGACACAGGAGGAAACATTCAACTATCTGATTCATCCATTCAACAAATATTTACTGAATTCATACCCTGACCAGGGACTGTTCTAGATTTTCAAAATATAGTAGTGTCCAAAACATGCTTACTCTCACGGAGCTTACATCCTAATGGAGCAGACAGAATAGAAATAAAATAAATAAATAAAAACCTAGAGCATTATGGATAACGATAAATGATCAGGAGGCAAACAGAGCAGGAGAGAGGGTGGGGATCTGTGGTTTTAGAGGGGAGGCCTCACAGATGGACGACACTGAGTGGACAGCTAAGGGAAATGAGGAAGTCAGCCGTCAGGAACGTGCAGGAAGCGTGCTGGGCAGAGAGGAGCAGAGAGAAAGGCCAGCGTGGCTGGGCTGCAGCGAGGGAGGAAGGGCTCTGGACACACGTGCAGAAGGAGGTAAGAGCAGAGGTAACGGCCCCGGGCACTCTGGTTCCACGCCGAGCCAGATGAGAAGCACGGGAGGATTCTGAGAAGAGAAGTGATACAATCTGCTGGCATTTCAAAGGGCTCACTCAGAAGGCAGTGCTGAGAACACACGGCGAGGGCTAGGCCTCCTCCATCAGGATCCTGGTCAGGAGGCCGCTGCAAGAATCCAGGGGCCAGGCGACAGAAGACCAGCCCAGGGCAGTAAGATCTGCTGAAGTTCAGGCTGGGGTGGGAGAGAAGGGAGCAGCGAGGGATAACTCCAAGGTTTTGGCCCAGGGAACCGAAAGAACAGAGTTACCATTTACTGAGCTCTGTGTCCAGAACACAAGCTCCTGACTGCAAGCACCACAGAACAGGAGAAATGCTGGGGCCTCCCCAGTCCAATCAGAAAGGCAGGCTGGGTGTTTGTGTTTCAAGGCGGGACTTCAGTCCCTGGGAGGGAGGCCGATAAAAACAAGGCCCAGCGAAATGCAGCAGGTTACCATGGGATCCTGGCAGGCAGCAGCAGACAAGGGTCCAGTTATCAGAGCCGAGGCACAAGGCCAATGGTGACTTGAGGCCAAGTTACAGACTGGGAGGTGGCCTCCATCCCTCTGTCTCAGATCAGGCTGGGATCTAGAGACCCAGGAAGTTGGCCTGGTCGGGGTGAAGTGGTCCCAGGCCTGTGAGGAAGCAGACAGCAGAAACCAGAAACCAGACAGACACCGTCTGCAGCCACAGCCAGAGCATCGGGAAGATGCCTTGACCAGACCACTAGGAAAGGTCCAGAGCTGCAGGAGCGGGAGCCTCTGCAAGAGGACTTTGTGTGCCAGGGACCTCCAGTGGGAAGCAGGCAGATCTGGGAGAGGAAGGGCTGGGACTGCTGCTTTGCCAGGAGGCTATGAAATAAAACAAGAAGTGTTCTGGAGACCAGATGGAAGGCAACGTGTTCCAGTCAGCAAAGGGAGACAAAGCAACCTAACCGGGAAGCGCTCAGAAACGGAGGGGGCAGACGAGCTGCTCTCAGGCTGAGGATCCGGGGGCTGGCGAGGGGTGGGTCTGCTCAGAAGAACAAGGTTAGGCAGATACTGCAGAACATTTGTGATTGGCCTAAGCGGTGTTTCTTTTGTGTGGACACTGATTAGATTGTTTTCCACACACTTTCTCCCCCAGCTAAGAGTATAAGACATTCCCACCAAAATACATAGAACGCTTTCAAAATTAAAGCAAGCTGGCTGCTGTGGCTGGGCTGGCGTTGTGGCGTACCAGGTAAAGCCGCTGCCTGTGGCACCGGCATCCCATAGGGGTGCTGGTCTGAGTCTCGGCTGCTCCACTTCCAATCCAGCTCCCTGCTGTGGCCTGGGAAAACAGTGGAAGATGGCCCAAGTCCTTGGGCCCCTGCACCCACATGGGAGACCTGGAAGAAGCTCCTGGCTTTGGATCAGCCCAGCTCCAGCGGTTGCGGCCATGTGGGGAGTAAACCTGCAGATGAAGACTCTCTTTGTCTCTTTCTGCCTCTTCTGTAACTCTGCCTTTCATATACATGCATAAATCTTACATAATTCCTTCAGATGGAGCAAAAATTACATTGGATTTATGTTCTAGAATGACAGGTTCATAAATCTTAGAAAGCAATGGGCATTCGCAGACCTCTGTTGTTCCTAGGGATCTAACTGTACAAACTCCTTTATTCTCTCTTAAGCCCCATTTCTGATGGTCACAGATTTTCTGGGCATACCTGCATACAGTAAATTAATGGCCTTTTCAATACTCTCAAAGTTCTCGATATTCAAAAACACTAAGTGTTCAGGTCTATGTAGGAGAGGTCGTGCCTAGGAGGCTGTGAGGCCCCCGTGAGACGTTGCCAGGCAGCCATGGTCACCCGTCAGCCCCTTGGCCCGTGTGATTCAATCTTGTGCTTCAGTGAATATGCAAACTACTTTACGTTATGGACTCCAGAGTTACTCTTGAATAGTCAACACACGCTTGGAATGTTAGATTTCGAAAGGCTAAAGTTCTCTTATAGTTAAGGTAATAAATGTCCAAAACAATCAGTGTCAGAAATTTTCTTAAACGAATCATCACTGCCAGAAAGCAACAGGACCACGTGCTCAGCTTGCACGCTTCTACTCTTTGGGACAAGCATTTGGCCGAGTGGTGACAGCACCAGTTAGAATGCTCACGTCCCCCAGTGCAGCGTCCAGGTGCTTCCTGCTAATGTAGACCCTGGAATGGCTCAAGGAGCTGGACCCCAGCACCCGTGTGGGAAACCTGGTTTGAGTTCTTCACTTGCAGCTTAGGCCTGGCCTAACCCCTGTGGTCAGAGGCGTTTCAGGAGTAAACCAGCTGGCAAGCGCTGTCTTCCTCTCTGTCTTTCAAATTAGAAAAAAAAAAAAAAAAAAGCTAATTTCTACTCTGAATAAGTCTACTTGTAGAAATCTATGATCAGAAATAGATGAGTCATACATTAAGGTATTTATTATTATATAATTTATAATACAGAAAAATCAGAATCATCAGAAATGTTCAACCTTTGGGGCGAGGCCATAAACGTTAACTCATATAAGACGGAATATTATTTAGTCATTAGAATTGTGGTTAGCAAGAATTTTAATGACATGAATAAACAATTATTATGGAACAGCAGGGAAAGAGAAAAGGAGCTAGGATATAAATACGAAAAGCGATACCACCCGTACAAAGACACACGAAAAATAAACAAAATGAAAATTAGATGGCAATTCCTGCTGGAGGAAATATGGCTAGTTTTTCTGTTCTTTTTAAATTTTGACATTTTCCAACTTGTATACAATGAGTATGCATTATTTTTATAATGAAAAACAAAGAATAAAAGACAAAGCTATAAACAATCATAATGCACTACTTTTCCTGAATATACAAGTTTAAAAATAGAAGCTAAAAAGGAAAAATAAGAGCAGAGCCAATGTTGTTGCTGACAGTTACTGAGTTCACACCCGGTCTATCATACTTGACTTTAGCTTCTTAACTAGACAGCAATTCTCTGAATTATCCTTATAAACCAAATGATGTATCAGGCACTCTACATTTATGAATGAATAAATTCAGGACAAGTCTCGCTTGCTGTTAGTGTGATGCAGAGCTGACCGGAACAGTTCCAAGAGTCTTCCCAGCACCTGTCCTGTCTGGACAAGGCAAGCAGGGCTGGGGACAGTGGCACTGGGTCTGCAATCATGGAGCGCAGAGGCTTGCACATGGAAGTGCGTGAACATGGACCGGCATGAGTGGCACCCCGGGGTAGACACAACAGCACCCCCAGGCCAGCCACTCTCAAACTTGTTTCCTGCCCCCCCCCGCCAGGGCCTGTGTCCCAACAGGCAAGGCCAGCGTGTGGCCAGCCCTGGGGGCACAGCACCGTCCTCTCCCGCACTCTCCTACTTCTCAACATGTACGTGAACAGCAATGATGCTGCAGCGGGACAACCTTGCTTGAGCTCTAACAATTTTTAAAAGTAATTCTGAAGCATTGGCACTTTATTAGTAAGAACAAGTTACTTGTGACACAGCTCACAGCAGGGTCACACCCATGAAATAATGCCCCCTATTTCACAAATGTAGAACAGAAGGCTTAGTCTTAAAAAGGGACACCCTAGGGCCGGCACTGTGGTATAGAGGTGAAGCCGTAGCCTGCAGCACCAGCATCCCTTTGGGGCGCCGGTTCAAGTCCCGGATGCTCCACTTCTGATCCAGCTCTCTGCTATGGCCTCGGAAAGCAGTGGAGGATGGCCCAAGTGCTTGGGCCCCTGTACCCACGTGGGAGACCCGGATGGAGCTCCTGGCTCCTGGCTTCGGATTAGTACAGCTCCGACCGACCGTTGCGGCCACCTGGGGAGTGAACCATTGGATGGAAGACCTCTCTCTCTCTGTCTCTCTGCCTCTCTGTAACTCTGTCTTTCAAATAAATGAATACATCTTTAAAAATAATAATAAAAATAAAAAGGGACATTCTTCTGGGAAGTGGTCACCTGGTGCTTAAACCCAGGCGGGGCAGAGGTGGCAGTGAGGGCCGAATGAGAGCAATGAGCCAAGGGTTCTAAGGATGCTTATTACAGTGACCTGGGCATACATCACAACAAAACAAAAATGCCAAAAATGCTGGCACCCGTATGATGTCTGTTTTAGGGTGGGGAAACTGAGGCAAGAAGCTGCTCCGTGACTTTCCCAAGGTCACACAGCTGGAACATGGCAGAGGCCCCGTCTAAATTCAGAGTCTGACCCCTTGCCCATCAGACTTCACGAAGCTGCCCTAAAGCTTCTCTTTTAAGGAAAACGGATGTTGTCAGTGTAGTTCGCATGGAGTTTCGTTTCTAGCAGGTCCCGGTCTCACCCATGGGACAAACTTCTCAGAGGCCTCCCACCTCTCCCAGCTTCTCTGGCACAAAGACTCTCAGCTGAGGGAGCGCCACTCAATCTGTTGAAGTTCTCTCTAGGGGTCCAATGTGGGGACCTCGAGCATCCACACTGTCCCTGGCCCTCCACTGCATGCACAACAAGGAGCCTGCAGAAGGCAGAATGGAAATGGCAAGACTCCAGGTCTCTCGCTCAAGTTCTCATGAGCACAGATGCTCCTCATTCAGTGCACAGGGCCCGCGTGGCCTTGCCCCATCCATAATGTCAAACAAAGACTTTAACCCAGGCTACTAGAGATCCATGAGTTGTCTACTTCTCTCTCTCCCCCCTGCTAAACATCTCCTATTCAACACATGTGGTTAGATAAAAAGGAAGGGAAAACAGTACTACTCCAATCTGTATTTGAAACACAACCACCATATTCTTGGTCACAGTTCCTATTTTGGGGCAGATGCACATTCCACAACTATTAAGTAACCCGCTGCCTTTCTGTGCTTCTCACTATTTCCTTAGACAGAAGAGGGGAACATGCTGCTGGAAGTCAGAATCACAGGCAAACCCGCAAACACATGAAACACCGGAGCCCGGAAAGTCACAGGTGCAAAGTGCTTGCCGTTTGGGAGGTATGGACTCCTGACCAGAATCTAGATAGAAGTCAATGTCATTCTCCGAAAAAGAAAACAAGACCCAACATAAAACTGACGACATCAGTAATCGGCGGAATGCTTTCCTGGAAATAATTCACGCTGAAATAACTCGTAAATGGGATCTCCTAAAGCCCATGCAGAAACCCAAGGTCACCGCCCTATCTCATTATATCTAACAGTGTTTGGATGAAGCATATTGTTCCATGGCTGGCAGAGAGCAAGCTGTACCCAACAGCAGGGCTGGCTAAGGTTGATGACCTTGGGAACAAAATTCCCTCTCACTTTTAAGTTTTGAGCAGATGACTATGCCACAAAAGCCACAAACTATGACGAATGAACACACACAAACAGAACTGAGTGAGTGGCTGGGAAGGAATCAGTTATCTTCACACCATAGCTCCCTTGCCACACTTGAGTTCCCAAATCTCGTGGTCAATGTCTCCATGCCTCCTATAATCTCAGCTTATCTCATAGACAACTATTATTATTATCTCTGTTGTATTATAATTATTATCCCTGTTATGTATTTTTTTTTCCCCAATAGGCTTAGAGAGTTGAGAAATGTCCCAAATCATAGGTCAAAAGAGTGGCAGAACCAGGACCCAAACCCAGGCCCGTTTGGCAACATGGCTCGTCCTGGGCGGGGCCCACAGGAAGCAGAGGCTTTGAGGCAAGTCATAGCCAAAGCTCCAGGAGACAAAAGAACCAGAGAGATGGTCAGGAAACAGGAGGAGCTGGGAGGTGGCCTGAGAGATACAGCCATTTCCAAGGACCATTAGATGGCACAAGAAGATGCTCTGAGCTCTCCAAGGAGACTCGATCTGTGACTCAGGACAGAACCATTTGGGAAAGAATCCAAGATTCCAAGGCCATCTGTGGCTTGCAGCACAGCAGCCTTTCTTCAGAGGGTCTCTGGTTCTGGACTCCAGGCTGCTGATGTCAAACAAGGACTGGACGGGCTGCAAACTCGCTCCTTTCCATGTCTCCTATGCCTACGGCAGAGCCCACTAGAGTAGGTGCTCAAGAAACTCTGCTGGATTTATTCAGTCATCGTGCAATGACTGATATTTAAGGAGAAGCACCAGCTCCTCTCTGCAAGGAGGGAGAGGTCAGCAGACCAGAGAAGCCCTTCCCAGGCCGGGGCTGTTTACCCAGACAGCCACTTAGAGGTGTGCGCTGTGACATGGCTTCTCAGAGCCACCGCCACCTTTTGCAGTGACGTGCCATGCATGAGACATGTGACTGCAGGCATCCTCTTCTGAAATGCATGAACCTCACAGGAGTTAAGCGGAGGCTAAAAGTTTCTGCTAGGAAGTTTAAGCAGAGTGCTTTTCTTATTGTTCCAATAGCACTTTAGCCAAGACACTGAAATCTGATGTGCCGATGAAGGGAACGAGAGAAGGAGAGAGCACCTTAAAGCACTGAGCTTTGAAGGGGAAGTGAAGATTCAACAGGTGCTGAAATTGGGAACCAGAGCACAGCAAGAGAAAGCCCCCTGTCCAGGGCAGTGTTGTCCAACAGGGCAGCCACCAGCCACGCGTGCCTATCCGGCCCTTGAAATACAACTTATGCAACCAAGGAAGTGAATCTTTAATTGTATTTAATCTTAATTAATATACATTTAAATAACCACCTATGGCCAAGCACTATTTGTTACTCCATTGTTGACTTCTGCTTAGTACTTTAGTTTGCAAAAATCTACGATTATTCTGCATTCTTTAGATCCTTATAACATACCTATCAAGTAACCGTCGTCACCATTATTGACAGATGAGGTTCACAGAATCCTGGAACTTGCCTGAGGAGACTCAGGGGAAGGTAGGTGTACTCACTGACCCCAAAGCCGGCCAGACTGGCATCAAGGAATCACACCTCTAACTTTCAGAAAGAGACGGACAGGTGCAGGCTGTGTTCACCTCGTGGTTCTGCCCTACACCATCTGGGGACCAGCCCCTCTTGTTTCACACCTCAAGGGTCTCGCCCATGTGGAATTCAGCTCCCTGGCCTTGAGAGTGTTCCCTGGGCTGTGGGTGGGCAGAGCTCATCTTCCTGCAAACCTGCTTCTGCCCCTTTCCCCAGCCTCAGTCTCCCACATTTCTGAAGCAAAGCAAGTGTTTTATACATAAACATAAATTTTAATATATATAGTATATATTTTATTATAAATTTGACATAAATATATAAGCTACAGTAAATGTAAACTTTTTCTGCTTTATATATAGTCTAACTGACCACTGTTAATGTATCTCACAGGTTTTTTAAAAGATTAAAAAAATTTTTTTGAAATGGTTGGAGTTTTTTATTTAAATTCAATTACTGATTATAATTTTATCAATTCTGTTGATTTAATTTTTCCTTTTTTAATTGAGAATTTCTTCAGCCTCATATATGACCAATTTACACACACACACAGTGAACTAATAGTGAACACAACTCACATGTCCAGCAATAAGGGAGCAATGAAATAAGCTGTGATATATCTATGTGCTACCCTATGCCATATTCACGAGATAATGCTTCTTGGAGATCATTTAAACACATGGGAAAATATTCAAGACAACAAAAAAGGAAGCTACAAAATTATACATGCAGTATGGCACTGATGTTAAAAATCCTTAGTCACTTGGGGCTGGCGCTGGAGCAGTAGGTTAAGCCTCTGCCTGTGGTGCAGGCACCCCATATGGACGCCAGTTCTAGTCCCGGCTGCTCCTCTTCCAATCCGGCTCTCTGCTATGGCCTGGGAAAGCAGTAGATGACCCAGGTGCTCGATCCCCTGCACTCCCGTGGAAGACCTGGAAGAAGCTCCTGGCTCCTGGCTTGAGATCAGCGAACTTCTGGCCATTGCGGCCGTTTGGGGAGTGAACCAGCGGAAGGAAGACCTCTCTCTGTCTCTCCCTCTCATTGTCTGTAACTCTACCTCTCAAATAAATAAATAAAATCTTAAAAAAAAAAATACTAAGTCACAGCAAAACTATCCAAAGAAAAAGACAAAATAAGAAACAAAGATATTACTGTTCTCTGTAATAAGAGTATCACATTTCTAATCAGAAGAAAATATTTTGAAAATTTGTTTATGGATATCTAAAAAGCTATTTCAGAGACTAAACTATAAAGAATAAATTTTGATCCATAGTTATTCTATTTTGTTTTTTTTTAAAGCTTTATTTACTTATTTGAGAGAGTTACACAGAGAGAGAAGAGGCAGAGAGAGAGAGAGAGAGTCTTCCATCCATTGGTTCACTCCCCAATTGGCTACAATGGCCAGAGCTGCGCCAATGCGAAGCCAGGAGCCAAGAGCTTCTTCCAGGTCTCCCACACAGGTGCAGGGGCCCAAGGACTTGGGCCATCTTCTACTGCTTTCCCAGGCCATAGCAGAGAGCTGGTTTGGAAGTGGAGCAGCCGGGTCTTGAATCATTGCCCACATGGGATGCCGGCGCTTCAGGCCAGGGGGTTAACTCACTGCGCCACAGTGCCGGCCCCAGTAATTCTAATTTGTTAATGTATCACTGTCTACTATCTATATTTTGAATATTGAATTAAAAATCTACAATTGTACCGTTCTCAAGGACTTGGGCCATCCTCTACTGCTTTCCCAGGCCATAGCAGAGAGCTGGATCAGGAGTAGAACAGCTGGGACTCAAACCAGCGCCCACATAGGATGCTGGTGCTGCAGGAGGTAGCTTTACCCATTACACTACAGCACTGGCCCCCAGATTGTTTCTTAAATTAGTTAGATCTAGGGGATGGCGCTGTGGGTGCTGGTTTGAGTCCCAGCTGCTCTACTTCCCATCTAGCTCCCTGCCATGGCCTGGGAAAGCAGTGGAAGATGGCCCAAGTCCTTGGGGCCCTGCACCCGTGTGAAGCTCCTGGCTCCTGGCTTAGGATCGGCCCAGCTCCGGATGTTGTGGCCATTTAGTAAGTGAACCAGCGGATGGAAGACTTTTCTCTCTCTCTGCCTCTGCCTTTCTGAAACTGCCTTTCAAATAAATGAATCTTTAAATTAGTTAGAATCTATAAACACTGGGTTATAAACAAGATGATGCAATTTTGTCAAAATGTAGAAGTCAAAGATGTAAAAAGTATGATTGGTTGCAGTGCGAGAAGCACTCAGTTCTCGCTCTCTGACTGCCTGATGATCTGAACACGGCCAACAGTGCCCCTGCTGTCATAACCGCTGGAACCAGGTAGCAGAGAGAGGCCCCTCCCCTAACTAGAAGGGCCAGCCCTAGCCCTCGGGGCAGAAGATAAGCCCACTTCCTCCTCTAAGCCTTTAGGGTGCCCTGCTAGGTCCTGCCTGGACACTGAGGTGAGGGCCACAGCCCTGGCCCTGGCCTGGTGACCCATCCCTCACAGAGGATATCAGAAGGCAGCCTGAAAAGCTGGCTCACGCTGACCCATCTGATAAGTGTGTGTTCACTGTTCAAGGCTCCACTGAGTTAGAGGAAAAGAATGTGCTTGGAGATTCTCCATTAGGATAGAAAATCAGTCCTTAACCAAATAGTTCTGCTTTTACCAACCAATGTCATTGTAAGGCTTATGCGAAAGAACAGATGTGGAAACGTTTTGCACACTGCAGATTGATCTAGAAATATGAAAGGAGTAAACAAGCGGAACACATGCAAGAGGCCTACTGCATACCGTGGTGACCATGGCTAGCAACAGCATACTGTATACCCGAAAGTTTCTAAGACAATAGATTCTCACCACAGAAAGCAAACAAAATAGCAAGCTGTGAGACAACACATATCTTAATCAGCTTGATTTAGCCATTCCACAAGGTAGACACACGAAGGGTCTACAAAAAGTTCATGGAAAATGTGTATTATAAAAAAAAGCTACATATGGATTTCAAAAATTTTTGCACCAAAATAAACCTACCTTTGAATTCCATTTTCTATAAATTTTTGAAATACCCCTGTATACAAAGCATCATATTGAATGCCATAAAATATACATAATTTTGATTTATAAATTGAAAATGAAGGAAAAACATCAGAGGGGGAGGATTATGTGTACATTGATTATTTAAGCAACTTAGCTTGAATCAAAATCTGTGCTCCTATGCCATGTTCATGGCTAAGAAGCCTCCATATTATTAAGATGTTAATTCTCCTCAACCTATCTACAGGGTCAATGCCATTTAGAAGTCCAACAATCTTCTTTGCAGCAACTAACTAGCTGCTTCCAACTCTATGGATGAGAGAAGGAACTAAAATAAGCAAAGCACCTTTCTAAAAAAGAATGTTAGAGGACTCCCCCTACCTAATTCCAAATCTTCCCATAAAGGTGCGGTAATCAAGACAGGCTGGGCTGGTTTTAGCAGAATGAAAGACAAAGGGACCTATGGAACAGAAGACAGGCCCAGAAATAGACCCACACAGATGTGGTCGATTGATTTTCAACAAAGACATCAGGGCAGTTCAATAGAGAAAGGCAAGGCTTTTCAACAAATGGTACAGGAACAATTCAAAATCCTTATGCAAAAGATCTGGGCCTTAAACCCACACTTTGCACCACGTTTAAAAAATTAACTCATAATTATCTAAGTGTAAAACCTGCAACTATAAAACTTCTAGAAGAACACATAAAAAAATAAATCTTCATGACCTTGAGTTAGGCAAGGAATAGTTATATAAGACACACAAAGCACAAATCAATAAAGAACAAAGTTGAAAAATTATACTTCATCAAAATTTAGAACTTTTGCTATTCAAGATTTCGTTGAGAATATTGAGACCCACTGACAAGATTTACTTCAAGGAAAAAAAGATTTTATTAAGAAAATGAAAAAGGGGGACGGCGCTATGGCACAGTGGGTTAAAGCCATTGCCTGCAGTGCCAGCATCCCATATGGGCGCCGGTTCTAGTCCCAGCTGCTCCACTTCCAATCCAGCTCTCTGCTATGGCCTGGGAAAGCAGTAGAAGATGGTCCAAGTCCTTGGACCCCTGCACCCACGTGGGAGACCCAGAAGAAGCTCCTGGCTCCTGGCTTCGGATCAGTGTGGCTCTGGCCATTGCAGCCATCTGGGGAGTGAACCAGCGATGGAAGACCTGTCTCTCTCTGCCTCAACCTCTCTCTATAACTCTGTCTTTTCTTTCCTTCCTTCCTTCCTTCCTTCCTTTTTTTTCCTTTTTTTTTTTTTTTTGACAGGCAGAGTTAGACTGAGAGAGAGAGAGAGAGAGAGAGAGAGAGAGAGAAAAGGTCTTCCTTCCATTGGTTCACCCCCAAAATGGCCGCTACGGCCAGCGCTATGCTGATCCGAAGCCAGGAGCCAGGTTCTTCCTCCTGGTCTCCCATGAGGTGCAGGGCCCAAGCACTTGGGCCATCCTCCAATGCCTTCCCGGGCCACAGCAGAGAGCTGGGCTGGAAGAGGAGCAACCGAGACAGAACCGGCGCCCCAAGCAGGACTAGAACCCGGGGTGCCAGCGTCGCAGGCAGAGGATTAGCCTAGTGAGCCGTGGCACCGGCTATAACTCTTTCAAATAAACAAAATAAATATTTTTTTAAAAAAGAAAGAAAATGAAAAAATAAGCCACAGACTAGAAGAAAACTTGCAAACATATAACTGACAAAGAACTGCTAACCTAAATATGTAAAGATGTGCACAATTCACCACTAAGAAAATTCACAGGATGAGTGGGTAAAGAAAATGTGATTACATGTACAAGGAATATTACTCAGTCACAGGAAAGAAGAAAGTCCTGTCAGCTGCGGAAACCAGCATCAGCCTGGAAGACATTACGTTAAGTGGAGTAAGTCAGGCACAGAAAGACAACAAATGCACGTTCTCATTTACATGTGGAAGTTTAAAAAGATGGTCTCCGGGAAGTAGAAACTGGAAGAGCGATGACCAGAGGCTGGACAGGGAAGGAGAGTGAAGGGAATGGACGCGGGCTGGTTAATAGGTTCAGGAGTGCAGCTTGACAGGAGGAATAATTTCTTTTCTTTTCTTTTTTTTTTTTTTAGATTTATTTATTTATTTGAAAGTCAGAGTTATACAGAGAGAGGAGAGAAAGAGAGAGAAAGAGAGAGAGGTCTTCCAGGTCTTCCATCCGATGGTTCACTCCCCAATTGGCCACAACGGCCAGAGCTGCACCAATCTGAAGCCAGGAGTCAGGAGCTTCCTCTAGGTCTCCCATGTGGTGCAGGGGCCCAAGCACTTGGGCCATCTTCCACTGCTTTCCCAGGCCACAGCAGAGAGCTGGATTGGAAGTGGAGCAGCCTGGACTTGAACCTGTGCCCATATGGGAAGCCAGCACTTCAGGCCAAGGCGTTAACCTGCTGCGCCACAGCACCAGCCCCAGGAGGAATAATTTCTAACGTTCTACAGCACAGTAGGGTAACTACCTGAAAACAATTAGAGATCTCAAAATAGCTAACAGACCAGATTCTGAATGTTCCTAACACAAAGAAGTGACAAATATCTGAGGTAATGGATATGCTAAGCACTCTAATCTGATCATTAGACATTGTATACATGTATTGAAATATCACACTGCACCCCATAAATATGTACAAACACTACGTGTCAATTAAGAAAAAACGCATATTTTTAAAAGAAAGTTAATTTTAATTTTGTCTAACGTAGACAAAAGATCTGAAGGGACATTTCACCAAAGAAAATATAAGAATGTTAGTAAGCATACAAAAAGATGCTCAACATCATTAGTCATTAGGAGAATGCAAATAAAGGTCACAATTAGCTATTGCTACATATGCACTAGAATGACCAAACATTTTTAAAACTGAAATAACACTGCCTCATACTCATTAGGATGCTAATAGTAAAAAGAGAAGAAAAAGATAAAACACCAGGGGTGGGTAGGGTGTGGAGAAGCTTGAATCCTGGTGTAGTGTGGGAATGCAAAATGAGAGAGAACAGTATGGCAGCTCCTGCCTTAAAAACAGAATTCCCATGTGATCCTGCAATCCCACTCCTGGGTATGTACCAAAATGAAACAAAACAAAAACCAAAAACCCATGCAAGCACAGACTTGAAATGTTCATAGTAGCATTATTATACACAATAGCCTACAGGCAAAAGCAACACAAGTGTGCATTTATGGATGAATGGACACACAAAATGTGATACACACAATACAGCGGAATATTATTCAGGTTTTTTTAAAAGGAAGAAAATTGTGTCACATGCTACAGCATAAATGAACCTTGGGGACATTATGTTAACAGAAATGAGCCATTCACAAAAAAACACAAACAGCATACAATTGTATCCTGTGAAGCACCCTGGTGAGGTGCAGTGGTGGTCCCCAGATGTTGGGGAGGAGGAAACAGAATTTATGTTCAGTGGGTACAGTTTCAGCTTTGTAAGATGAAAAAGTCCTGGGGACTGGTTACACAGCAACATGAATATACTTAATGCATAAAATATACTGGACTGTATATTTAAACAGGGGTAAATGGTAAGGTTGGGGCAGGTGCTGTGGCGCAGTGGGTTAAGCTGCCACCTGCAGTGCCAGCATTCCGTATGGGTGCCGTTTCAAGTCCCGGCTGCTCCACTTCCAACTCACCTCCCTGCTAATGCTCCAGGGAAAGGAGTGGAAGATGGTCGAAGTATTTTGGTCCCTGTACCCACATGGGAGACCCAGAAGAAGCTCCTCGCTCCTGGCTTCGGATTAGCCCAGCTCCAGGCAGCTGCAGCCATTTGGGGGAGTGAACCAGTGGATGGAAGACCTCTCTCTCTCTGTCTCTCCCTCTCTTTTCTATAACTCTGTCTTTCAAATAAATAAATAAATCTTAAAAAGAAAAAGATGGTAAGTTTTATGTCATGTGTGTTTTTTAGCCACAATTTTTTAAAACCAACAAACTTGAAATACCAGGTGCTAGGAGTTCTGGAATTCTCATGCTTAGCTGGTGGGAAATGGTACAGCCACTTTGAAAAACAGCTTGGAAATAAGGCTGGAGTTAAATCTACATGCACCATATGATCTAACAATTCCACTAATAAGCATCTGCACAAAAACTCTAAGTAAATGTTTACAGCATCTTTATTCATAATTACCAAAAAGTAGAAACAATCCAAGTGCCCATCAACTGACCAGCCAATGGATAAACAAGTTAAATACCCATACAAGGGAATGCTACTCAGCAATAAAAAGGAATGAACGAGGGGCTGGCATTGTAGCATAGCGGGCAAAGCCACCATCTACAGCACCAGCATCCCATATGGTCACCGGTTGGTGTCCCAGCTGCTCCACTTCTGATCCAGCTCCCTGCTATCGGTCTGGGAATGCGGCAGAGGATGGCCCAAGTCCCTGGGCCCCTGCACCCACATGGCTCCTGGCTTTGGCCTGGCCCAGCCCCCGCCTTTGCAGCCATTTGGAGAGTGAACCAGCAGATGGAAAATTTCTGTCTCTCCTCTCTCTCTCTCTCTCTCTCTCTCTCTTTCAAATAAATAAATTAGCAAAAATCTCAAAAAATAAAAACAAACAAAAGGGATGCTATGGAGTAGGTTGAATTATATCTACCCAAAAGATATGTTAAGTCCTAATTCCTAGAACTTGTGAGTGTGACCTCATTTGGAAACAGAATCTTTGCTAAGGTAATCAAGTTAAGATGAGTCACATTAGATAGGATGATGGCTGGGATAAGAAAAGGGGTGGGATTTGGCTCAGTGGGGTTTTTTTCTTTTTCTTTTTATTTTTTAAAGATTTATTTATTTGAAAGGTAGCTACAGGGAGACAGAGAGGGAGAGACAGATCTTCCATCTGCTGGTTCACTCCCCAAATTGCTGCAACAGCCGGAGCTGGGCAGGTCTGGAGCCAGGAGCTTCTTCTGGATCTCCCATGTGGGTGTAGGGGCCCAAGGGCTTCGGTGCTTTCCCAGGAACACTAGCAGGGAGCTGGATCAGAAGTGGAGCAGCCGGGACTTGAACTAGTGCCCCTATGGGATGCTAGTGCTGCAGGCAGCAGCTTTACCTGCTATACCATAGCGCTGGCCCTGGCACAGTGGTTAAGTTGCCACTTTGGATACCTGCATTCCATATCCAAGTGCCTGGTTCAAGTAATATTCCTCCGCTTCTGACCCAGCTTCCTGCAAATGTGCACCCTGGAAGGCAGCAGCTGCTGGTTCAAGTAGCTGGGCCCCTGCCACCCATGTGGGAGACCTGCAGCAAGTCCCAACCTCCTGGCTTCAGCCTGGCCCAGCCTGGGACCACTCTTGTCATTTGGGGAGTGAACCAGCAGATGGGAGCGCTTGCTCTCGCTCTCCCTCTGCCTTCAAATTAAGAGTGAAGGCCGGCGCCGTGGCTCAACAGGCTAATCCTCCACCTGCGGCGCCGGCACACTGGGTTCTAGTCCCAGTTGGGGCGTCGGATTCTGTCCCAGTTGCCCCTCTTCCAGGCCAGCTCTCTGCTGTGGCCCGGGAGTGCAGTGGAGGATGGCCCAAGTGCTTGGGCCCTGCACCCGCATGGGAGACCAGGAGAAGCACCTGGCTCCTGGCTTCAGATCAGGGCGGTGCACCGGTCGCAGCACACCGGCCATTAGAGGGTGAACCAACGGCAAAGGAAGACCTGTCTCTCTGTCTGTCTCTCAAAAAACAAATTAATAGTGAAAAAAAAATCTTTGAAGAGAGAGAAGGGAGAGGGGTATTTGGATACAAAGAAATACAAACAGGGAGGAAGTTCAAATGACCACAGAGCCAGGAGCAGCAAGATGGAGCTGGGGACTGAGGCCTGCCAGGACCAACAGAAACCAGAAGAGGCAAAGGATTCTTTCAAGGGAGCACAGCGCCCGCTCCTCACCTTGCTTTGGGACCTCTGGGCTCAGAACTGTGAAAAAAGAATTCCTGTGTTAAGCCTCAGAGTGTGTGGGGCTGTCACAGCCGCCCTAGGATCTGGGACGGCGTGGGTGAATCTCAGGCACGATAAGCCAAGCAAGAAGAACTCAGAGGCTACAAACTCTCCAGTCTATTGACAGGGAGCTCTGGACAAGGGTGAGACCAGGGACCAGCGCTTTCCGGAGGCTGCAGGCGAGAGTGAAGACTGACTGCCAAGGAACACAGGGAGCATCTGGGGTACTGGATTGGTTCTGAATCTGGATTACAGTGGTGATTACGTCCAGCCGCACGCCTGAAAGACCTAACGTGTACTCTACGTAAACCGTATCTTTAAAGTTTACTTAAAAAAAAATCTCTGTGCCAGTGTTGTAGCACAGCAGGTTAAGCTGCTGCCTGTGACGCCAGCATCCCATGTGAGCATGGTCTGAGTCCTGGCTGCCCTGCTTCAGAACCAGCTCCCAGCTAATGGGCCTGGGAAAGCAGCGGAAGATGTGGGAGACCCAGGTGGAGCTCTGGGCTCCTGCTTTGGGCCCAGATCTGGCTGTTGCGGCTATTTGGGGAGTGAACCAGTCACTCAGGGACAGAAGATCTCTTTCTCCCTCTCTCTTTTTTGAGCACCAAAATAAAAATAATGTACATAAACGATACCCCACTGAATTAAACAGGAACCATAAAACGATAAACAGAGATGGACAAATTATGAATAAACTGCAAAGTCATTGAGGATCAGGATAAAGTGCCTCCTGACAAAATCTTTACTTATTACAAATTAGGATGAGGGTACTATTAGAGTGGAAAAGGCAGAGACGCCACCGGAACCGATAAAGGGGACGTCATCAAGATCGGGACAAATCAAAACCACACACTTGAGGAGACACGAAAGCAACACATGTCTGTGCTACTCCTGCCAAAGATGCATCCCCACGAGAAGACACATCACACAACCCCACGAGGCACACTGCATGAGACAGCGCCTGTCCTCTTCAGAAGCGGCAAGGTCCCAAAAGTCAAAAGCACTTCTGTTAGTGTCCACAATCCGAGAGTCAGAGCTGTCCCCAACTCAAGAGCACTACAGGCAGGGATTACGGGCACAGGTGACTCTGCACTGGACGCTTTCGCTCTCGAGGACAGCACTGGGACACCTGGTGACACCTGAATGAGGTCTGCAGCTCAGAAGGCAATAGCTCCCTCCCTGACGGCTCTATTCTGATTGTCAGACAGTGTCCTGGCCTGTAGCAAACACAGGGAAATACCTGGGGGCTATAGGGCATCACTTATTCTCAGGGGCGAAGACAGCTATTTGTACTGTACTCCCAACTTCTCTGCAAGTCTGTGACTGTTTCAGAGTAAACTCTATAGGTTGAGTAGCCCTTACCTGAAATACCTGGGACCAGAAGTGATGTATTTTTCTGAGTTTTTCAGATTTTGAAATATTTGCATAGGCTTCACCAGCTGAGCATCCCTAACCCGAAAGTCCAAAATTTGAAATGCCATTGCAGTGGACTCCAGGCATTTCAGATTCTGGATTTTTGGCCTGGGGATGTTCACTCTGTATTAAAAAAAGAATCCTGAGAAGACCAAGGAATAGCAATTTATTCCATTCCCCAGTGCATTGGTGGGGGTAACTTTCTCTGAAGTTAACAATAAAGTATCACAAAATCAGTATCTTAAAGGAAAGGCAGAACAACAGAGAGAGAGAGATTCCATCCACAGGTTTACTCCCCAATACCCCAAATGCCTGCAACTGACTGTTGACCCCTGACTGGGAAGGGCCAGGAGCCTGGAACTCCACCAGGGTCTCTGATGTGTGTGGCAGGGGCCCAAGCACTTGAGCCATCTTCTTCTGCCTCCCAGGATGCATTAGCAGGAAAACGGAATGGAAGCGGAGGATCCGAGAGTGGAACTGGCACTCCGGTACGGGATGCGGACAGCCTAACTCCACAGTGTGACAACACCCACCCCAGTGCTCTGTTTCTGAAACATGGAATCCAGTATAAAGCAAAACCCTACTTTATTTGGATACTCAATGTCCCACTGGCCAATATACGGATTGCTGGGTCTGTAAAGGTAGATCTCTAGCGCAGGCAGCATTATGTAAGATTCCAAAGTCATTATATTAAATACAAGAGTCCAGTGTGAGTGGGTACAAACGCGTGGCTACTGTGCTCTTTCTAACCTCTGCTATATTTAAGAGTTCCTCTTGGCTCTCAAACGAAAGTCCCCACTGAACACCACAGATCTGCTCTACGTAACAACATCAAACAAGAAACCCGTTTCTACAGCTAAGGAAGAGGAAGTGCTTTTCCCAAGTACGGAGGTACCAAGATGAATCAAGTTGCCAAAAGAAGTGTGTTGAGGTAGCTCATTATGTTTTTTCTGTTAATTACAAATTGAAATGACTGTATTTTTTATAGATTCGGTTAAATAATTACTTTTTAATTTCTCCAGTGACATTCAAGTGAATTCCACCTGTTCGGTTTCCTTTACTATGGCTACTAAAAAATTCTAAATTACTTACATAGCTCATGTTGTATTTGTACTAGACATTGCTGCCTGAGACCAGCCGTGAGATAACGTTATGTCACGCGGAGAAACTACGAAAGAGAGGATTGACAGACTTCCCAGGGGAAGGCTGAACTTCCTCGGCCCAGTTGATCCTTTGGGATCTAATGTTTAAAGGGACACTCTTCGCCTGTTTTTCACACTCCCCTCAGCTTCCAGAGAGCACGCGTGTGGAGGTACCTGAAATTCTGGCGCACTGCTCCGCAGCTGGCTCACATTGGGTAGGGATCCTCCATGGTACTGGGTAAGGCGCAGTTGCTGGAGCTTCTGAAATTGAACCTGGAAACAGAGCCATTTCAAGAACATTGAGAGGCGATAGCAAAGACCTCAAAGAACATCAAAGTACAGCGCTTTGTAGTGGAATCGGTCAAGAATGAAAGGTGTGGCTTCAATACCTTCTCTGCTTCTAGGATCACAACCTTTAGGTTTCCGGTGCTTTCTGGTTTTTTTGTTTTGTTGTTTTTTGAATCACTCTACTCATGTTTTCAGAAAGAACACACCCATATCCCACGTGTCCCACGTGCCGCATGTGCCACAATAGTGAGGTATCCTTGCCAGGCTCTCAGTGTCCAAGTGCAGGCAGCCAGGCACAATCTTTGAAGGCAATAAAAGAACTTAAAGGGAAATGAACCCTGCCACGAGCTGTTTCCCCTCCATGTTCCTTCCAGGCTCCATTCATGCTTCTGTGTACTAACTGCATAGCTGGGGCCACAACCTAGGCATGACCTTGCATGCTCACATCACTTTTTCTGTGCCACCCCCTAATCATTTTCAAAGGCTACGGGACATTTCTTCTCCTGAACTATTTCTCTAGAACACATTCCAAAGACAGACTACTGAATCCCCGCACACAGGCCTGCTGAAGGCCAAGCTCGCAGGTGTAGAATGGCCCCTGCTGCTTCCATCTGCCTCTTTGGGAAGGTCTTCCTTACTTCAGGTTTCAAAAGGCAGTAAACTGGTTACAGATCTTGTAAACCCCGGAGTGGTCCAATCTGGTCCTCATGAGTTCTGTTTGTAAAACAATAAAGGACTTTGTGGTTACATAACCCTTGGCACTTACAATTCCTAAAGAGAAGAAAGGGGCTGTGGATGAGAGCTCAGAGGTAGATTTCCACCCTTTCATCTCTCTGGCTTTGTCTAAGACTAAGGAAGATCTTGCACAGGGCTGAGCCAGCACGGTCCTCAGGTGTTCCTAGCCCCGCAGGGAGACTGCGTTATCCTGCTTCCCTGAACCTGGCAACCCCGACCCCGGGTGTCCGGTGACTTGCCCAAGGCCACACGGCTCACCTGTCTTTCTCTAGGCTCACATCCCTACCCTGGCCATACTCCTGCCCTTTGTTCCACTTCTCCCTCAGTGGTCTCAACAAAGCGTGCAGGCTGGGGGACCAAATGCCCTGCTGAGCTTAGGAAGTGCTCTGATGTTGTTGGGTTTTTACATTTAGTCATGAGAAATGCCAAATATAGGCAAAGTAGAGATAAGTGTCATGAAACCCCATCCCTCCTCTTCCAGGTTCAACAATTTCCAACTTGAGCCCAATCTTGATTCCCCACAGCACCTCACTGAAAGAAACTTGCAGCACCTCACTGAAAGAAACTTGTCTCCCTCCTATTTTTTTTTTTTTTTTTTACAGGCAGAGTGGACAGTGAAAGAGAGACAGAGAGAAAGCAGAGAGAAAGGTCTTCCTTTTGCCGTTGGTTCACCCTCCAATGGCCGCTGCGGCTGGTGCGCTGCGGCTGGCACACCGTGCTGATCCCAAGGCAGGAGCCAGGTGCTTCTCCTGGTCTCCCATGGGGTGCAGGGCCCAAGCACTTGGACCATCCTCCACTGCACTCCCTGGCCACAGCAGAGAGCTGGCTTGGAAGAGGGCAACCGGGACAGAATCCAGCGCCCCGACCGGGACTAGAACCCGGTGTGCCAGCGCCGCTAGGCGGAGGATTAGCCTGTTGAGCCAATGCGCCGGCCCCTCCTATGGTTCTATATTCCAACATGCAGCTCCAAAACCCAAGGACTTCCATCTGTTTGGTGACTTAACTTCCTTATACCTTATAAAAGAAATCAAGTACTACCTACTGCGCCGGGAGGTGGTTCTAACCTAGGCATCAAAACCCACAGCTCAGAGTCCAGTGTGAGACGAATGTGGTGAGCTTTTCCCATGTGTGAGCAGAGTAACAAGAATAGTCTCCACTTTCCACTGGAACGTTCCAAAAGCACTTAACAGAAGCGTTTTACTCTCTGTCCTTGGCCATTCTCTAGACAAAACTGCCGGCCAGGGGCAATCCGTCCATTAATTCCCTTAGACGCAAACTTAGCTGCGCGTCAGGTGCCGTGCCGGGCACTCCTGACAAGCAGGAACACATGCCGAAGCTCTTGCCTTCCCAGCGTTCTCCCAGAGGCCCCCACTCTCACCCACAAGCCTTGTCGCTTCCACCAAGCCAGGGACCCGGCTTCATCTGAGGCTAAGCTGCACTCCCAGGTAACTGCTCGCCCCACCAAGGCACCCATCTTCACGGCCTTCAGAATGGCTGAGGAAAAACACTGGGTTTGGAATCAGAAGCCCTGACTTTGTGACCTGGAGCTCCCGTGTGGTTGGACAGATTACTCTGAGAACAGACATGCCGATGATGCGTGAGATACAAAGTAGGGGACAATTTCTCGCACTATCATCATTCCAGAGAATATCCTTGGAGACCTCTAAAAAACTTGAGTTATAATACTATTTTCCTCCCTAGAAATTTAGATTTACTGGGCCAGAAAGAAAGTTGAGCTTTCTTCAATACCTTCACGTTACAGAATAAAAATGAGGACCCAAGAATGAACAGACTAAGGCAGAGGTCACAGACGGCCGCCCATAGGCAGATGTGATCAAATGAGAGCTCTGTTTGGCCCACAAGATGCTGACCCGCTCAATGTTTTAAATTGTCATTTTAAAAATTAGCAGGCATTTATCGTAGTGGTTAAGATGCTAGTCAAGATGACCATGTCCCATATCAAAGTCTCTGAATTCGATAACCTGCCTCCAGCTCCTGACTCCAGCTTCCTGCTAACGCGGTCCCTGGGAGGCAGCGATGCTGGCTCGAGTAATTGGGTCCCCACCACCCACATGGGTGGCCTGGATTACATTCCTGGTTCCTGGCTTTGGCCTGACCCCGTCCTGACCATTGTGGGTATTTGGGGAGTAAACCAGCAGATGGGAGCTCATTCATTCTCTCTCTGTCTCTGTCTCTGTCTCTCTATCTCTGCCTCCCCTCCCTGCTCTAGCTATCTGTCGCTCTGCCTCTGAAATTAAAAAAAAAAAAAAAAAAAAAAAGATGATTACATAAAAGCCTGGAATTCCAGCTTCTCTTGATTGAAAGCAATGCTGAGTAGAGAAGAGCAGAGCTGACCCTTAAACAAGGCGTGGGTTCTCTCCTGTTTGTCCAAGTCAGCTACAATTCATCATCTAATTCCCGGCCCCTCTGCCTACTTTCTCTCCCTAGCCTTTCACCTGCTGTCATGTATCTTGGTGGAATCTCCTTTAATGCCACCATGAAATGATATCCAAGACTCACTAATTCATCTTTCAAAAAATTGCACAAACCCAGTCAAAAATCCCAGCAGGTTTTAATCCATAAATCAACAAGATAATTCTAAAATTTATAGATGTTCAAATGATCTAGAGCAGCCAAACCAATTTTTAAAAATAGCTAAGTGGGGCTGGCACTGTGGCATAGCGGGTAAAGCTGCTGCCTGCAGTGCTGGCATCCCATATGGGTACTGGTTCAAGTCCCAGCTACTCCACTTACAATCCAGCTCTCTGCTATGGCCTGGGAAAGCAGTAGAAGATGGCCCAAGTCCTTGGTACCCTGCACCCACGTGGGAGACTGAGAAGAAGCTCCTAGCTCCTGGCTTTGGATGGGTGGATGGGCCCATCTCCAGCCATTGCAGCCATTTGGAAACAAAACCAGTTGATGGAAGATTTCTCTCTCTCTATCTCTCTCTCTCTCTCTCTCTCTCCTCTGCCTCTCTGTAACTCTGCCTTTCAAATAAATAAGTAAATCTTAAAAAAAAAAAAAGACAAGTTTGTAGATAAACTTTTTGTACATATATACGGCCAACGGATTTTCAACAAAAATGCCATGGCAATTCAATGGGGAAAGAAGTCTTTTCAACAAATGCTACTGATACAATTGGATTTCCTAATGGAAAAAAAGTGGTTGAGTATACAGACATTTGGCATGACAGCCAGATTAAAACCCCAGCTCTGCCTCTCGCAGCCAAACAACCACACCTATCAGAGCCTGAGTGTGCTCATCCCAGATCAGGGGAAATTCTAGCTGCATGTCCAGCAGGGTCATTCTGAGGACTACATTAGACAACACACATAAAGGGATGTCACAAACCCCGTTTTTCTAGTCCTCTCTCTGCTCCTCTCAGGGGCTTATTCTGTAACACCTATTGTTTGTCTATTTTTATATAAAAATAGTGATTTTTCCCAAGCCTATTTGGTTTGAGCCAAATTAACCTCCAGGTTGCTGAGCTCATGATCCGGTGGCTTCTCAATACAAGTTGCCCGTCATGGCCAGCGCTGTGGCTCACTGGGCTAATCCTCTGTCTTGCGGTGCTGGCTCCCCGGGTTCTAGTCCCGGTCGGGGCGCCGGATTCTGTCCCGGTTGCCCCTTTTCCAGGCCAGCTCTCTGCTGTGGCCAGGGAGTGCAGTGGAGGATGGCCCAAGTCCTTGGGCCCTACACCCGCATGGGAGACCAGGAGAAGCACCTGGCTCCTGCCTTTGGATTAGCGCGATGCGCTGGCTGCGGCGGCCATTGGAGGGTGAACCAACGGCAAAAACGAAGACCTTTCTCTCTGTCTCTCTGTCTCTCTCTCTCACTGTCCACTCCAAATGTCTCAAACGAGTTTCTGACCGGGCCTCCTATGTACTCCTCAAAGCCTCACAACCTTCCGTCTCCCCAGCACCCTGTGAACGCAGCATCTCTCAACGACCTCCATAGGACCGACCAAAGGACATGTCCTTATCACATCACACCGAGCCAGCAGCGCTGGGGTGGGTCGCTGACATTCCTTCCTCTTCACAATGATCTTCCTGGCTTTTCTTGACCTCCCTGGTTGCTCATCAGTCTTCTTTGCTGGCTCCTCCTTCTCCCCTCCCCTTGAAACAGCGGAACTCCTTGGGCTTCTCCCAGGCCCTTTTCACAGAGATCACAAACTCAAATGCCAACAGTTGCAGAGTGGGGAAGATAAATAAGTGAAGCCATCCAGCGCCGCTGGGAGGACTACTATAGGGAGTGGTGGGGACTGTGGCCACCCAAAGGCCACATACGTGCCTTAACGAGGGCGACAGCCACTAATCGCTGCCAAGCAGAAACGTGAAGAGAGCTGCTGGATGCTATCACTCTTCCAAAGAAGCCAGCATCCAGATCTTAATGGAATACTCTCAATACTCACTGAGGACCCTAATTAAAAAAAAATATATATATATATATATATATGGGCCGAAAAACAACAACAACAACAACAAATCCCACATCAGCAGGCCACCTGCGGAATGCAGGTCACCGATATGCAGTACCTGTTCCATAATTTCCTCCTAGGCCCGTGAATCTACCGCAACCACATAGCAAAGAGTCCCGAATTTGCACCGTTAGCGCAGCTGTCCCTCCCAAGCTCCGACACCCGCCTGCTGGAGCAACCGGACCCACACGCTTCACAGGCACACGAACCTCCACATCCCACAGTCAAACCCTGCCACCGCGTGTCCCATTCGATCAAGCACACCCTGGAACGGCTCGAGTTGTCCCACTTCCTCCCTCCCCTCATGCAGCCACCAACTCTGGTCCTTTCCACCTCCCAACAATCAGCGTGTTCACCCCCGCCTCTTCAATGCCACCACCATGTTTCCTAGGCATCATGGTCTCCACCCAGCTTCTTTGCCACCGCCTCTTCTATTCCTTTACCACCTTGGAGCTGGAGGGATCTTTTTAAAAAATGCAAACCTCCCCTGGTCCGGCCCCTTCAATGACTTTCCATTGTCCTACCAATCGAGTCCCAAATCCTGTCTCTGAACCTTATCCCTGTGAACATCTTGCTGCAAACCGCCCTTCTGCTCCCTTGCTGACCTCTGTTCCCTGTGCCTGAAACACACACTCCCTCCCTCAACACATACACCCTCAAATGCCTGCTCCACTCCCACCGATCCCTTAGGCTACTAGAAGAGGCCAAACATGCCCAGAACTCTATTTTTTTTCTGTTAGGACATTCATCAAAACATGTCCTTACTTGTTAGATGAATGTCTTCCCTATTAAATCCTAAAGCCCTTGGGGAGATGGTGTTTTGCTCGGTCACTACTGCAGTCCAGTGTCCATCCTAACCCCTGGTACACACTGGAGATTCAGTACGTATTTGTTGAACACACTCACAAGATCTTTGAAGGAAAGCACCATGTCGTCACTGTCCACTACCCGCGCACTCATACCCCACGGACTGCACAGTAGGCATTCAAGCAGTGGCCATGAAGACATGAACAAGTACACACCCCTGCCTGCAGCACCCTCTTTCTTCTCTCGCCCTCCCATCCCAGGTACTGTGACCCACACCAGCCTCCTAGCACCCCCTTCTCGAACATTTCCCACTGCTTTCTGGTAAGGCTGAATCTTTAAAGCCAGAGTAAAAAAAACTCTCCATAAACTAGTCCATCCCAATTACAAGGCAAACAGGATTGCCTGCTAACTCTGAACATGAAGCCCAACACCAACTCACAGGGCCAAGAGTACCCAGACCAGCGCTCGACATCCACACCGTGAATGAGCATGCCCGACGGGCCAGCAAGGGCAGGTCAGCACACAGGCCGCTCAGCTGCCTTCCAGACGAGGCGGGCTCTTCTCCCGCTGGGGTCTTTGCAGCGTGGATGTTCATGTGCCTGGGGATCTAAGAGTTCTCTTTCAGAGGTGTTTCAATTTTGTGATTTATGTTGGAAAAGAACCCTTAAAATGCTTAAACAAGCAAATATCGGTCAACAAATTCAATACATCATTTGCATATGTGTTTATGAACGCACGGGCCCACGCAGTATTAGCTCACTTGCAACTGACCAAGAGTGGAATTAATATGTAAATGATGCCCTGTAACTGGCATAAGGTCATAATGATTTTGTAGTAACTAGAATAAAGTAGTCATTGAATGATCACAAGGGCCACTGTTGATTAGCCTTGCTATACTCAAGTGAACCTGAGTTACCGCAGTAGGCACCCTGCTCACCCTCAGAGCCTCAATTCAGTTGGGTTAAATAGCATTTGTCACAATAAATTAACATTCACTTGGACTCATTGTGTTTGTAACTCTGAGTTTATTCCGTACATGTGTTTTGGTTTATATAAGCAAAGGACTTGTATACAAGTTAATAAGTGAACACTGAGGGCGCGTGAATAATCTTGGCCTTAAAAAGAGTGTGTCCATTACTCATGACCTCACCTGGTAGGGATATTTTATAGGGGACTCATGAATTGAGTGAGAGATTGGATCAACTCAAGATAAACACATGGAGTACACACATTTGTATGTAAACAATGATTGCATCCACACAACACACACCACCACAGGCCCCGACACTGTCCTCTGTTTCACCCGCCACTTCATTTCAATGTGCTCTGAGCTTCTCAAGCTCATCCTTGACTCTAACCAAGGTCACAAATGCAAATGTCTGTGGATGCCAGCAGGTGATGAATGAGGGAAGCCGGTCAGGGCACGAGAAAACATTTCCTTGAAATCTCCAGTTCTTTTTATCTCTCCCTATTTTTCTTATTCCCCCTCAGTGTGATAGAAAACATTTCACTTCCCCCCAGACTTCTCCACACCACCTCCATAAACCCATACATAGCAACTGACCCCTGCCCCCCCCCCCCCGCCTCTAGCCTCAGTGTGGGGGGCAGTAACGGGCTGGTATGGACTGTGGCAAAACCAGACTTCACGCTCCCTGAAAGGGGGAACGCCACGAAGTTATAGCCCGTGGCCGACACATGTGGGGGATTTAGGATGAGTGTGATCAGGTCTCCCCACTCTAACATAAATCAGCAAATATATAAAGTTGGATTTTTCTGTGAATTTTTCCCAATGAAGAACTTTAGCAACAACTCCCAAAACGTTTCCTTAACACTGCGCTAGCCACACCGGGCGGGCGGGCGCCTGCAGCTCAGTAGGGGACCCCAGGTTTGCACCTCTGTGCTCAACTCACCCGCCCCACCCCTCCCCGCCCCCTGGCATTGCAGAGCCTCCCCCTTCATGCTCCCGATGGTCCTTCAAGGTCAGCCTTTGGGAGCCTCAAGGCCTGGCCGGCTCGCGCCGACCCTGGCGGCCCCTGCTGCGGGCCCTCCATCCTGCCAACCTCGCCAGGTGCCGGTCCCTGCTCGCTCCGCTGGGTCCCTCCTCGGTCGCCAGCGACGCTGTGCACCTTGTCAGTTCTCGCTACACATCCGGAGCCGAACAAAGTCAACTGGACCGGAGACAGCCACCTCCAAGGAGGAAGGGGAGCCTCGCTCTCGACTCGCAATCACCTCAAGGGTACCAAGACCCCCAAGCCACCTGGGGCCGGGCCCCGCGGCGCCCGCGGCCTTCCACAGCCCAGAAGGGCTCGCCGGGGGCGGGTGTCCCGAGCTGCGAGGAGCCGCGCGCTGCCCCGGGGGCCGCCGCGCCGCTCGCTCCGGCCTCCGGGCTGTTCGTGCTTTCCGCTCCGGGCTCCCGGCCGGTGTCCACGCACGCCCCGGACCCTCCCACCTCCACCGGGGATCGCAGATGGCCAGCGGGCGTGGGGAGACGGGGGAGCGCCGAGGCCGCGGCCGCTCCGGCCCCGCTCGCGGGCTCCGGTCCCCGGGCGCCGCCCCGGCCCGGCCCCGCCATCGCCTCGGCCCCGGCGACCTCTCCCCCGCCCGCGCGCCCCCCGCCCGCGCCGGCCCCGGCCCTCACCCGCGACAGGGTGAGGTCGGTCATGAGCTGCTCGAAGGCCCGCGTCTCCTCGGCCTGCCGCTGCGTGTGCAGCGCGATCTTCTCGCTGAACTTCCGCGGGTTGGCGCTGCCGGAGCCCGGCGAGGCGGCCATGGCGCGGGCCCGGCGCTGGCAGGACGCGGAGACGGCAGGCGCGCGCGGGGGGCCTGCGTCTCGGGGCACCCGTCGTCGGTCCTCAGGCCGCCCGAGCCGCCGCCCGCAGCCCGTCGTCCGGCGCGACCCGGCTGAGGCGCCGCAGCCGCCCCGGAGCCAGCGAGCGGCCGGGAGCGCGCCCAGGTCCGCCCCCGCGCGCCCGGCCCCGCCCCGCCCCGCGCCGCGGCCGGAGGCTCCGAGCGCCCGCGGCTGAGGGCTTCGCCCGGCCCTCGCGAGCCCGCCGCGGGCCACGGGCCCGGGGAGCCCGGCGGGCCCGGCGCGTGGAGGAGGAGCCGGGCGCCCCGGTCTGAGCGCCGCCGCGCCGGCCCCGCACGCCGGCCCCTTCTCCTCAGGGGCGGCGGGGCGCGCTCGCTCGGCCTGGGCCCGGCGGCCGCCCCGCTGCCTCCGGCCCTCTCCCGGGCCGACGCTCCTCAAGCGCGGCCCCGAGTTTGAAACCGAATCGTTTGGCACCGACGGAAGAGAGCCGCCCTGGCCTTGGGGCAGCCTCAGGGCTCCGCGGCGCGGCCCCGATCCTGGCTCCAGGCGGCCTCTCCACGCCCGGCTCCGGCGGGGGCCCCCCCGCACCCCTTCTCTAGCCGGCCGGTCAGCCTTTTCCCCTGCTGTGCTCAGCGCGGGAGCCCAGGAAGTGACAGTGTGGCACCGCACACACTGCCTAGGCTAGACGTATCCAGACATTCTTCTGGGGCCGGGCTCTGGTCCCTTGGGGCACCCTGGAGTGCCTGAGCTCCAACCGTGGCTCCTGACCCCAGCTTCCCCCCAGTGCTGGCTCTGGGGAGGCCACCAGCGCTGCCTCCAGTGCCTGGGACCCCCCACCACTGCTGCCTCCAGTGCCTGGGCCCCCCCACTGCTGCCTCCAGTGCCCGGGCCCCCCCCACTGCTGCCTCCAGTGCCCGGGCCCCCCCCACCGCTGCCTCCAGTGCCTGTCCCCCCACTGCTGCCTCCAGTGCCTGGGCCCCCCCACCGCTGCCTCCAGTGCCTGTCCCCCCACTGCTGCCTCCAGTGCCTGCCCCCCCCACCGCTGCCTCCAGTGCCTGCCCCCCCACTGCTGCCTCCAGTGCCTGGGCCCCCCACTGCTGCCTCCAGTGCCTGGGCCCCCCACTGCTGCCTCCAGTGCCTGGGGCCCCCCCGCTGCCTCCAGTGCCTGGGCCCCCCACCACCACTGCTGCCTCCAGTGCCTGGGCCCCCCACCGCTGCCTCCAGTGCCTGGGCCCCCCCACCGCTGCCTCCAGTGCCTGCCCCCCCCACCGCTACCTCCAGTGCCTGCCCCCCCCACCGCTGCCTCCAGTGCCTGGGCCCCCCCACTGCTGCCTCCAGTGCCTGGGCCCCCCCCTGCTGCCTCCAGTGCCTGGGCCCCCCACCACCACTGCTGCCTCCAGTGCCTGCCCCCCCCACTGCTGCCTCCAGTGCCTGGGCCCCCCACACACACGTGGAGACCTGGATTGAGTGCCCTGCTCCCTGCTCCAGCCTGGCCCAGCTCCAACCTTTTCCCTGCCTTAGGGACGTGGACCCAAAGAGCAAGCGATCTCAATCTCTCAATCTCTCTCTCTCTCTCCCTCTCCCTCCCCCCTCCCCGTCTCTTCGCAGTCTCAATTTTTTAAAAAATTTGCCGTAAATACTTGGAATTTCTTAAAGATATCTCAAGAGAAATAACCGTGTTCAGATGAATGAAAATATTTAGCATTCATGGTTTTTTTTTTTCACATATGATGCAAGGATCCATGTGTCTTTAAATTTTACGAAAATTACATCATGCTGAATAATCTTTTTTGCAACTTTTCACCTACCAACATGTTTTCGAAACTTATTTGTGTTGGTTGATTTGTTTTCAACTGCTCTTTGGTATTTCATTATGTTTTCATGGGTTTCTCATATGTGCTAGCTGGCTGGATTACTTAGAGGACTTATTCTGAGAGTATATCTCTGTTAGCTAGAGTTTTGAATGTTTTATGAATTATAATCTTCAGTTGCATTTGTGCTATTTACCAAGCTTTTTATTAACTGTTTATTTTCTGCTTTCCTGTTATATTGTCTGGGTTCAGTTTCCAAGAACAGAATTCATTCCAGGAAATAAAATGGCGTAAGGACTGTTTGGAGCACTGAAGAAGCCAGCTCTGGCCTGATGGGAGGAAGAGCAGCCGGAACTGGAACTGGTGCTCATGTGGGATGCTGGTGTCGCAGGTGGCAGCCACCTCTTCTTCTAAAATCAGCAAGCCACTGACTGAATTGGAAAGCTGTTACTACATTTCCCAGCTCTTGAACTAAACCGGCACAGTAGTCTCCCCTTAGCCAGTTTCCCTTTCTCAGAATTCAGTTACCCGCGGTCAACTGAGGTCAAACAATATGAAATGGAAAATTCCTAAAATTGTTTTGTATAAGTTTTAAATAGCATGCTGCTCTGAGTAGCGTGATGAGCTCTCCTGCTACCCCACTCCCTCCCACTCTAGATATGAAGCATCCTTTTGTCCAGCGTATCCATGTTGTGTCTCCTACCCGCCTGGTAATTACCCAGTAGCCATCTTGGTTATCGGCTTGACTGTGATGCCACATTGCTTGTGTTCAAGTAACCCTTGTTTTACTTAGTAATGGCCCCAAAGCTCAAGAGTGATGATGCTGGCAGCTCCAATATACCAAATTCCTCTAAGTGAAAAGATTAAAGTTTTCAATTAAAAAAAACAGGGGGAGAAAGGGGCCAGCATTATGAGGCCGCAGATTAAGCCACCGCCTGCCATGTTGGCATTCCCATGTGAGTCCCAGTTCAAGTCCCAACTATTCCACTTCTGATCCAGTTCCTTGCTAAGATGCCTGGGAAAACAGCAGAATATGGTTCACATGCTTGGGCCCCCGCTACCTGCATGGGAGGTCCATATGAAGCTCCTGGCTTTGGCCCAGCCCAGCCCGGCCCCAGCAGTTGTGGCCATTTGGGGAGTGAACCAGCAGATGGAAGATCTCCCTGTGTCTCCCTCTCTGTGTGTAACTCTGCCTTTCAAAGAAATAAATAAATCTTAAAAAAAAAAAAAAAAGGAAAAAGGAGGGCCGGCGCTGTGGCTCACTTGGTTAATCCTCCGCCTTGCGGCACCAGCATCCCATATGGGCGCCGGGTTCTTGTCCCGGTCAAGGTGCCGGTTCTGTCCCAGTTGCTCCTCTTCCAGTCCAGCTCTCTGCTGTAGCCCGGGAGTGCAGTGGAGAATGGCCCACGTGCTTGGGCCCTGCACCCACATGGGAAACCAGGAGGAAGCACCTGGCTCCTGGCTTCGGATCAGCGCAGCACCAGCCATCAGGGCCATTTGGGGGGGGGGGGGGGTGAACCAATGGAAGGAAGACCTTTCTGTCTCTGTCTATAACTCTACCTGTCAAATAAATTTTTAAAAAAATGAAAAAGGAGGAAAAAATCCTATGCTGAGGTTGCTGAGATCTATAATAAAAAATAAGTAGGAAAACCCATCTATACTGGGTGGGTACCATCCTTGGTTTCGGGCATCCTTCGGGATCTTGCAATGTGTCTCCCTAGATAAGGGGGGACTGCTGTGTTGTCAGGACAGGAAACCACTGCAGAAAAACCAGCTGCCTCCACAACAGGACGCCCAGGAGCCACCACTCACACAGCTTCTTCACTTCCACGGTAGTAATTTCCTACGAGAGAAAAGGATCAGAAGAACTGAAATTGTGTCTGAAATCGTAGCTTCAGGATCATCTAGGAAACGTATTTCAGCCTTTCAGCTTCTGCCACTGGGCTGGGCTGTGAGCCAAACCCACGGTATCTGCCCACAAGTCCATCAGTGCAGGTATCCGGCGTAGCTGCGTCCTGTGTCCATATTCCCCTCCGTGATCCGGAGCACATTTATTCCCAGTCTATCTTAGAGTGACTCAGTAACCATTTCTAATTGAATTTTTAATCAGATTGATGCGAACTGTTTCACAGTTAGTGAAATAGTTTTACAGACACACACACACACACACATATATATAGTTTGTGTATTTAGTTTGTGTATTTGTATATTTATTTAGTTTGTGTATATATATAGTTTGTGTATTTAGTTTGTGTATTTGAAATGTTTGCAATGTCCTGCACTGGGCTAGGCTGAAGCCAAGACTACTGATTAACTCTCCAAAAGCTTGCAAACGCTGAGGCTGGGCCAGGCTGGAGCCAGGAACTCCATCCAGGTCTCCCATGTGGGTGGCAGGGACCCAAGAATTTAAGTCATAATGTGCAGACTCCCAGGGTGTGTATGAGCAGGAAGTTGGATCAGAAGTGGAGTAGCCAGACCTCGAACCAGGCCCTCCAATATGGGATGTGGGTGTCCCAAGTGGCAGCTTAACTGATGTACCACATGCTGCTCCCCGAGGCTTATGATTTCAAAGAGAAGTAATTCCCACTATAAGTTTATCCTGCTGGGTTTTTTAAAAGATTTATTTTATTTATTTGAAAGACAGAGTTACAGAGAGAGGTAGAGACAGAAGCAGGACTTCCATCTGCTGGTTCACTCCCCAGATGGCCGCAACGGCCAGAGCTGTGCTGATCCGAAGCCAGGAGCCAGGTGCTTCTTCCGGGCCTCCCACATGGTGCAGGGTCCCAAGGACTTGGGCCATCTTCCACTGCTAACCTAGGCCATAGCAGAGAGCTGGATCGGAAGAGGAGCAGCCGGGACTAGAACCGGTGCCCATATGGGATGCCGGCACTTCAGGCCAGGATTTTAACCCCCTGTGCCACAGCACCGGCCTCCCATCCTGCTGTTTTATGATATATTTAAATGCTTGATTTTAACTGCTCACTTTCTATTATGAAAAAGGATGGTTGGCTATTTTATGCCCCAACCAAAAAAAAAAAAAAAAAAAAAAAACTATTTTTTTTCTCCACTCTGATTCTTTCAACCTAGTTCTACAATCACTTGTACTAAATCCATGTTAAATGTTTACACAGAGGAATAGAGTTCTGTTTTGGTACAGATTTTGTTTTGGAGTTGTAAATGGCCTCCATGATTTGGTCAGACTCCCCGTAACCTACCTGATCCTACACTCCCTCAAGGAACTGTGAAGACTCCTGAGAGAGAGCGCGAGAGCGAGCGGCTGAGTTCTCAGCGGCCGGCTGGAAGCTCTGTGTGCAGGTGCAGGGCTCCTGGGCCGGTGGTTAAGTGCAGGCTCAGCCGTTTCTATCGCTGTCCCCACATCCAGCCTTTCCAGAGATGTGGTCTGCTTTTGGTTTCTGTCTTGGGGAATCTTCCAGGCGGCGCTCCCTCTCCAGAAGCAGAAACCTGGCTGCGGGCATTCTGGAAGCCGAGCAAGCAAAGGAGCAAAGGAGAAGCAGGGGGCGCGGGGCGGCGGGGTGGGGGGGCTCGACCACTGACATGTGACTCACTCTTAGGCCTTGTGTCTTCCCAGTGCACCTCACCCTCAGCTTGGCGTGGTCTCACCCTAAGTCCAGCACCTTTCTAGCCTGCCTTCCCTGGACTTAGCCTGTGGTCTACAGTCGAGTGGAAAGCCTCCCCCTCCGAGCAGCTGCGGGGGAGGGGGGCGACTGGGCAACCAGCCAGCTGCCTGCCCCACGCTCTCCCAGCCGCCCATGGTGCCCCGCTTTGCGGCCCTGCAACTTCTTTCTGAAACCCTTCAGTGCCAACACTAGGCTTGCTTCTCATCCCCTTCCCCGCCACCCTGGGTCTCCGGCACCTGGGTTTCAGTTTTCTGGGTCCTGCTCCGTCGCTTGTCACTGGAGCCAGGGCTGGGCCGGCCATGGGAAAGCTCCTATCTGGACAGGAATTGGAAAGCTGAGACACAAAGAGAGGTCGCCCCAGTTAGAGATCCACTCTGCATCTTAGAACCCAGCATCTGGGGGCCGGCACAGTGGCTCACTTGGTTAATCCTCCTCCTGCGGTGCTGGCATCCCACATGGGCGCCAGGTTCTAGTCCCAGTTGCTCTTCTTCCAGGCCAGCTCTCCGCTGTGGCCCAGGAAGGCAGTGGAGGATGGGCCAAGTGCTTGGGCCCTGCACCCACATGGGAGACCAGGAGGAAGCACCTGGCTCCTGGCTTCGGATTGGCGCAGCGCCGGCCGTACCAGCCATTTGGGGGGTGAACCAACAGAAGGAAGACCTTTTTCTCTCTCTCTCTCTGTCTAACCCTTCCTGTCAAATTAAAAAAAAAAAAAAAAAAAAAAGACGGACTCAGATGGCCTGGTTGGAAGAGGCCTAGAGAACTCCATGCTGCCTTGACCTGTATCGTTTCCAGAAGCTGGGCTGCCCTGGCAAAGGGTAGGATTCAAATTCTGAGAGTTTTGGAGTTGTTTTTTAGCTCCACCTCCGGGCTGTTGACCATCCCCAGCCTCGATGGGGAGTCTCACTCAGGCACAGGTGTCTCTTGTCCGAGTCAGGACAGGCAGAATTGCTTTCTAAGAAGGGCCACAGAGTAACTTGTCCAGATTTTGCAAACCATGTGGCTCTCGTCTCTTTGTCACTCCCCACCTCTGCCAGTAGCAGGAAAGCAGTCACTCGCAGATAACACCTAAATAAATGGGTATGGCTGTGTGCCAATAAAACTTTATTTATAAAAACAGACAGGGGGCCAGAGGGGGCCCATTGACTATAGTTGGCTGTTAAGTTGTTCTCATGCTTGTCATGCTTCACAAAGCTTGTGAGAGACTGTCTCCAAATGTGTCAGCATCAGCTATTTTCAGATCACTCAGAACTCTGGTTTTTTTTTCCCCCCCAGCCCTCTAGCATTTGGTCCTATTGGCTTAACTGTTGCTTTGTGGACAACCTGCCTCTTCTCCTTGGTTACTCCGCAGTTTTGTTACAGTATGCTGGAGACTTAACATTTACCTGGTTTAGAACTCCGAGTCCATGTCAGTCTGAAGACTGGTATCGGAGGGGATGGGACGTGATGGTAACAGGAAAGCTGCCCCAAAGGGGCCTTCAGAAAGATGGGCGGTTACTTGGGGCTGTCTCATTGCTCTACCGCGTTTCAAGTATCCAGAGAGGGGAAGTGAGAAGGAAGAGTCAAACCCGAGCGCTCTGTGACCTAGGGAAGCATCCCAGGGCGGCCACTCCCCTTCCTCTGTGTCTATCCTACCCACTCACCTACCACACCTGGAGGCCAGGGGGCCACGAGCCCAGCCACGGGCTCCCATTGCCAGCTCCCCTCAGAGCTGTTGGGCTCCCACTACTGAGCTCTGGATTTGGTCCGTCTGACATGGGGGTGGGGATTTGCTCTCCCAGCAGGTTCACAGGTGGTGTGGATGTTGCCTGCGCTGGGGGCTCCCCCTGGAGAGCAGCTGCAGACCCCACCCCACAGGTGCTCTCCGCCTCCCACACCTCTACAGAAACCACTTCTTCCCATGCTCCCCAGCCCTCCCCACCACAGGGTCAGTGCGGCATATTCCACGCCAGGCCCCTCTCAGTAGGGAAGGGTGGTTGGGCACCGGCTTTCCTTTCTCTGTTGGCTTTTTGTGGGAGGAGTTACTTTTTAATTTTTTTTAAATTTATTTTTGGCAAAGATTTGTTTGTTTATTTGAAAGAGTTACACACAGAGAAAAGGAGAGGCAGAGAGAGAGAGGTCTTCCATCCACTGGCTCACTCCTCAATTGGCCGATCCGAAGCCAGGAGCCAGGAGCTTCTTCGAGGTCTCCCATGTGGGTGCAGGGGCCCAAGGACTTGGGCCGTCTTCTACTGCCTTCCCATGCCAAAGCAGAGAGCTGGATTGGAAGTGGAGCAGCTGGGTCTCAAACCGGCGCCCATATGGGGTGCTGGTACTGCATGTTGCGGCTTTACCCACTACGCCACAGCACTGGCCCTTTTTATTTTTAAAAATCTTTTGATAAAGATTAATTTTTATTTATTTGAAAGACAGAGTTATGGAGAGAGAGAGAGAGAGAGAGAGAGAGAGAGAGAGAGAGATCAGTCTTCCATGCACTGGTTCACTCCCCAAAGGGCCACAACAACTGGGGTTGAGCCAAGCAGAAGCCAGGAGCCAGAAACTCCCTCCAGGTCTCCCATGTGGGTGCAGGGCCCGAGCACCTGGGCCATCTGCTGCTGCTTTCCCAGGTCATCAGCAGGGAGCTGGATGAGAAGAGCAGCCAGTGGGACTCAGACAAGTACTTAACTCTGAGCCACAACACTGGCCCCAAAATTATTCCTTGTTTTAAAAAAATTACTTTGAGAGTCAGAGACATAGAGACAGATAGCTCCTCTCTCTCTCTCTCTCTCTCTCTCTCTCTCTCTCTCTCTCTCTCTCTCTCACACACACACACACACACACACACACACACAATCTTCCATGTGCTGGTTAACTCACCAAAATGCCTGTAACGGCCAGGGCTTGGCTGGGCCCAAACCAGGAGCTGGGAACTCAATCTGGTGTCCCATATGGGTGGCAGGGACCATCACCTGTGGGCCATCGGTGAGCCGTCACCACAGCCTCTCGGGGTATGCATTTGCAGGAGGCCAGAGTGAGGAGCCCCGAGCAGGGAATCAGATCCACGTTCCCTGAGGTGGGTCGTGGGTGTGTTAACTGCTGGGCGAAACGGCCTCCCCGGGTCTGCGTGCCTCTGTCCCTGGAGGAACGGGAGTGTGTTCCTCATAGAAGGAGCAACTGCGGTACGGTTATCAAGGTCACACTCTCCCTCTGGTCCACGCCGGCCTCTGCACAAGTAGGGGCACAACTTAATTAGAACAAATATGCTGTTCAAGATCAAAAGTTTTCAGGTTAAGCCTCAGCCCATGGTGCTGGTTCGTACCTTGGTTGCTCCACGTTCTGATCCAGCTCCCTGCTAAAGGCCTGGGAAAGCAGTAGAAGATGGCCCAGGTGCTTGGGCCCCTGCACCCGCATGGGAGACCCAGAGGAAGCTCCTGGCTCCTGGCTTCCCACTGGCCCAGCTCCAGTGGTTGTGGCCATCTGGGAAGTGCACCGGCAGATGGAAGACCTCTCTCTCTGTCTCTCCCTCTCTCTGTAACTCTGCTTCTCAAATAAATAAATAAATCTAAAAAAAAAAAAAAAAAAAAAAAAGACCCAAAGTTTTCAACAAACTTATCCAACTAGAGTTGCAGACCAGAATCCAAAATTTTTTTGCAAACGTGAGCTGCGGATGGACAGGTTCGCTTGTTTCCTTAAGGAACACAAACCAGTGACTGAAAAGCCGGAATGGAGTTGTGCCCTGGCTTCCTTTCTCGCCAGCGTTTCATAGAGTGTGTTTCTGGAATCTGAGGTTCCTAGATGGCCAACAGGGCTGTCCAGAAGACTAGGAGGGATGGGAGAGGCCAGGTCGCAGGACGCTAAGCAGGTTTCCTGAGCGGAAGACGCCACGGAGGATCTTAGCGCACACCATGACTTACAGGTGGAAGGATGGAACGCAGCGCTGGCTTTGCAGAGGCCCCCAGCTGGCCCGCTTCTGCCCAGGTGCAGGGCAGGAGGGTGGCTCCTGTCCTATCAGCTCAAGCTCCCAGGAGAGGACAAAAGGCACCAAGGGAGCTGGAACAGAGGGTGGTTGCCGGGGCGCATTTGTCACCCTCTGCTCCACGGCTCGTCCCCAACACCGGGAAAAGCAATTCCATTTCCTGAGTATATCTAGAATTCACACAGCTCTTTCCAACCCAACAACCGCGACCCAGTTCAGGCCAGCCCATCTCGGAGACCTTAACTGGTGCACTGGCGTCCGCTCAGGGTCCCAGCAGGGAACAGGCGCCCACTCGGCCTGAGCAATCAGAAGCGAAGTTCATTAGGAGCGGGGCGGAGGCCAGGTCCAGGAGGACTCGTTAGCAGGCGGCCCCGTGGGAGCCGGCAAGGGCTTGTTTGGAGAGAGAGAGCGAGAGAGCGAGAGAGCGAGAGCGAGAGTGAGAGCGAGAGAGAGAGAGAGAGGCCTGATTGCAGCTCCAGCGTCGGCAGAGAGGAGCCAGCTCACAGGGACCTGGCAGAACAAACCCTAACCTTGCTTTCTTCCAGACTACTCATCTCCTGGGGGTACGGCCCCTGGCCCAACCCACCCAGCAGCTGGAGGGAGACAGCGATGCCTTAGAGCCAGCGCCCCAGGGCACAAAGGACAGGGGAGTGACAGTGGGCCTGGCCGCACAAGCAGCAGATACCCAGTCTCCCCATCCCCCACACTTCTTTTTAATTCTTTAAAGATTTATCTATTTACTTGATAGGCAGAGTGACAGAAAGAGAGAGAGAGAGAGGAGAGTCTTCCATCTGCTGGTACACTCTCCAAATGGCTGCAACAGCCAGCCAGGAACCCAAACTCCATTCTGGGTCTCCAGTGTAGGTAGCAGGGGCCCAGGCACTTGGGCCATCTTCCACTGCCTTCCAAGTGCATAAGCAGGGAGCTGGATGGGAAGTGGAGCAGCCGGGACTCACACTAGTGCTCATATGGGATTCCAGTGTTGCAAGCGGCACCTTAATTTGTGGTATCACAGTGCTGTCCCCTCTTTTTCCTTTTTTTTTTTTTTTAAGATTTATTTATTTATTTGAAAGTTAGAGTTACACAGAGAAAGACAGAGGCAGGCAGAGAGAGAGAGAGAGAGAGAGAGAGAGAGAGAGAGAGAGAGGTCTTCCATCCGCTGGTTCACTCCCCAGATGGCCACAACGGCCGGAGCTACACCAACACAAAGCCAGTAGCCAGGAGCTTCTTCTGGGTCTCCCATGCAGGTGCAGGGGCCCAAGGACTTGGGCCATCTTCCACTCCTTTCCCAGGCCATAGCAGAGAGCTGGATTAGAAGTGGAGCAGCTGGGACGTGAACCTGGTACTCCTATATGGGATGCCAGGGCTCCAAGCGGCAGCTTCACCCGCTGCACCACAACACCCAGCCCCATCCTCCACCCCTCTGACCCTTTCTTGCTGTTCTTCGGATACATTCCCTGCTCCCCATTATGCTGGCAGTGACGTCAGCAGTTGAGTGCTGGCTCAGGAGAGTGGACAACTTCTGTTCCACTTGGAGACCAGGTGGTGGAGTCTGTAGCTTGAATAACCATGGGGGAAGCATGCACGCAGGGAGGCGGCAAGGCTACTCATCAGTGTTGGTTCTCTTCAGTGAGCACATATATTACAAGTATTATATATTAAGAATTATTTTATTGTGAACTCAGGAAGTGTTTTTCTCTTAAATTATGGCCAGCTGGGGCTGGCGCTGTGGCATAGTGGGCTAAGCCTCTGCTTATAGTGCCTGCATCCCATATGGGCACCGGTTCAAGTCCTGGCTGCTCCACTACCAATCCAGCTCCCTGCTGATGGCTTGTGAAAGCAGTAGAAGATTGTTGAGGTGGATTCGTTCAGAGAGGAGGAGCACGGTGGGGGCAAGAGGCGTGGAGTCACCACACAGACCCCGGGAGTCGGGTGAAAGCAGGCCTGAGGCAAGCAGCCCGCAGACTCCTTTATTTCAGTTAGTTCAGCAGCTTATATAGCTGAGGCAGCCAATCCGGTCAAGGGGTGGTCTATGCCCTAACCAATCACAGCCTGTTGCCAGGCAAGCTCCATTACCAGCAGCCATCTTGGCATGGCCTTCTCATTCCACCAAATTTCCCCCTTTTCGTTTATTTTTGAGCAACGGGAGGCATGATTCTTGGCCATACCATTGTTGACCCCGTTTCCATGTGGTCTCTGTACGTGGCTGTGGCTGTCTTAGGTTGTCCCCAGGGGATCTTACCTGTCATTGACTAACCAGCACTCAAAACGGGAGACCACAGGAGTGCTTGCTCAGATGGGGGTAGGAATGAGGAACAATGGTAATCAGGAATGGCATGACCACACACAGGCTGAGGGCCATTTGAGTGGCTGACCAGAGCAAGTGGGGTATAAAACAGTAACGGATGTGGCTATGGGCAGTTTCTCAGGGCAGGATGACAGGGCAGGTGTGTCCGCTAACAAGGCGGACTCTCAGTCTTGTTCAGCTGGTTCTGGTTGGCTGTCAGTTGCAGGCTTGATGTTTCTGGCTGGTACCCAAATGGGCGGTCCCGCGTTCTCTGGAAAGACACAAGCGTATCCTCGGCCCTTGGTTAGCAGAAGCCTTTCTACAGGCGTTGGAATCCCACCACAGAAGCAAGTGCTTGGGCCCCTGCATCCACATCGGAGACCCAGAAGAAGCACCTGGCTCCTGGCTTCAGATTGGCCCAGCTCTGCCGTTTTGGCCATTGGGGAGTGAACCAGCGGATGGAAGACCTTTCTGTCTCTCTCTGTCTGTCTGTAACTCTACTTCTCAAATAAATAAATAAAATCTTAAAAAAAAAAAAAAAGTTGACCAGCTATCCCGCTTAGGGTACGTATCCAAGGGAAAGGAAACCAAACTATCAAATACATACCCTCTGGGCCAGCGCCGTGGCTTAACAGGCTAATCCTCCGCCTTGCAGCGCCTGCACACCGGGTTCTAGTCCCAGTTGGGGTGCCGGATTCTGTCCCGGTTGCCCCTCTTCCAGGCCAGCTCTCTGCTATGGCCCGGGAAGGCAGTGGAGGATGGCCTAAGTCCTTGGGTCCTGCACCCGCATAGGAGACTAGGAGAAGCACCTGGCTCCTGGCTTCGGATCGGCACAATGCGCTGGCCGCAGCGGCCATTGGAGGGTGAACCAACGGCAAAAAGGAAGACCTTTCTCTCTCTCTCTCACTATCCACTCTGCCTGTCAAAAAAAAAAAAAAAAAAAAAAAAGACATACCCTCAGCACTCTTCCCAACAGCCAAGATACGGGCTCAACCTGGGTGTTCCTGGCTGGATGAATGGATAAAGAAAATGTGGTGTAGATACACAATCAGACATTAGTCAACCATTTAAAAAAGAATGGATTCCTAACATCTGCAGCGAAATGATGGGACTGGAGAGTAGCACGCTAAGTGAAATCAGCCAGACAGAAAGAAAAGTGCCGCACGGTCTGCCTCGTACGTGAAGTTAGAGAACGTGGATCTGAACTCAGAACAGCTGGGCAGCATGGGGGAAGCCAGGGGAGGGCGTTTGGGTAAGGGAGCTGAGACACGGCTAGCTGCAAGTATTCGGCTCGGCGCACGGCACCGCGGGTAACCACCGTTCACAGGCATGGTTTCTGCACGGGTGAAGAGCTGCAAGAAAGGAGCTGGGCGACTCCAGACACAGAGCAGGAAATGAAAACGCTGCTGGCGGGATCCCCCGCCGTATCTGTGTAAGTGTGCCGAAATACTGCACGACGCCCCATGAAAAGATCAAGGTGTTACACAATTGCCAACAACTGCTGGGGCACAGGGGGTTAAGCTGCTGCTTGGGACACCTGTTACACGTACCAGACGGAGCGCCGGCTCCAGTCCCAGCTGCTCTGCTCTGCTTCCCATCCAGCTTCCGGCTAATGCATTCTGGGAGGCAGCAGAAGACGCCTGAGTGCTTGGGACCCTGCCACCCGCATCGGAGACCAGGAAGGAGTTGCAGGCTCCTGGCTTCAGCCCAGCCCTGGCTGTTGCAGGCTTTTGAGATGTGAACCAGTGGATGGAAGATGTCCGTCTGCCTTTCAAATAAATATACTTCCTTATTTTTTTAAAGATTTATTTATTTATTTATTTATTTGAAAGGCAGAGTTACAGGGAGGCAGGGAGGGAGGGAGGGAGGGGTAGAGAGAGAGAGAGAGAGGTCTTCCATCCGCTGGTTCACTTCCCATATGGCTGCAATGGCCAGAGCTGGGACGATCTGAAGCCAGGAGCCAGGAGCTTCTTCCTGGTCTCCCTTGCAGGTGCAGGGGCCCAAGGACTTGGGCCATCTTCCACTGCTGTCCCAGGCCATAGCAGAGAGCTGGATCAGAAGTGGAAGTAGAGCAGATGAGACTGGAACTCTTGCCCATACGGGATGCCGGCACTGCAGGTGGAGGCTTTACCTGCTACGCCACAGTGCTGGCCCCTCAGATAAATATTTTTTTTTTTTTTTGGACAGGCAGAGTGGACAGTGAGAGAGAGAGACAGAGAAAGGTCTTCCTTTTCCATTGGTTCATCCTCCAATGCCTGCTGCGGCCGGTGTGCCGTGGATGGCGCACCCCGCTGATCTGAAGCCAGGAGCCAGGTGCTTCTCCTGGTCTCCCATGTGGGTGCAGGGCCCAAGCACTTGGGCCATCCTCCACTGCCTTCCCGGGCCACAGCAGAGAGCTGGACTGGAAGAGGAGCAACCGGGACAGAATCCAGCGCCCCGACTAGGACTAGAACCTGGGGTGCCGGCGCCGCAGGCAGAGGATTAGCCTAGTGAGCCGCAGCGCCAGCCTCAAAAATGTTTCTTGATTTTCATCTGCTGGAAAGGCAGAGCAACAGAATGTGAGAGAGGCGGAGTCTAATCCACAAAGATGAAATGAGAAACCCAGAATGTGATATTACAGGATCCACATCAAATACACTGCAAGAAAAAAACAAACAGAATTTCTAAAGGATTTAAGAGACCTATCAACTACATGCCGTGTGTACATCTTGTTTACCTGATTCAAACATACAAACCTTTTAAATAATTATAAGAGGAATGGGGAAATTTAAAAAAAAATTTTTTTTGACAGGCAGAGTTAGACAGTGAGAGAGAGAGACAGAGAGAAAGGTCTTCCCTCCGTTGGTTCACCCCCAAAATGGCCGCTATGGCCGGCGTGCTGCTGCGCCGGTCCAAAGCCAGGAGCCAGGTGCTTCCTCCTGGTCTCCCATGCAGGTGCAGGGCCCAAGCACTTGGGCCATCCTCCACTGCCTTCCCGGGCCACAGCAGAGAGCTGGACTGGAAGAGGGGCAACTGCGACAGAATCCGGTGACCCGACTGGGACAAGAACCGGGGTGCCGGTGCCGCAGGCAGAAGATTAGCCTAGTGAGCTGTGGCGCCGGTCAGGAATGGGGAAATTTTTTTTTTTTTTAATTTTTTTTGACAGGCAGAGTGGACAGTGAGAGAGAGACAGAGAGAAAGGTCTTCCTTTTGCTGTTGGTTCACCCTCCAATGGCCACCGCGGCTGGCGCGCTGCAGCCGGCGCACCGCGCTGATCCCAAGGCAGGAGCCAGGTGCTTCTCCTGGTCTCCCATGGGGTGCAGGGCCCAAGGACTTGGGCCATCCTCCACTGCACTCCCTGGCCACGCAGAGAGCTGGCCTGGAAGAGGGGCAACCGGGACAGGATCGGTGCCCCGACCGGGACAAGAACCCGGTGTGCTGGCGCCGCAAGGCGGAGGATTAGCCTAGTGAGCCGCGGCACCGGCCGATGGAATGGGGAAATTTAAACACTGCGTGTTTGGTGTTTTAAATTTATTTATACTTATTTATGGGGGGGGGGATCTTCCATCTGTTGGTTCAGTCTCCAAATGCCCTAAAGAGCCAGAACTGAGCCAAAGCCAGGAGCCTAGAACGCCATCCTTGTCTCCCACATGGGTGCAGGGGCCAAGCACTTGGGCCATCTTCTGTGGCTTTCCCAGGCGCATTTGCAGGGAGCTGGATCGGAAATAAAGGCAGCTGGGACTTGAACTCCCTCTCTGATACGGATGCTGGTGTTGCACGCAGTGGCTTACCCCTGAACTGCACACATCAGCCCCTTAAAACTACCTTTTTAGATGTTAGAACGCTATGGCGATTTTTTTTTTTTTTAAGTTCTTAGCTGGAAGAGCAGAGTCTCATCCCAGGCATTATGACTGTCTGGGCTGCGTAACTTTCTGTAGTGAGGACAGCTCTGTGTGTTATCAGATGTTTAGTAGGCACCACTTCATCAGGACAATAAAAAAACATTTCTAAACATTGCCAAATGTCTCCCAGGCAGCAGATTTGCTCTGTGTTGAGAAACACTGCTACGAGATACATCCTGAAGTCTTTACGGCTGAAATGGTAGTCTATCTGGGATTTGTCAAAATAACCCAAGGGGGGTGTGGGCGGAGGCAGGGGTGAAACAAGTTGGACCATGTGTGGATAATTAGGGCTGGAAAGTGGACACAAGGGAGTTCATTATACCAAGTCTTGTGTTACACTTGCCCGCTGGAACTTTTCCATGGTAAAAACAAAACAAAAAGTAAAAGACTGTAGGGCTGAAGGAATATCAAAACCTTTCCTCTTCCTCAAAGTATCTTTTAAAAAATATTTATTTTTATTTGAGAGGCAGAGTTACAGAGAGGGAGAGAAAGAGACAGAGGTCTTCTACCTGCTGGTTCACTCCCCAGATGGCCACAGCAGCCAGAGCTGGGCCGATCCGAAGCCAGGAGCCAGGAGCTTCTTCCGGGTCTCCCACATGGGTGCAGGGCCCCAAGCACTTAAGCCATCCTTCACTGCTTTCCCAGGCCATTAGCAGGGAGCTGGACTGGAAAAGGAGCAGTCAGGATTTTTTTTTTCAATAAAATCAAGGGATCTAATCATATTTTATTTTTAAAATTAAGGAGTCTTAAGAAAGGGATGGCATTGCTGTAACAAAACACTTCAATATTTCTCACAGCTTACATTTCCAAAAAATGAAAAGTGGGGGCAGGTGTCGGGGTGCCATGGCTTAAGTTGCCTCTTGGGATACCTGTATCCCATACTGGAGCACCTGGTTCAAGTCCCTGCTACTCGGATTCTGATCCAGCTTCCCGCTAATGTGTCAGGGAGGCAGAAGACAACGGCTCAGGTACTTGGGCCCCTGTCATCCACATGGGAGATCAGGATGGAGCTCCTGCCTCCTGGCTTTGGCCTGGTTCAGGCCCAACTGTTAGGAGCATCTGGGGAGTGAACCAGCCGATGGAAGACTTTTTGGTCTTTCACTCTACCTTTCAAATAAATAATTTTTTTTAAAAAAATGAACATAGGAAGAGGATTAGACACTAGCTACATTTCATTGTAGCAAAATTATTTATAAATTTTCTAAAAATAAAAAAAATTATTTATTTGAAAGGCAAAATAAGAGACATCTTTCATCCTCAGGTTCACTCCCCAAATGGGCCATGCCAAAGTCAGACGCCTAGAACTCCTCTGGGTCTCCTGCAGGGGTGCGGGGGCCCAAGTACTTGGGCATCATCTGCTGCTTTCCAGGCACATTAACAGATTGGAAGTAGAGGTCCCGGGGCTCGAACTAGCACTCAAGTGAGATGCTGGCATTGTAGGCAGCAGCTTACCACACAATTCAGACCCCTAACCGTTATTTATTTATTTCAAAAGATATGATTTTGCTGAAAGATGGTAATTAAAAAAAAAAAGATTTATTTATTTGAAAGTCAAAGTTAGAGGGAGAAGGATGGGGATGGAGAGGGAGGAAGAGCATCTTCCACTTGCTGGTTCACTCCCCAGACAGCCACAACAGCTGGGGTGAGTCAGGCCGAAGCCAGGAGCCAGGAGGGTGGCAGAGGCCCAAACACTTGTTCCATCTTCCACTGCTTTCCTAGGCAATTAGCAGGGAGCTGGTTCAGAAGTGGAGCAGCCGGGACTCAAACCAGCACCCATATGGGATGCCGGCACTGTAGACGGTGTCTTAACTTGCTGCACCACGGTACCAGCTCCAAACCTTTATTTTTAAATTTTACTTTTATTCATTTGAAAGGGAGAGAGACAGAGAGAGATAGAGAAAGAGAGACTGATCGATCGATTTTGGTCAGAGATAGATTTGGTGGGGGATGTGCTGCGGCACAGCGGGTTAAAACCCTGGCCTGAAGTGCCTGCATCCCAATTGGGCTCTGGTTCTAGTCCTGGCTGCTCCTCTTCCAATCCAGCTCTCTGCATGGGCCTGGGAAAGCAGTAGAAGATGGCTCAAGTCCTTGGGCCCCTGCGCCTGCGTGGGAGACCCAGAGAAG